>NC_140415.1:13602500-14090000 GCF_965140295.1 Lepidochelys olivacea | reverse complement strand
AAGGGCAAAATTGCAGATTTAGGCCCTGACCCTGCAAATTGTTCAGTGGGACTCTACATAAGTAAATGGATCTGCACATACGGAACAGACTGGGGCCTTCAGTTTGAAATAACTGGCTTCTGCCTCTTCAGGTTTTTACCAATGAGCCTTCAGCAGTGTTGCCAAGTCTCTTGATTTTATCAATATTTGGTGTTTTGTAAAACCAGCTCTCCTGGAATCCTGTGGTTGCATGAAGAATCTTAGCTTCCATTAAAAAAGTAAATTTCTTAGCCTTTGTGTTTACAGAGGAAAGCTTGAATATGTACCCTAAGGGCTCAAAAATCAAAAGGCAAATAAAAAGAATCCCAGATTTATTATTTCTTTAGTTTCAAATTGGAAGATTTTTTTTTTTTAATCTCATGATTTTTGAGGCCCTGATAATGGTTTTTGTATGTTTTGAGTTTGGTAATAGTGGAGCCCATTCTTCATTCCTCATGCACTCTCTCATCATACAGATTTTAAAAAAAATCAGTTTCTTTGTTTTTAAACATTAAATGAAATAGACTATAGTATATAAAATAGACTTTATCTGCACAGAAGTACAACTGATTCCTGATTGACTGATTTTTTTAAGACAAATTAACCTTTTAAACGTCTAGCTTTTGAGAGAGAGATTTATGTACGTCCCGATTCTGGAAGGCACTTAAGCATGTGCGTATGTGTTTTCCTGAATCCTGATTTACATACTACTTAATCCCAAAATGTGACATGGCTCCTTTAGAAGGTGTTTGAATGTTTTAAGTAAATGCATTCTTTGGTAGGATTTCTTCAAGAATTGTATTGTTAATTGTTAAAGCATTTCTTCAAGAATTGTTAAAGCAACCATTATTTACTTGTTAACACAGAATGGTTCCTTTTGGAGGTCTCATAGTCTTCCAGTTAAAAATCTATCTATATTTTTAAATGCATATTTATTTATCTAGTAGACTCTTATGGCCCCACCACTGCAGCTGCTTGTTTATGTACATGGGCTCTATCCAGCATAAAATATCAATGGCCTCTAAGTGATATATATCCAGGCAGGCTATGAATGCTGACTTCATGGCAGGCTGAACTATCCAAGGGGGAGAGTCAGCCTGCTGTTGAAGTCTTTAAAATAAGACAATAGACAGTTCCAGACAGGGGTGAGATGCAGAGGCAGGGACTAGCCTGCAGTAGTTACTACAGCCCTAAGGCAACCATGGATAGGGGAGCATGACTCCAGCTGACCAGGCTTACAAATAAATTGCATGGAAGTGCGCAGGTAGGGGGAATTTTGTGAGAAAAGGAAGACTGGTTTTGGGGGGAAAGCGTAGAACTGAGTCAGAGAATACGGGTTATATTCCTGGACCTGACACAGGCTTGCTGTGTGACTGTGGCCAAATCAATTAGGCCACATCTACATTTAAAACACTACAGCAGCAGAGTTGTAGCACTTCAGTGTAGACACTACTGTGATGGGCTAGGTTCTCCCTTTGCTGTAGGTAATCCACCTCCCTGAGAGGCGGATTGCACCAGGGGTTAGGTCCGCTTACCTGCAGGCTTGTGTACACTTGAAACACTACAGCGGCAGAGGGTTCTCCTGTCAGAGTAGGTAATCCACCTCCCCGATAGGTGGTGGCTAGGTTGATGGAAGAATTCTTCCCTCGACCCAGCACTGTCTATGCAGGGACTTAGGTCAGTTTAACTACATCGCTGTGGGGTATGGATTTTTCACACCCTCTGAGAGACATAGCTATGCCAATGTAACTTTTCAGTGTAGACTAGCCCTCGGTCTTTCTGTACTAACTTTCCCCATCAGTATAGCAGGAGCAGTGTGAAACTTATTTAGTCATTGCCTACAGAGCATTTGAACAGCCTCTGATGGAAGGCTGTATAGAAGTGAAAAGCACTTAAGGTGACACACAGAGGGTGAAAAAATCATGGGTTTGTGTCCCTTTTGTTTCTTTATTGGGTAGGAAGATGCTCTGAAATGTGGGCTTTTTTTTTCTTTTAATTTTTTAATTTCTTGGTTTCTTTAAATTAGAAATTCAGGTCTTTGCTACTCTGGTGACTGGAGTGCTAGTGAAATGTTGACATCACAAGAGCCAAGGCCTTGTCTGCACACAAACTTGCACCTGTTTACCTGTGTGTTTATAAACTGATGTCATTAAATTGGCACAAACCCCTCTGTGACAGAGTGCAGGGAGTGAACAGGTGAGCCTGTACGCTGATCATTTGGATACCAATTAGCTCTCTGGAGATAGCTGACTGAGGTAATTAGATGATCAGGCTGGCTGAGGTAAAGGGCCCACCAGCCCAAAAAGATAAAGAGACACAGGAAGGAACAGGGCTAGTTGAGGCCAGTCACACATAGGCCTCAGGGAAGGGAGACCTCTGCCCCTCTCAGGTCCTGAGGAGAGGGTCTAAAGCACTGAGGATGTTCTAAGTAGCCCTGTTGCATGGGCCTGTGGTGGTGTTGGTGGAGCACGGTGGATACACCACCAGTAGAGTCTGAGCCAGTTTCTGTTGTGCAAAGAGGCAGCAGTAGAGCCTGCCCTGCTACACCCTCTCTAGACACTCTTATTTCCAATTAACAGTGACCTGTTTCAGTTTAGCTTAGGCCTGGTCTACACTTAAAATTTATAGCCAGGGGGCTCAGGGGCCTGAAAAACGCACTCTCCTTAGCAATTTAGCTATGCTGACCAAGGCCCCTGTGTAGACACAGCTAGGTCGATGGAAGCATGTTTCCATTGCTCAGAAAGGTAGAGTTTCTACAGTGATGGGAAAACCCCATCCATCGCTATAGTCTGCATCTACACTACAGGGTTATACCAGCAAAACTACAGCGCTGTAGCTACGCTGCTATATTTCCAATAGTGTAGACGTGGCCTTAATCTGCTTTTTTACAGGATTAAGTGAAACCAAAGTAGGCCACTCTTAAATCTAAAATAAGTGTCTACCCAAGAGTTTGCACCAGTTTAACTACTTTGGTTTTAAAAGACACCTTTAGTTTAACAGGCCTAAGCTTGTGGGTAGGAAAGGCCCTGCAGAGTGACAGCTGTGCTATAAAGAGGGGAAGGGATTTTTCCTTTTACTGATTAAAATTGTTGGGTTTTGTGTAGTGTGTGTGGTTGTTTTTTTTTTAGACATCTATTTAGCTTTTAATTAATATTTAAGAGAAAGGAAGCCCATTAAGTATTCAACATCTCCTCCCTTTCAATTAAGGAGTGAGAGTACACAATGGATGCTGAGCCCCCTAGGGAAGTACCTCAGGAAAAGCAGGGGAGACCAGACTTAACGTTCCTAGATTTTTTTTTTTTTTTAGGTAAAAAACAAGTAGGGGAAGAAAAACCCTTTTTAAAAAGTTCAGGCCCTCTTTGTACATCACACACACACACACACACACACACGTCATATGCTCTATTATTAAAGGAAAAATCCTTTTCAGGTCACCTTTAACTCTCCCTTCTCCCATCCCACTCTCCACCTCCCACAAGGGCAAGGGTTGAGGAGTTACAAAAATGCCTTTCTCTGCTTGTTAGGAAGCCTCTCTACCTCCAAGATCTCTGTTTGTGGAGGCTGAAGGAGTTACCCATCATGCCATGTGCCCATTCCTCCATTCTGATATGCAGCTTTCAGTCAGAGAGCCAACAACCTAAGACTATCCTTTTAAAGTTTAACCAAGCAAGTGCAGAAAAACTTTCCCTAGTACTATTCCATTTCTGTGTTAGGATGTCAGAGGATTGAGCTTTCCCAAGAATCTGACAGCCATCTGTGACTTCCTTTGAAATGGGGGGATTACAGGATACTTAAGGGTACAGCTTCTGTGGTTGTAGAGAACTGAAAGCCAGAAGGACTATGTTTACCAGCTATACCTGTGGTGCAGACATCATACTACGGTAGTGTTTTCCTTAGAATAACAGTTTAAAAAACATCACCGGAACTCTTTGAGGAAAGACAGACCCCATGAGATGGACTGATTAAGAAAAGAAATCATAGAATCATAGAATATCAGGGTTGGAAGGGACCTAAGGAGGTCATCTAGTCCAACCCCCTGCTCAAAGCAGGACCAATCCCTAATTAAATCATCCCAGCCAGAGGGCTTTGTCAAGCCTGACCTTAAAAACTTCTTAGGAAGGAGATTCCACCACCTCCCTACGTACGTAACGCATTCCAGTGTTTCACCACCCTCCTAGTGAAAAAGTTTTTCCTAATATCCAACCTAAACCTCCCCCACTGCAACATGAGACCATTACTCCTTGTCCTGTCCTCATCTACCACTGAGAATAGTCTAGAACCATCCTCTCTGGAACCACCTCTCAGGTAGTTGAAAGCAGCTATCAAATCCCCCCTCATTCTTCTCTTCTGCAGACTAAACAATCCCAGTTCCCTCAGCCTCTCCTCATAAGTCATGTGTTCCAGACCCCTAATCAGTTTTGTTGCCCTTCGCTGGACTCTCTCCAATCATGGCTGTACCTTGTATAACAACAATATACATGCTTAATATAATTTGTATCCTATCCTGTCTCAACTCTGCTGTATTCCTCAGTTTTTTAACTTATCTTTCACACTCTCATTTAATACTTATGTAACAAAATAACTGCTACTGTCACCAATTCTGTCCGCTTTTAACAAAATGTTAGTAACTAAAAAAACGCTTTATTAATTCTGAGTCATACAAGCACCTAGCCTTTTTCCCAAAAGAAGTATAAACTGATCATCCAATCTGTATTTTCTCTTATTTTGATGGGTTTTTTTTAAAAAAGCCTACTGGGGTTTTTTATTTATTTTATTTATTTGTTTATTTTGGTTAAGCATTTTTTCTGGACAGAGAGATCTTGTATATTTCACATCACCCCAGAATGAATTTTTACAATCCCATTATATAAACTCAGCTTATAATGGAAATGCTGGCCCCACAGTAACTGTATCGATATAAATATATAGGCATAGATGAGCTTTTATAATAAATGTAGAAGACCGTACAGATGTTAAAAAAGGTACATGTTGAATATGTTTAATATATTATGATTTTCACGCATACTGGTTGTAAGTGTGCATTGATTTCTGAAAGTCAACAATAAATGTTTCACAGTAAATCTTCTGAATACATGTAAGAGGGGACCTTTCAGTTTTACTTTAAAATTAGCTCATCATGAAAACACATTCCCAATTACACAACAACATTGAAGATTTTTCTCAATAGTTGGCATCTTGCATGTTGTGTAGTGATTTATTTAGTCCTGTACCACTCATATTTTTAAGAATAGCCCTTTCTGAGGATTCTTTTTGGCAAATACTTAAGCACATGAATAACTGCCTTCTCCTGACATCAGTGGGACTACTCATGTGCACAAGTGTCTGCAGAATTGGTCTGTTGATTAAAACCATATATTTTGAAGAATTAGGCAACAAATTAATATCTTCCAAAATGTTGGGGTCCTGTTCTGCTTCAGTTGTAAATAGCAGATCTACCACTAATTTCAGTGGGAGCATGGTTTGGTCCTTCTTATATTTTTAAAATAATTTATTTTCTATGGTTTCTGTCTCAAATCTCTTAAGAGTTAATGAAAATTCAAGAGGGAAAAAAGTTAAGTCTTTCCAGAAGATAAGTTAATAGTACCTTATACCAAAATGTTTACATTTTAGTTAACTAACCACATTTTAAAAAACATTATTAAAAATTTAGGAGAAAAGTACAAGAAGCAATGTATATGCACCAAGAAATACTCAAAATATATAATCCAGAAATTTCACACCTTCTATATTGCCAAAAGTTACATTAAAATGACTTTAACTTCCATGAAGTTTCTCCAGAATTGCATTGGAATAACTGAGAGCAGAATTTGGCCTGTAAATTCCCTATAAATGTAGTCAATCCAGTAGTTCCATATGAACAAAACTGCCATTGGAAAAATAGTTTATCAGTACTGATCTCTGCTATATTCAAGTAAATCTAGTGGAACTTCACTGATTTCAGTGAAGTTGCTTATAATTTTTATAGGTGTAACTGAGATCCGAATCTAGTCCAATGTGAGATTTGCATAATTTTTTCATTCCTAGAACAGGTTTTAAAAGTTTGACCTTGAATTAAAATAACCAAATAAAATGTAGCAAATTTTAACATGTATACGAAAAAGGAGAAACTGATTAAACTTGATAGAAAAGAGTAAAAAACAGATTATGGGAAAAAAACAAGAATATAGGAATAATATCTGTGATTATATTATATGGAACAGGCCCCTTGAAACAGGCATAACCTCCCCATCTCAGCCTTTAAGAGTTTTGCTGCATTGAGACCTTTAGTGCTGGGAGCACATCAAAGCACCAAGTCTACTTGCAAAGTGCAAAACAAAAGAATGATGGACATGTGAGTAAGGGACAGGACTTGGAAGTGCCGGGCTCTTCCACAGGCGTGCTGTCTGTTCTTGGGCAAGTCACTTAAACTCTCTTTGCCTCCATTCCCCATCTGTATAATGAGGCTAATATGTCTTTTCTCCCACCCTTTGTCAGTTTAGATTTCAAGTCCTTGAAAGCAGGGACTGTCATTGTTCCTAGTGCAATGGGGCCCCAGTCTCAGTTGCATCAGAGCAGCACCTGTACAAACAGTAAAGAACAGGATTATTAAAAAGTCATAATTTCAAATGGTTACCACATAGTAGTATCTGCAATACCACAGTTATCTGCTATTCTAGATCTGGGGAAAATGTGCTGACATTTTGATGGCAACCACTATATAAACTATATTAATCATATCTCCACTGCAATCATGCAGGCCAGGCTAAACTGCCAAATTCCTATCCCACCATGCACGGGGCTCAGTGTTTTGGATTTTTTAAAATAATGTGAGATGGAAACTCTGGGGTCATTCTTTTTTGGTTGTTCCAATGTCCTGGGCAGGAATCTGGAGGGGAGGTTCCTCCCAGGATGTTGCAGATGTCACCATTGACTGTGCTTCTTTATGTCTTCTGTAGCATAGGCTTTCCAGATCAGGCTCTTTGTGTGTTTTAAGGAGATGGAATTGGGGCATCCCACTCTGTACGAGCTTGTGCACTGTTTTTCTGGTGTGCATAACTGCACGGTGAGCCAGAATTTGAGCATGTCTTTATCCCTATTTTTCAATTTGTTGAATTGTAGTTCTGCTAAATCTGAATGTATTGCCTAGAGGCAGCCAAATGTGGTAAAGTGCTTTGCAAACAGCCCATGAAGTTCTGCCAATTACCTTCTCTGCAATATCCCATTCAGTTCTAGATCTCTGTTTAGCAGACATTGCCAATTATACCACATCTTTTACAATGGTGGGCAAATATCCATTAGGTTCTAAGTATGGAACATCAAAATGATTTCATTTACAGTATGATGTAAACCAGATTTCACTCCGGGGGACCGAAGGAGGCAGATATTAATGTCCCTATATCATGTAGCCTCCTGTCTAGTTGTGTAACTAGCTTTCTGCTTAAAATTTAAGACTTTTGTCTATTTGTCTTCGCACAGAATTTTAAAAACATATATAAAAGGAGCTGCATACATTTTAAATGTTTAAAGTTCTGCTAGTCTGTATAAGTGTAATATTTTACAAAGTCTAGGTTCCCAGAAATTATTTTAACCATCTGGCTTTTTCACAGATTTAGCAGGTAAACCATCAGGAGTCCTGCTCCATATAGTAAATGCAACATGTTTTATTTACTTAGAACCTCGTCTTGAAATTGGATTCCTTAGGGCAGACTCACTGCAGGACTGGGGCCTTCAATACTACAATAATAAGCCCAGGTCAGAATTTTCAAAAATAGAAGCCTAAAGTTAGGCTTTTAGATCCATACTCAAATGAGTGGGATTTTCAAAAGCATCTAAATGACCTAGGAGCAAAAGTCCCATGGAGCTGAAGTTGACTTTAATGGTACATTTACTCCTAGGTCACCTGTTCATTGATGTCAACTTCAACTCAGTGGGACTTTCTCCTAGGTGACTTAGGTGCTTTTAAAAGATCCCACTCTTCTTAAGAAAATGTTGGCCATTATGTAAAAACCTAAAACAGTGTATCAAACAGATTTAAATCCATGGAGAATAATAGAAATTAGAGTCAGAAATTACCTGAGTCCTCCAGCGCACTGGTTTTCAAGCCATGGGGCATGCCCCTCTAGGTGACTAGTTGCAATGAGGCTATCGGGAGAGCGAGGTGGGGTGCAGGGCTGATGCTGGCCAGATGTCCAGGGCAGGGCAGCATTGGGGAGATTGCGCAGGGAAGCCCCAGCCATCAGGGGGAGTGCAATTCTGCACCAACTTATTGCTCTGTGCACTGTCCCTGCTGCTGCTTTGGCCTGGCCTGGCTGGCCGCACCCTATGTATTTTAAACCATCTGGAGCCTCCTGGAGTGAGAGGCTCTGGATAGGGGGGAGGGAGAGGGAGGAGCCCTGATCTTCTCCACTTCCAGGAGCTCCTCCAGGGATGGAGCCAGCTGGGTCCTGATGCCACCAAAGGCGTGAGCTGGATGAGTGGAACTTTGGCTGGGGGTGGGCCTGTTATGTGACTCCCATGGAGAAGGTGGAGCACAGTCCCCCCCCACCCTCCTCCAAAAAAAGTTTGGGAACATCTGCTCTACCGTATCCTCTAACACAGGCTCTGAGAGACTTGTTTCACTGAATCCTTATGACTGTTTTTCTCTCTCTTCTCAAATAGAAGTTACTCTGCTTTCCCTGTTACTTAGTATTTATTTAGCATCATAAATCTCTCACCCTACAGAGCTGCTAGGGATGCAGTCCCTGCACTGAAGGACCTAAGCTCCTTTTTCAAATGCATCTTGGACACTTAGGAGCCTAAATCACATTGACTTTGTTAGAGTCCTACGGTCCAGGTTTGTAAAGGCATTTAGGCACCTGAAAATGTAGCTAGGTACCTAGTGGGATTTTCAGAAGTGCCTAGCTGTCTAACTCCCATGTCCACAGTCCTTCAAGCCCTCTGCTCTTGGAACTGTCATTAAAGTCAAGGTGAGTTCTTCACGTAGCAGTCTTGAAGAATCTGGCCTGCCCAGTGCTTGCAAAGAGCTAAATACCAATACTACAAAAGGGAATGGAAAACATGCTCCTAAGCCAATGACAGTGATGAAAATAGAAATGTTTCCTAAACAGATGAGATTGTTCTGTGTAATTTAGATTGTGCTGACCCCCAGAATGTACTAGGCCCCTTTGAAACACAAAAGAGGACACAGTCCCTCTTCTGAAGAGCATATAATCTAAAACCCTGTAATTAGCACTGCCAGTGGGAATGCATGCTCTCCCCCCCCCGCACATACTCAAACCCTGTGCTAATTTAACACTCTGCCAGTTAATTCCAGAAAGACTATTCAATCTGTTGTAGTCCCATATTCATTTTAAAGTATTTTTTACATTAAAGCATTCTAAATACTAACTTCCAGATTAATCTCTTTTAAAAATGAAATCTTTTAATTAAAAAACAAAAGAAAGGGATTCCTATTTATACAAGTTTATCGACAAAGGCCAATTATCTAGTATGCTTCAAATGTACCATGTCTGCGCAGATTTATCAAGGCCATGCTCTAAATTAGGGCCTAATATCAGAGTCCTCATGCAAGCAAAAAGGCTGTTTCAAAGGGCGTTTTCTCCATAGAATTGGCCTGTTTCTAACCAGTAGGAGCAGGAAAGGAGCAGGAATGTGTGCTGATGGACATAACTTTGATGGGCAAAATAAATCCAAATCCATAATGTCCTGCCCCTCTGTTGGGTCACTTTTTTGTGGGCATCATAGATTCAGTAAGTCTTCAGGAGGGATGTGAATGAAGAGCAGGCATTAGCTTGGGCATCCTGTGCATAGTAAGTGGGATGGAAGAAGGTAGGCTGATGTTTGGGGGAGAAGTGAATGAGAGAGGCATTGAGGTTGGTATCTGTGGCAGTGCAGAGGTGACGCAGTAAGAGACAAGATTCAAGATGTCGGGTGAGACAGAATTATGCAGGGCCTTGAAAGTGAGGACGAGAAGTTTCAATTTGATGTGGAGAATGGGGAGCCATTGGAGCCGTGCATGGTTGGGGAACGGGTTGACGTGGGCATATCTGGGAAGGAAATTAATGTTAGTGACCACATCTTGGATGAGTAGGAGACAGGTGAAGTGGTTATCAGGGAGGCCAGAGAAGAGGGAGGTGATGTAGTCAAGGTATGGATGTAATTTCTTTAGCTGTCGGGGGAGAGAGAGGACAGTTTGGGACTTTGGTATGTCTTGGAGGAAGGACAGCAAGATTTGGACATTGCTTTCTCTCTTATTGATGTAAATCAATAACTATTCCCCACTCCATTTATCATGTATCATGTCTCCTGTCCTTAGACCTTAGCAGCAGCATGGTCTGCATATCCATCTGAACCACACCCTGCCCCTGGGCTGGGAAAGGGATGCTATACCCTCACTCACTGAGCGCACCTATGCACCTGCCTTGGCCTTCGAGGAGCACGTATGCCAACTAGTTACCATCTGAAATTAGGAGCTAGTGTACACTAAACATCATGGTGATAAATTCTGTTTATAAAAAATACTTCTAAGCAATGACATTTCGTGCCGAGCATTTCTGCCCGATTCTGCAGTCTTTGCAAAGGCAGAACTCCCTTTGACGTCAATGGTGGTTTATCCTACGCTGCAGGAGTGAGCTCTGAATGCTGAAACCTTCTGTCCAGACTTTCAAAGAGGATGAAAGAACAATACCCGATAAGAAGCAACGTATTATAAATCAATAACTTTTTCCTTTCTTTATTAAGGTGAACACACGCAAGAAACCAGTTCACCTCATTCACTGAAGAAGGACGTAGAAAACATGGGGAAAGGTAACACCCTCCCCCCCACCCCCAGCTTTGATATTATTAAAATGCTCTTGGTTTTAATAGAATATAAGGATAATAGGGAAGTATTTTTGTTCAGCACTATATTTTAAGCTTGACAAGTAACATATGAATAATATATGGATCTTTGGGTAGATATAATTGAGATTAATGCATACATATCAATCAATACATGACACTGTAATACAATACTTTAAAATAATATATTACATTGATTTATATTCATGGATTTCTGCACAAAATCTATCCTAGATCTATACAATGTTTTTTTTAAACTACTAAAATATTTTCTTATAATAATGAATTGCCACACATAGCAGTTTGCTCAAGAGTTATTTATACAAATTAGTAAAACAGCTCTTCTTTTCTCTTTGTTAGAAGAACTTCAGAAGGTTTTGTTTGAACAAATAGATTTACGGAGGAGATTAGAACAGGAATTCCAAGTGTTGAAAGGAAACGCTTCTTTCCCAGTATTCAGTAAGACATATTTCTGTGTTTTTACTGTTTGTAGAATGTCGTCATTATTTATTATCAATTTATAAAAATATAGGAATGATGTTTATAGGTGTGTTTGTCACTAGACACTTGAGCTGGTCCCACTGAAGTCAATGGGAATTCTACCATAGATTTCAACGGCAGTACGTCAGGCCCTTCAAGCATAAACTTGAAGTGAGATGTTGTGTATTTTTGGATAAGTATAAACCACAAGTTTGAAAAACTGGTTTTGGTAACTTTCATCTCCCTGTTGAAAACATTAGGGGTCCACCAAGACCTGCCCCACTGTTGTATTCTGACCACAAAGCCAGCATAACTAGCCGCGCTCCATTGAAAGGGGAACCTACAGCATTAGGGCCTATGCCACACCTGTTGTCCTGCAGCTGGCCAAAAGGGAACAGTTGGGACTGCACTCTACCCTGTCATGCCCATCTGTTGAATCAACCCCATTAGGCCTTCTTAGCCAGTGGCCTTCAGGCTGTTCTAAGTGATGCTGGGGGACTGGCTCAGCCTAAATTTGGGGCATACAAAGGCCGCTTCTGCATTTTCTGTCCTGAGGTGGACTGCATGTTCTTTGGCCATTGCTGAGGATCTGGGTCATTAAGAGGTGATGGAATATGCCATATAAACAAAGGATTATGAGGAACATCATAAAACCAATATGGAATTTTCTCCCCTATGGTGGAAGACCAATTGCTTGAGGTTTTTCAAAATAGACTAAATGAAGCAGTGGAGAATATGTTGCAAGAGAAAATCCTGCACTGGCCAGGGACAGATTAGACGACATAATAGGCCTTTTTGGTTTCTGATTTGTATGATTCTATAGCGCTGGGCAAGCCAAGATGCATCTGCAGCTTTCCGCTTCTTCTTATGCCACATTGAACTGCACTCAGTACTGCAGTTCAGCTCTTCCCACGTGCCGCCCACTGTGCATAAGGAGATGTCACTGCCTTGCAGCTGTTCAAGCACCCAATCCTCTGCTGCCATTTGCTCCACTGAAGAGTGAAGGAGCGAGGCTCAGTGTTAACGGTGTCCTGGAAAGGAAACTCAACTGTTTGTGCCCTTTTCTGCTTCTTCCTGATGTCTAAAGAAGGCCTGAAAGCTTGGTTGCATTTTTGTTTTTAAAGTCTGTTTGCTTTTAATTTTAATATCAGGTCTTGTCTATGCCCCTTTTGCTGCAGGGTTCTGTGGATTGACAGAATTATTGGGAATAGGACGTGACAAAAGCCTAGAAGCTGTAACTTAATCAGCTGGGAGGGGAAGGGATTTTAGTCAGATGCTCGTTTTTTGTTATCACTTATCCGACTGAAGGCACTGACGATTTCTTGGGCAAAAAGCTCCAAACAATGCCATTTCTTCAGCTGCAAACCATTCCAGTTTTTTGGTCCTGCAAAGAGTCCTTCCACAAACTCAATGAAGACAAGACTCGATATGCCAGATATTCCCAAGGTTTAAAAAACAAGCAGAAAAACAGGCCTTTGTACTCCCCTTTCCCTTCTCTGTGGTGTGAAAACAAGTATTTTTCCCACCATTAAGTAGAAAGAGTCGAATTTTACCCCTCAAAAGTCATGACATCAGGGAGAATACAGAAAAGCAAAGACGGTCTCTCTGAATGTCTCCCATCTTTAGCCTGGATATCAAAAAGATTAGTACATCTTCATAAATAAATACACAGAAAATCATGAAGTTATGTGAAGTATGCCATAAAACAAGGATGACCCAATATGCAGTACAAATTCTGCTACTGGGCTTGGAGCTAGATGATTTTAAAGTAATTCATGTACTTGAAATCATGGGATTGTAAAAATGGCACTTGGAATCTTGCCATTCAGGTCTCACATTTATCCTTTCGTTCTGCAGTAAAATTAATACTCCATCATTGCCATGTAAATAAACCCTGCGATTAAACCACATGAAATATAATTCATATGAAAGAAAATAATGCTTACTGCTTGACCAAGGAAGTGGCATCCGTGCACACCAGCTTGAAAAATAGGTGGTTTCAATATACCACAAAGCAGTGGTCAATTTTACTCTAGTTTAAAATAGAGAACAAGTAGAGTACAATGGGAAAACAGGCCTTTCAAAAGAAAACATATCTAACATACTCGCTAACTGTGCCCCCCTCGATAGATTGTTCCACAGCAGCTCTGCCGCCACCTGGAAAAGGAGCTGCTTTTTAAGCTCAAGGGCTAGGATTTTTTGGTTTTGGTTCTGTAGGTCCCCGGCTTGCTCCATGTTGAGAGCTTGTGCTGGGGCCGTCACAAAAGGACCAGATAGATCAATCTCTTGGTAGATTGCAGAGGGTCTTATTAAAAGGCAGTTGAATTGAAAATGGTAAGGAATTAAAAGTACAGAAAATGAGCCCTAGAGGGAAAATGGACCTCTTCTTTCTGGGAGACTGATGACCTGGAGGCAGCAGAGTCTGAAGGAAGAGCGTGGAGCTGGGAAGCAGCAGGTCCGGATTTCCAATCTGCTCACTGTGTGATCTTGAGCAATTCGGACAAAGGATTGAATGGGCTATGGAGGTGAAACAACTCTTCCCATCCCTAGAGCTGGCTGGGATGAAGGCATACTGCGGAGGTGGAGGGGGGATTCTGGGGAATCTTGCACCTCCCCTTGCAGCGCAGGAGCTGCTGTTCCCTGTTCTATACCTCGTCTGTGGACAAGAGGCCTTTGGTTTGCAAGTCTAACAGGGCAGCACCTTTGCAATCAAATTTTTTTTTTTAAGAGGGAAGCGTTCATCTCTGCCACAGGGCAGTGAGCCAACACACGTACTTGGAAGACAGCTCTGTAACAGCCTGGCAAACCAACTGAAGATATCTCCTGCAGCTTTGCTTGTAAACCCGTCAGGGTGGGGCCCATGGCTTGCATGTCTGTACATTACTGAGCAAATTGTGGGCACCGTATGAATTAATAGTATTGGCACTGGCATCCAGAGCAGTGCCACAGGGGCCTCTTTAAATATTCATCTCTGTTCCCCTCGGTATTGTGGAATGTTATCAGTGCCACTATAAACCCATTTCCCTAGGGAGCTTTTGTATCCATAACGTGGGGATAGTAACTATACCGAAATTCTAAGCCATTCACACGGAAAAAATGATACCCTCTGTGATAAAACAGTGTACATTGCATGGGTGCAGGGGATGTAATTTCTCAATGGCCTGGATATGCCAGCTTCTCTCAGTGCGAAACAGGTGTGTCCCCCCCAAAGGCAGAATTTTGCTCCCTCTTTGTAACTGTAACTATATAAAAAATCTGTCACATTTTTATATTACTCAGGTTTCTTTAATGGACAAGAGAGAAGTCCTTCCAAAAGTTGCAAACGTCTCATTTCCATCAGTTGCTCTTTCTTGTTGAGGCAGCTTAGAGATGGGCGGCCGAAGAATTTTGTAGATACTCATTTAGGAGTTGAGAAATTGGAGATGAATCAGAACGTTGTGGTCCTCATGTTCATCTTCTTAGGCAATGCAGAATTGTTTCCTACAGCATATTTTCCAGGGCTTTGGTCTGGTCCAGTTTAGTTCTCAGTGACTAAAATAATGGAGCTCCACCTACTTCCCTTGGAGAGACTGTTTCATGCTTCATTGGTCAGATTTTTTTCCTAATATTCAGACCAAATTTTGCTTTGTTTAATTTCAAGTTTCATTACATCACTCCTTATAGACTCATGGATTCCAAGGCCAGAAGGGACCAGTGTGATCATCCTAGTCTGACCTCCTGTGTAACTCAGGCCATAGAACTTCCTCAGAATAATTCCCAATAGATCTTTTAGAAAAACACCCAGTCTTGATTGAAAAAGTGCCAGTGATGGAGAATGCACCACAACCTTTGGTAAATTGTTCCAAAGATTCATTATTTTTATAATTAAAAATGTGCACCTTATTTCCTGTCTGAATTTGTCTAGCTTAAACTTCCAGCCATTGGATCGGGTTATAACTTTCTCTGCTTTGCAACACCCTAAGCAGTTCCTTTCCTTCCTTGCTGTTTATACTCATCAGACACTTGTAGGCTGTAATCTTTCTATGTATCTTACAATCTTATATGGCCCCATCACAGTAGTATCTGAGCATCTCACAATCTCTCTGTATTTATCCTCACAATGCCACTGTGAGGAAAGTAGTGCTATTATCCCCATTTTACAGATGGGGAACTGAGGCACAGAAAGGCTAAATGCCTTGCTCCAGGTCACACAGGGAGTCCATGGCAGAGGAGGAAATTGAATCAGATTTCCTGAGTCTTAGGCTAGTGTCCTAATGACCAAGGCATAAGTCCAGTTCTTTTACTCATTAAGTAAATCCCTCCTCATATAGTTGCTCTTCTCCAAATTCCCTCTGGTTTGTTGGCATCTCTATCACTGAGGTGCTGCATGCAGTAATTTACATGCAGTCTCACGAGTGCAGGGGAGGACTATCACCTCCAGGGCAATGCCTCGGCTTCCCAGCTTAAAATGGCATTCGGTTTGGTTGGTTTTGTTTTTTCACCACACTGTACAGAAAGTTCCTATCCAGTTGTCCAGTGTCAGCCCCAGGTCACCTTCAGTATTGTTGCTTTCTAAGTATTTCCCTTCTCATAAAGATCTTTATTTTAGATTTTATTTGTCCAAGTTAGAATCTCATTTTTTCCCCTTATAAACTAGTGGGACATGTAGTCCAACAAAAAAAATATCTTTTATCCTAGTGAGCTTTTTCTTCAAGACCTTTAGTGTGAAATGGTTATCAAGAAAGAAACCAAAGGCTGCTGCTTTATTTTAGAATCAAATAGAGGAAAGCCAGTTTGCACTGTAACCCAGCTGCCTAGGACATGGTGTTCGGTCGCCTCAAAGATCTCTCCCTTCCGGTTACTGCATTGTATAGAGTTTCTTGTGTTTCCTGGGTCGTCTGCTTGGGCTTTCAGTCTCCAGCCCTACTTTATAAAGATTCAAGGCTTATCTATACAATGATTTAGAGCATGACAATCTGGGGTGTGAATCTATAGTGCTAACCTTCCATGCACAAAGTGGACCCTGCTGCCATGCACTAAATGTTCTGTAGTGGTCTTAGTAAGTCAGTGTGCGCTACGGCAGGCTAATGCACAATAGATTCACACCCCAGCTTGCCGCACACTAAATCACCACAGAGACAAGCCCTGAGTCAAATCCTATAGCCTGTGGCCCAAATTCTGTTCTCACTTACTAAATATCTCCATTGGAGTCAATGGATTTATGCCAGTGCAACTAAAAGCAGAATTTGACTCTTTAGGAGAGTTTGCTTTTCCCACTCAAGTCAATGGCAGTTTTGCTTAAGCAATGCATGCAGAATCTGGCCCATGGAAAAAATTACATGGAATGTCCAGTTTCTTCTGTCCAGTTAGCATTGACTTGAGCACCCAAATGCTAGACACCTACACTGAGCACCTAAACTTAGCTGCCAGCATTTGAAAACTCAATCTTTGAAACAACTAAACTTGATCCATCCAGAACATTTCTGTAGTCATCCCAGTGTTCTATCCCAGATAGGAAGCTTCTGTCAAGACTTCCCGTCACTGGAGGCAGATAATTTTTGGACAAAGGACTGTGCCACATTTACCAAATTCTTCAGTGGTGGTTTGACTTTATTTATACAAATTCTGTGGTACAGGTTGATGGTTTTAATTCATGCACCTGCAATCTTTTTTTTTTCCCCCAACCCACACAGATAATTTTCAAGATCAGATGAAACGGGAGCTGGCATACAGAGAAGAAATGGTGCAGCAGTTACAAATTGTAAGTTGTCCTTCTCTACAGGAAATGTTAAGAACCATCCCTGTACTCTCTTATTTACATTGTTAAATATATTCCTCCAATTTTGTTTAAGCAATACAAATGTACTATTACTGAGCCCATGTTAACTTCTACATAGTCAGGCTTGAGTGTGCAGTTCTCTCAGCTGGTTTGAAGTCTAATTACCAGGAGATTTACTTAGAGCAGTGGTTCCAAAACTGGGGTTCGCAAAATGTTACAGGGGTTTCTTGGGGAAAAAATTCCCTAATGGCGGACAGAGCTGTCCCTAGGGACTCTGGGCAGCCCTGGTGCCAGCAGCCCGGAGCCCCTGGACTTCCAAGAGCTAAGCAGATCAAAGCAATCATATCTATCACACTGAGGAGATTTAAATTTCAAGACTCCTTATAAGAAATGGAAAGGGAGGTGGATTTTTTTTTGCTTTTTTTAAAATTAAATAGGCAGCTAGTATTGTTTTTAAAATTATTATGAAGAACAAGTTTAAGCTTTGTTGTAACGTGTGTCGTTTGCCTGGACTGCTCAAGACCTGAATGCTTGTGTAGGAGGAACTCTCTGAGTTGGCTTCTTAAATACCTTCATGCTGTTTCACATCTGATACTCCTTGATGAAACCTAGGAGCCTTCTCTTATAACAGGCTTATTCAAAGTGATACAAGCTACGAAAGTGAGATCTTGGAAGTGTTGCCATTTTCATAATGTAATAAACATACTGTAATGATAAATAATAATTAATAATAAATAGTGTGTAAAAAGCATGTCATAAAAACAAATTTTATATTTCCAAGATCACTGCTTTTATAATTTATACTCAGGTAAAGGAGTAAATCCCTGGAAATATTCATGTTTAGGAGGGGGTTCGCGAGACTTGACATTTTAGTGAAAGGGGTTCACCGGTTGTTAAAGTTTGGGAACCACTGACTTAGAGATACAGTCAGCAGGTGTCTGCAAGGTTCAGCTAAATGGGAACGACTTTCCAAGGGTTGACTCAACAGAGAGATGTACATCTTCAGTGAAACTGAGGACTTGCCTGCACCAGTCTAGTGAACAGTAAGCAATTAAATGTCTCCATATTGTGCTAGCAATGGTCCCCCATCATAGATGCACACTGTGTAAAATTCACCCCTCTGCAAAGGGTTGCATCAGGCCCAAGTTTTAAGTTGTGCGTAGAGAGAGGTAAATAGTGGTGTCCCCCAGGGGTCTGTACTGGGACCAGTCCTATTCAACATATTCATAAATGATCTGGAAAAAAGGGTAAACAGTGAGGTGGCAAAATTTGCAGATGATACAAAACTACTCAAGATAGTTAAGTCCCAGGCAGAGACTACAAAGAGCTACAAAAGGATCTCACAAAACTGGGTGACTGGACAACAAAATGGGAGATGAAATTTAATGATGATAAATGCAAAGTAATGCACTTTGGAAAACAATCCCAACTGTATGTATAAAATGATGGGGTCTAAATTAGCTGTTACCACTCAAGAAAGCGATCTTAGTCATCATAAAAAGAAAAGGAGTACTTGTGGCACCTTAGAGACTAACCAATTTATTTGAGCATGAGCTTTCGTGAGCTACAGCTCACTTCATCGGATGCATACCGTGGAAACTGCAGCAGACTTTATATGCACACAGAGATCATGAAACACAATACCTCCTCCCACCCCACTGTCTTGCTGGTAATAGCTTATCTAAAGTGGTCATCAAGTTGGCCCAACTTGATGATCTCTTTAGATAAGCTATTACCAGCAGGACAGTGGGGTGGGAGGAGGTATTGTTTCATGATCTCTGTGTGCATATAAAGTCTGCTGCAGTTTCCACGGTATGCATCCGATGAAGTGAGCTGTAGCTCACGAAAGCTCATGCTCAAATAAATTGGTTAGTCTCTAAGGTGCCACAAGTACTCCTTTTCTTTTTGCGAATACAGACTAACACGGCTGTTACTCTGAAATTAGTCATCATAGATAGTTCTCTGAAAACATCCACTCAATGTGCAGTGGCAGTCAAAAACATGAACAGAATGTTGGGAACCATTAGGAGAGGGATAGATAATAAGACAGAAAATATCATATTGCCTCTATATAAATCCATGGTATGCCCACATCTTGAATACAGCGTTCAGATGTGGTCGCCCTATCTCAAAAAAGATATATTGGAATTGGAAAGGGTTCAGAAAAGGACAACAAAAATGATTAAGGGTATGGAACAGCTTCCGTATGAGGAAAGATTAATAAGACTGGGACTTTTCAGCTTGGAAAAGAGACGACTAATGGGGGGATATGATAGAGGTCTATAAAATCATGACTGGTGTAGAGAAAGTAAATAAGGAAATGCTATTTACTCCTTCTCATAACACGAGAACTAGGGGTCACCAAATGAAATTAATAGGCAGCAGGTTTAAAACAAACAAAAGGAAGCATTTCTTCACACAACGCACAGTCACCCTGTGGAACTCTTTGCCAGAGGATTCTGTGAAGGCCAAGATTGTAACAGGGTTCAAAAAAGCGCTAGATAAATTCCTGGAGGATAGGTCCATCAATGGCTATTAGCCAGGATGGGCAGGGATGGTGTCACTAACCTCTGGTTGCCAGAAGCTGGGAACGAGCAGCAGGGAATGGATCACTTGATGATTACCTGTTCGTTCCCTCTGGGTCACCTGGCATTGGCCACTGTCAGAAGACAGGATAGTGGGCTAGATGGGCCTTTGGTCTGACCCAGTATGGCCATTCTTATGTTCTTATAGACTTGTGGTGACTGTTTGCATAGGGATGAATTCCACCCATTTGCAAAAAGTGATTAACAGCATTAAGGGTCAGATTTTCAATGCACAGCAAAATTTATGCAAATGTAGCTGTTAAACATTACATATTTGTGTAAAAAAAATATATTGCTCATGAATGTGGATGTCTACACATATACCCTTAGGTCTTTGTATGTGATTAGTCTGTTTTGAAAATTTGGTCCCAGAGGTTTAACCTAGACTGACACAAACAAAGAAATTAGAAGTTGAGATTGCTGCACATCAAAGAACTGTGGGTAATCTTTCACAGAGAAAGAAGTATCTAGTAAATGGAAGGGTTTCAGTTAATGTTCATCTTGTAAGTGCCAAACCTCCTTCCTACACAGTCATCAGCCTGGTGTTATTCAACACTTCCATGAGACAGGCTTCCCAAATATCCCTGCTTATCTAGATCAGTTTTGCAATTGAGGATCTATATTTTCCTTGAGTCTGTCGTAGACCCTGAGATTGTCCAACCTTTGGTTACTGTCATGACCCAGAAGATGATGATGGAACACTAAAGTGAAGCTGAAGGCCAAAATGATCAAACACATGCACCTGTGGTGAGACACCCATGGGAGTAGTTTGGTTTTTCAGAGATGCTGAGCTCCCCCTTCCAGCTAACTTCAGAGAGATTTCAGTGGAAGCTGGGGGTACTCAGTATTTCCAAAAGTAAGGCCACTTATTTTGGACCCCAAACTCTGGCCGAAGAAAACCTGACCATGTTTAAGAAATTATTTTCATGTTTTGGGATTACTGCTGTTATTCTCCATCCCTTTCTCTCCCCCACAAATTTTGAAGCATTATTTTGCTAATACACTGGTCTTTGCCATGAGACTTCCACTGAAGTCAGGCAAGAACATTTATCAGACCTGTATATAGTTTAGTAGCAATAGCTGGAGATCAATGTCCTTATCTGGCAAATGTGTAAACAAGTGCTTTTAACTTTAAGACTTGAGTAGTTCCATTCAGTTCAATGGGACCACTTTTGGGAGTAAAATTTAAACAAATGTGTAAGCGTTTGCAGAATTGGGGCCCAATTAGCTCTCTCCCCTCCCATCCCCCGGAATCCTCTTGTTTTGGCTGCACTTGCAGCAGACTACTATGGTCATTGATAATCAGCTAAATAGCATAACCTCCAAACCACAGTCTGAATGGATCACCTCTGTAATGCTTATAGGTTTTGAGGAATCAGAGTTCTGACGTTATTTCCTAAACTAGATCTCCCAGATTTCCTTCTCCATCCAATCAACTAGGAACACTTCCTTAATTTACAGCAAATGCAAAAATCACAAGGTTCAGTGTTTTATTGTTTTCATAAACAGGAATAGAAATGTGATCATGGCAGTTTATGCCATCTTTGTTTCCCAATGCCTGCTAGAAATATACTAAATGGTTACATAGCACTGCATGGATGTATTTACAGTGACAAGCTCTAACCTGTATTTTTAAGCCCTGTGTCAAAAATCTAGGGGTCTGTTCTCCATTCACTGGGATTGCCTGAATTCCATTATTGTTTAATTTTGTCAGAGTATTAGGGGAAGAATAACAACTCTTTAGGCCAAATTCTGATCACATCTGTGCAGCCCCATTGATATTGGCAAGGCTTCATCAGTACAATTAAGGTCAAAATATGGCCCTTTGTATTTAAAGTATTAGCATAAAATAGTGCAGCAAATAGCTGATGATTTCTTTAAATTCAGTGCAAAAATCTTTGTTAATATTTTGATTGAGAATTTAAACACGCAGTCAGTACATTTGAAGTTAAGCTTCCTACGGGAACTGTAAGCCATTTACATACAAGGATATTCTGTATTGTTACGTATGGTTTTAATCTTTATGGGCCAAATATATCCATGGTATAACTCCATTAACTTCAGGGGATTTGCATCATAGATTAATTTGGTTGAAAATATATGTACGTTATGGGTACTTTGGAAATCATCATTTGAATTTCTTGATTTTTTTTTGTTGTGCATCTAATGGTAGCATTGCATTAATTTAGTTGTCTGCACTGAATTTCCTTTTATATTGGAACAAGAAGAATATAGAGGAGAACTATTTGTTGCCTATTCAAATAAACACCCGGGCCAAATTCTGCTTATATTTTCACTGGTGTGTAACTGGAGTATTTTTACTAACTTCATTGGAGTTAGTCCAAATTTACAGTGTGTAACTGACTGCAGAATTTGACCAACTGCATTCATTTAACATAAAAGTCACGTAAACACACTGAACAAGTTTTATATGAATGTTCTCACATGTATAGGGTCATGTAATGTGAATATATTATCTGTGTATGTTTATTTCAATGGGCAGAACTCCAGAAGAGCATGGATATGTCTTTAGCTCCACACCTCATGATATTAAAAACAATTCTTGGAAACTAATGTTCCATGCGTGCACTGTATGATTTTCAAACACTTATAACTTTGCTCACTCTAAACCAGTGGCTCTCAAACTTTCCAGACTACTGGAAGGAGTCTGATTTGTCTTGCGTATCCACAAGTTTCACCTCACTTAAAAATGACTTACTTATAAAATCAAACATAAAAATACAAAAAGTGTTCCAGCACAAAGTTGCTTACTTTCTAATTTCTACCATGTAATTATAAAATATAAATCAATTGCAATATAAATATTGTACTTGCATTTCAGTGTATAATATATAGAGCAGTATAAACAAGTCATTGTCTCTGTAAAAAAAATTGTAGTTTGTACTGACTTTCCTAGTGCTTTTTCTGTAGCCTGTTGTAAAAATAGGCAAATATCTAGATGAGTTGATGTACCCACTGGAAGACCTCTGCATCCACCAGGGGCATAAGTACCCCTGGTTGAGAACCACTGTTCTAAACCAAAGTTGTTCAGGTCTGGTCATTGCTGACTAAGCAAGTGTTCAGTTGGAATTTTAAAAATACTGTAAGCATTTTGGGGACCAAAAAATCACCATTGAGCTGAGACCAAGCATGAGAGAGTTTAGCCTGAGGCATCATTTTTGGGAAAGTTGTTGTCAAGGAGATGAATCTAATTTTCAGATGCCAATTATTATCGCTTCCAAGACTTTCTAATGTAAATGACAATTGTGTCTTGATTGTTAAACAGTATTTGAAGCTCCTGCCTCATGTGCAGCTAATACTTACGTTGAATGCACGTTCTTTTGTCACACTTCTTGAATTACACTGTGAAATTGCAATGCAGAACACTTGATAGATAATAAATTGCTAAACCAATAACATTGGATGAACTGGAGTGACAAGTATCTTGAAGCCACATATCAGCCTTGAAGTGCCCTCTGCTGTTTCCATGTGATTACTGCACTTTATGGCAGCCAGGACACTTCATAGTTTTAAAGCTCTCCATTAAAAACGTCAATTAAAATAATGTTCATTCAATACGTTTAATTTTAATGTTTTTTCCACTATGGACTTATAAAGATTATTTTATGACTTCCTGACAGGCAGGTGCAAAATTACTAATTTCTGGAAAAATCGTGGGCCAAATTCAGCGCTCAGATACACGCTCTGCAAAGGGTATTGACTTTGGTGCGAGTAAGTGACTGCAGAATTTGGCCCAGTGTGGGTTTTTTTACAGCAGTTTGACCTCAGTGTGAGCTACAGCAACGGTTGATGAGAAAAGAGTTGATCAGCAGCAGGTTCCTTCACTATGTGCACTATAGCTAGTGGGAAATGTTCCAATCTGTTCGCTCCTTCTGCTGAGAAGAATCGAATCATCGCCTCTAATGAGAAACTGGATTTTAAAACATTGGATTCCTCTCCCTCGCCAAAACCTGACAAAGTCTAATAGTTATGTTTGGAGAAAGAATACATGCTTGAAGTAGAATACAATGGCTTCAGCCAGAATGGTCACCACACTTTACCCGATGGCCCATGAGAATGAAAATCTCCTGCTAGAAGGGTGGGGTAAATTCAGATCTACTGTAAATGGGTACAGCCCTGGTTTATAGTAGGTCTGATTTTGGTCCAACTTGACCAAACTGATGAGCATCTCCAGACTTCAAAAACTAACCAGCTACTCTCCTGAGCACCTGCTTGAGACTCGAGGTCCAACAAATCTGCTAATATGTTCTTCTGAGCAGTTGCATATTTATCTGTGCACCAGATGGGAAAAGCCTGGACAGCAATAAATGGTGGGCAACACCCCTGTGTTCCTGAGATGGACAGAGCACAGTGGTTCCCATCAAATGCTTCCATTTTTGTTTTGATTTGACTCTATCGTGGTTTCTGATCAACGTCTCTTATATTCTTGTATATTTTGTCTGTCAAATGCATCCTGCGGGTGAGGAGAACACCCTTCATACTGTCTTCCCATGTGTGGAACAAATCAAAGGTGACATTTTAGTCTGTTCAGGGCTACAGAAAAGGTTACTCTGTTGTTATCCTATGATTATAATTGAGCTCTCCAGAGGGTAACTAATAGACCCTTCTACACACTACAGTGTAATGCAGCATTGCTTTTAGAAAAGCTAGGAATGTAAACCATTCAAATGGTGACCTCACTTTCTATTTGGGTTTTATTTTAAAGGGACTCTGGCAAATCCCCCTCTCTCTGTTTGCTCAACTTTGGGCTAGTCACAAAGTTCAGATCCATAATTTGATCCAACTGGAATTTCCTCAAAGTTTAGGGGCATCCTTTCCGGGGCTGCATTTTGGAGCTCTCTCTCTTTCTGGCCTCTTTGAAGAACCGAGTAATCCAGTAGCTATTTGACTGCAGAATTGATGTCTACCTCTCAGTCCTGCCATTCATGCAGGTTTTTAAATGATCATGAGCCACCAGAAAATAAAATTCTGCCGAACAATTTGATTTTTTGAGGGCAGGAGACCACATTCCTCACTGAGTCCTTAATGTGCTACTGTAATGTTTAAAAAAACAAACACCAATGGGGTTGCATTAAAATTAAATAGCTCACAATTTATGTTGTATGAAGGATAGGCCCTTTGTACGACCATGGTGTTCAGTATATGTGTGTGAGTGTATCTAGTTGTATGTGAATGAGTCAGATTAGGGCCTGTCTGCCATTCAGAATTCTCTGGCTGCGAGTAGCAATGCAAATCAGTGTGTCAATAGCATTACCAGTTTGTTTCTTTGCCTAAAGTTTTTAGAATAGATTGACCTTGGCAAGGATATTAGAGGCAGAAATCAGTCTTACAGAGTGGCTCTGGATTCCTTGAGCCCAGGCCTGTTCTCGGCTGGTACTTATGTCCATTGATACCTAGCTGACTTTGTAAAAAGTGGCTTTGTGGGGTCCCATTGTCGTTTCTTGCTGATTTCCAAGTCAGATTTTCTCACTTTACAAATGAAAAGATGTTTCCCTGCCCTCCCCACATATACCTGCCGGTACTGCAAGCTCAGTTCTCTCCATCTCATGCATTATCACCAGTAATGGAGATACTGCAGGCCAAATTCTGTGTTTGATGACACTGTGCAGCACTGTTGTCTTCAGATTCTGCATTCATATGACCTCTTTGCAGAGAGACAAGTATAAAGAAGAGCAGAACTTGATCCCACAGTTGAGCTTAATTAACAGTTCTGGTGAATGAGCTGGAATAGAATCCAGCTCTCTCCCCGCAGAGTTGGTTTGGCTCTGCTGGGGTATAAAGCAGTAAAACTTCCTTTTCCTGCTGATGTCAGCATATAAGAGACTCAATACACACCACAAGCTGCTCTGTTGGGTTAGCAGGTGCCATTGTATCTAGTCTTTTGGTTGCTAATGGCCACTTTTTAGTAAACTGAACCTGTACCTGTGTCCGTGAATGTGCTATGTTAATAAGATGGAACAGTGCTCCTTTCCCAAGGTTTGGTAAATCCAGTCTCTAAAAGGATTTCATTTTGGAGTCAGTGGTTGTAAAAAGTAAAAATAAAGCAGGATAAACCGAATAGCTTTCCTTTTAGGTAATTTTGTAATAGGGTCATCAGGACTATTTTAATTGACTGAAAAATGGTTGTCCTGTGTATCCAGAGCCAGATTTCTAAAGGGGCCTGAAACTAACCGCTGCTCGTGCATGTTCACAAAATCACTTATGCATGCAATTTTGGTGCTCAATTATTTATACATATGAGAGAATACACATGCACCATACCTGATTGTCACTTTTTTGCACTTTGTGCAATCAATTTACACTAATATCCATGTACGTTACTACCCAGTCACAATGGAAGAGCTTGATACTCACTCTCCACAGTTGTTAAATGATTGCAGATTGCACAAGAAGGAAGACACTAGAGAATCACACCCTTCCAGTGCAAACCCATTTGCATTGAATTTATGCTGCAGTTAGCACATGCTAAATGGAGGTTTGTGAATGCATTCTTTTTTGGGTCGATCCGATCTGGTTTTATGCAAAAATACCACATGCATAAATAGAGGCTATGTTTTGAAAGTCTGGCTCTTAGAAGCAACTTTTGATGGGTGTATTAAACTACACATCTGTCTCTTTCCCTCTATGGATATTCTTTCTAGTAGGCTGCTTGTGTTGGCTAAACCATATTCGACTAATTTTATGTGTCTACCCACCTGGAGCAGTTTGGCTAAGCAGATTATTCAGATATAGAGTTAAAACAAGGGTGCTGGACAAATGGAGATTCCAACTTTCAACCACACGGGTAACGATTTCAAGTCAGTACAGTGAACCACGTGTATTTCACATAGGATGACAACACAATGATGGAGCTACTTTCAGTGGATGGTGCACAGAAACTCCTTTTCTGTCGCTGGTACCAGCGCACATTCTTGTGACGTAGGATATAAGGAACATACTGGATCTTCATGTCTGTTTGAAGATCGTTCCTGCTCTTCTTGTTATCTCTATCATGATCACCACTGCAAAAGCATAAAAACGGGGGACCCTGTTGTCAGAGAAGAGCATTAAACTCTGCTAATTCCACTGCAGCTGTGGAGACTTGAAATAGAATCTTCCAGAGAGGTGCGCAAAAGAAGATTTGGTACTGCCCTATAGCTGAACTCCTTCTGGAACAAAAGGGGGATTTCCCTCCTGGCCTACAGCTACATATTTTTAAAGGTAAAATGGACAGAACTCCACATGTGGAGAAAAAGCTTGTCATGCCAAATATATCCGAGAAATTACTTAAGAACAGTTAACTTGTAACAATATAAGCCTGTTATACTTGCGCGGTCTATAAAACCTTGGCGGATCTCCTGCATTCATGCCAGCCATCCAAGTGGATGTTGCTTGCTGGCAATTGCGTGTGTGACCAAGATTTCCACACCTTGTGGTGAGAGAACCGCAGTGAAACTATTTGTAAAACACTGCTTGTATTAGTGTGTGTGCGGCTCACATTCAGTTGAACAGCATTGGCTGTGAGTCACTCAAATGAGTAACCCAGTAAAATATATGTATATAATCCCTGTTTTGAAAGACTGCTAATTTACCAGCCTTACACTATATGCTGGAGATCCCTAGGTTCAAATAGTGCAGGGCCATTGGAAGGAGCAGATTCCACGGGGGAGAGCTCTCTACTGTGGTCAAGGCTCTGACAGCAGGACACCCCAGCAGCCCTCTCCTGTTCTGAAGGGAAATGGAGGCAGGACTAGCCATTTAAACATCTTGGCTTTAAAAATCATGAAGTTTTTAGGCCACCTCTTTCTGTTTTTCTTTCTCCCCTTTTGTACGTGTGCACTCCCCTCTCATGCTGTTCGCACCTGAGTGGGAGGGGAATACTTCTTGAGGGACCAGAGCTAAGAAGGCTCATGCATTTGTTCTCTCTAACATCTCGTTGTTGTAGCTCCTGGGCACCTTCTTGTAATGTCAGGCCACTTTCATTCAGACTGGCCTCCCTTCATTGGTGTTTCAAGGGTTACTCTTGAACTGTATCACAGTGGTAGCCATGTTAGTCTGTATCGGCAAAAAGAACAAGGAGTACTTGTGGCACCTTAGAGACTAACAGATTTATTTGAGCATAAGCTTTTGTGGGCTAAAACCCACTTCATCAGATGCATGTGTGGAAAATAGAGTAGGAAGATTACATACACACACACACACACACACACAGAACATAAAAAAATGTGTGTTGCCATACACACTATAACGAGAGTGATCAATTAAGGTGAGCTATTATCAGCAGGAGAAAAAAACCTTTTGTCGTGATAATCAGGATGGTCCACTTCCAACAGTTGAAAAGAAGGTGTGAGTAACAGTAGGGGGTGGGAAATAAACATGGGGAAATAGTTTTACTTTGTATAATGACCCATCCACTCCCAGTCTTTATTCAAGCCTAATTTAATGGTGTCCAGTTTGCGAATTAATTCCAATTCAGCAGTCTCTCATTGGAGTCTGTTTTTGAAGTTTTTTTGTTGTAACATTGTGACTTTTAGGTCTGTAATTGAGTGACCGGAGAGATTGAAGTGTTCTCCAACTGGTTTTTGAATGTTATAATTCTTGACGTCTGATTTGTGTCCATTTATTCTTTTACGTAGAGACTGTCTGGTTTGGCCAATGTACATGGCAGAGGGGCATTGCTGGCACATGATGGCATATATCACATTGGTAGATGTGCAGGTGAACAAGCCTCTGATAGTGTGGCTGTTGTGATTAGGTCCTATGATGATGTCCCCTGAATAGATATGTGGACAGAGTTGGCAATGGGCTTTGTTGCAAAGATAGGTTCCTGGGTTACTGTTTTTGTTGTGTGGAGTATGGCTGCTCGTGAGAATTACCAGGTCTCTCATTTACTCCCATATGTGGTTACAGAGCACATTTGATGATGGATAGCACTGAGGTATGGTAACTTACACAAGTACACTGGTACCCTGAGTATAATACAGATACTCTTGGATGCTGGGGGGTTCAGTGTAATGAAAACCAGAACAGGACCTTAAAATAATACAATTAGGGACAACTGAGATGGACAGATTTTAAAAAATAATTTCTTAGGTTAAACCTACAAAATGTATGTATGTGAGTGCAAATCCATGTCTTTCTTTGTCAAATATGCAGTTGCATATGCAAAATGGGTCATTGACCTCTTTCATACATTTGCACAGTTAGTTACCCCTTTTTGCTCATGCGACTTCAGGCTTTAGGCCTGACTGATCTATCTCACTTACACTGGTTTATTTGAAGATACTCCTGATTTACACTTGTGTAACTGAAAGCAAAAGCAGGTCACTCATGCAATTACCGGTTTGTGGCCCCAAATGGTTCATTTTGCAATCAAGATGAGGGCACGTCTGAACATTTAAGTCAGTGTCAAAAAATGGTAAATCTAAAGTAGTTTGGATTCCCAAACATGAAGAAATGTTGGGTGTGACAGAGTTTTGCTGTATTCTGTAGCCTACTCCATAAATCATTCCCAGCTCCAATATTTTCTTATATCTTTTTCTATGTTCTCCTTCCATTTTTCATTAGTTACTGATTCCAATGTAGGGCCTCTCAGTGGTATAAATCAAGGAGAAACTTATAAAGTCCAACGGGCTATGTTGATATAAATGAGTGGAGAATGAGACCCTGTCTTTTGTTTGTTCTTATTGTATAGGGGTAAATACTTTTGCCCACTTTATTATACAGCAGCTGCTTTTTGCTGCTAGGTTGGTTGGTTGGTTTTTCTAGATTACTGCTATAAATTTTTGTTTTTTAAAAAAACCCTCTCAGAACTTATATATTACATTGGTTTGCAAGATGTGGTGTGTTGTTTTTACTTTGTCTCTCCTTCACATTTGTCCCAACTGCTTAAAGATCTCATTGCTTTATTTCAAACCACTCTTGTCCTAAAATATTACAGTGAGGCAAAATAAATTAACTTCCAAGGAATCCATCATATTGAATGATCTGGCTTTGACACCTTATTATCAAATTCTTGGCTTACCGCAATGGCTTTGTCTCTGTGTCGTTGCAGATTCCCTATGCAGCAAGCTTGATCAGGAAAGAAAAGCTCGGCACACACCTCAGCAAAAGCTAAAAGGTGAACTTGTTAAAAAGGAACGTGTATTTTGGCAACTAACTCATCATATTTCTAATTACTGCCATTGCAAGTATTAAGAGATTCATTTTGTGAGGCAGAAGTGATGCTACCAGTACTAGCCTGAAAGCTCTGATTTTGGCTTAGTCAGTACTCTGGCCTGATGGTAACTATAGAGGGGTTCACCCATCATGCATGCGGTACATGTCCAGGATTTGGGTTTTCCGAGGGACAGCATGCTATAAATGCCAGGAAGGAGAAGGAAATGGATATAATGCTGTGGTGCACCTGATCTTTAAAGACTTCCCAAACTTACTCTTTTTTTTAAGTTTCAGAGTAGCAGCCGTGTTAGTCTGTATTCGCAAAAAGAAAAGGAATACTTGTGGCACCTTAGAGACTAACCAATTTATTTGATCATAAGCTTTCGTGAGCTACAGCTCAAATGAGCTGTAGCTCACGAAAGCTTATGCTCAAATAAATTGGTTAGTCTCTAAGGTGCCACAAGTACTCCTTTTCTTTTTTTAAAATAATTCGTATTTTCAGTGATGTCTTGCACCTGCTAATTTAACTCCACCATCTCCTCCTGATGTTGATGGCAATATTGACCACGTTTATGATTTTTCAACACCATTGCTGGGTTCTTCAGTGCTGTCTCTAATTGGCAGTCTTGTACATTCTATAGGCAGAGTAGAGAGGGATTTGGACTCAAAGGACCAGATCCTCAAAGGGACTTGGGTGCCTAAAGCCCAGATTTGGGAGCTTAAAGCCCAGATTTAGGCACTGCTGCGATCCCCAAAAGCCCCACTCAGCTACCACCTAACCCTGTGGGTGCCTAAACTCACTCGGTTCCTACATTTTTGCTGTAAAAGGTCCCCTAGGTGCCTAAGTTTCTGCCCCTGGGCATGCACACTGCTGCTTCAGGCCAGCTCCATAGAATCTATCTCATGCCTAAGCTCTGGTGCATTCCTCAAGCCAGGGGAAGATAGAGCAACACCTATCTCACCTGCAGGGCCTGAGCTGGTAGGTGTGCTCTGAGCATGTCTAATTCCACACAAAATGCATAGGGACTCCATTATAACCTCTAGTCCAGTACTCACCCAGGATGTGTGAGATCCCAGGTCAATTCCCCCACCTGGCTGCTGAGGAGACAGGATTTGGCCAGGGGGTTCAATCTCTCTACTCTGAGGTGAGTGCCACAACCACTGGACTCTAGTATATTCTGGTGTGGGTCTCCCTCAGTCTCTCTTGTAGAAGCTGTTCTTTAAATTAAATAGTTAAATATTAATTGGGCCACAGACAGAATGAGAATCGCTCTGTAGCCCAGCAAGAGGGGAGAAACCATTGGTCACATTCCTTGTCCTCATCAGGCAGATGAGGGAATCGAGCCAGGGCCCCCACCTCCCACATGAATACACTAGCCCCTCGGCTAATGGTTATGGGATGGGAGGCCTCCTTCTCCCACCCCCATGGTCATTTGGTGGGAAAAGGCCTAGGTGCTGAAGTCACCTGACTGCAGGAGAGGCGTTCCCGGTTGTGGATGGCAAGCAAAGAGAGGTGCCTCCCTGCAGCCCGGATTTAGGCGCCAGACTCCATGAGAGGGGCGGGGCTTAGGACACATCTCTCTCACTAACAGTTCCCGTTGGCTAGCTGAGGCAGCACCCCACCTAGCCTGCTGGCTTTTGAGAATCCCATTCTTTGGACCTGTCTCTTCCCCTGCGATGTATAAGGAACTTGAGCACCTAATTCAGGCTTTATTATATCCAGTGATTATTCTTACAGACCTGGGGCAAAGGCACTGCAGGAAGAATAACATTCCCAAAGTTCTGGGAGGATGAGGCAACTTTGGAGGTTCCATTACCAGGTGGTGGAAGCCCCTGACATTTTTGTTTCTCTTGTTTGTCTGGCAAAGCAAAGAAGGCTGGGAGGGGAGAGAGACAAAGCATATAGATGTGGCGGTGAGTTACCACGTCACAAACTCTGGATTGTGGCATCACTGAATAAATCCCTCAAAGGGAATAGGGAGATTAGAAAAGAGAGAGCTTCTATTTACACACCGTGATCATGGTAATCCTCACTGGGAAGGAATTATAGAGAAAGTCTGGGGCATTTGAACAAGGTTTTGATAACTTAGATTATTAAAGCTTGCCTGCACGTTGTTGGAAAAAAAACTGATTTAAAAATAAAAAACTTAGACATAAACAGAGAGAAGCTAGATTGATAACTAACATTCCCTGCCCCCAAACAATCGCATAGCTAGTTACACAGGTCAACATGACATTCAAATCATTCTATTTTACTCCATATAGGTTCTTCTACCACTCTCATTACCCTACTATCTGACTGCCTTCCAATAGATTCTGTATTAAATACCAATTTAAAATACAATTAAAACATATTCATAAATTTAATACTAAAAAAAAATCCCTAAGGTAGAGAGGGACCTCCTGTGGAGTAATTCAATAAAGTGTTGATCTAAAAGCAAAGCGTTTGTCTGAGCATGGCATTAGCTCTCTAATGCTCTTGTGCTAGAGGTCAGGTTTTCACACCCCGATATGCACCGCACAAAAGCTGTTGGCACCAGTGAGATGACAGTGGCATCACAACCAGCAATGCCTCACGTTTATGTGCGGAAAGAGCGAAGGATTGATGCATTTCTCATGCTGTTTTTGTTTTCAGTGACATCCCTGCAGACAACGGGGATTTCTCTAAGTAGACCCTAGTGCTTTTGAAAGATTAGTGGTTACTTAAATGCTAAGCTAAATCAGCCAAGCAGAGAATCACGACCATATTGTTAGAAGTAATTTCTGATTCTCAATGTGCTAAGCCAAAAGGAGTTGCCTCAAGGGGAAACGTGTGCACGCAAAAAATACGCCGAGGGAGGTAAAGAAACTTTGCATTGCTGAGCAGCCACAGGCTACTCAATTAATGCCTGATGTGAGTCACCCTTGAAGTATCATCTCTCCTTCCACTGCCAGCAGGTGTATTGTGAACATCCAGGGGAAGAAGCTTCTTGTAACAATGTTCAGCCTCCTTCCAATAAACCATATCATGGTTTTTAGAAAATGCTCTGTGTCTCTCAGCAAACCTTTGTGTGCTTGGCATTGCTGCTTCCTTCTGCTGCCTGACGTGGGATAATGCTTGTACTCTGTATTCTGATGGATTGACCACACTTTGTTAACTCTTTGCATTTCACCTTTAATGCGAGGATCTCAACATGCTTTACAAACATTAACTAGCTAATTCTCACAAAAATGCCTGTGAGATGGGTAACTTGTTATTTCTAGCCCCTTTAATAGATGGCATTAATTGCGGCACAAGAAAGGTGGTGGTTTGCCCAAGGTCACATAGAGAGCCAAGAATAGAACCAAAGAGTCCTGACTCCATTCTCCTCTTTTAACCACTAGATGACACCCTTGATGAAGAAGTACTCTTTTACCTGTTTCATTTGAATTTACTGTTATGAAATAAAAGTGATACATCCATTTTGTAAAATTGAGTAAAGAAATAAAAAAGTGCTACCATAGATAAACCCTCATGTTCACACTCTCTCTCTCTCTCTCTCTCAATAACAGAAGCACAGGATCCTCTGCAGCTGTTATCTTGTAAGATACAACCCACCACTCAGAAATCTGATTTGTATAAAGACTGAGAAATGGAAGGGCTTGGGAATTTAAAATGCAAACAAAAAAATTCAGGTTCCTGTGAGCCCAAGGACAAGTGACCTCAAAGCATCATGGACAACCATGTAAAATAGAATGTAGCAGCCATTTATTAGTAAAAACAAAAACAAAAAAATCAAAAAATGCCTGTCCTGGATCTTTTGGTGGTACCAAAGTTTAAGTCTCTGTGTTTTTAGAAGGACAACTGAACTTGACAGAGTCTGAGAAAATACTTTTGAAGCACATGGAGAAGCCGCGAAAGGAACTGCTAAACCTTTCAACGCCACAAACACTGGAAGCATCTGCAAGTTCATCTTTTGCTGTTGAATAGTGATTGTTTTATGGAAAGAAATGTGTGTCTTATCAGATGGGCCAGAATCACCTTTGACTGAATGGAAGGAAAAGCATTAGCCATACACAGTGCTTTTGAAAAGCAGACTGAAACTTCTAACGCCCCCTTCCTCCCGGCCCCCCTTCTCCTCCTCCTCCGGTACTTTGCCTGCTGTATGAATTAAGATTGTACTCTTCTGGAAATATTTTACAATTTAATATTGAGTGTAATTAAGAATATAATCACTTATCAAAAAAAAAGGTATTTAACTCTGTTGTAGTTTCTTTATCATTCATGTGGATAAAAAGTCTATAATAAAAAAAAAAGAAAACTGACATAATGTGCTTTGCTGTAGTTTCATGGTACATTGATTTGCTAATGAAAAGAACAGGAATTCTGTACATGGGGACTTTTCTTCAAGGAAATATTTTAGCTTGCAATCATTTAAGTGCATTTACTCTTAAAGTGGAAATCCATTTAAATGGTTATTAGAAAGTAAAGTTTGGCAGTGGATGAATGAAGTTACTGGAGATGTATGCTTTTTAAATGTGCTCTGCAGTTTTAGCTGAACTCTTCTCCCATTAGAGTCAACGGGAGTTTTACCATTTACATCAATGGAGTAGACTTAGGCCCGTTCTGGGGGCTTTTGAAATCACACCCATAGTCTGCTAACGTGTTTCCAAATTATATGCAATATGATTGCTTTAATGTTGTTGGGTAAAATTCACCCCCCCTTCAGGTGACCCACTTTAGGTCCTAGACACCATATGATCCTTCAGTGTAGAGGTTCCGGGGTGTGAAGGACCTTATATGCTCCCTCAGCACTGTTGTGAGTTTTGCCTTTGGTCCAGGCCTCACCCAGCTGAAGCTGTGTTGGTAAGTTGTAAAGAGGCTCAGGGCCAGACCAAAGTGGCATTAAGTGGAAAGAAGTGGAAAGAAGGCACTCTGATGGAGGTGCAAACTGCAGAGGCTGCAGGTCCCATTGCATGCTGGGACCTGTAGCTTCTGCAGGATGTCTCTCTTCTAACAAAATTGAAGGTGTCCATTAGTTATGTAGTAGAACTCCCTTTAACCCTCAGGTTGTGCTTTTGACCACCCTTGTTTTAGAGTTGGATGAGCATCATTGTATCAATAAGGAAGCTTATCCAGTTAGAAGAGGAACCCTTGCAGTTTCTAAATGGGGAGCTAATTGTCAGAGCTGCTGAGTGCTGTGACAGACCCAGACCAGTGGGATACAGGAATCTGGTAGAAGGCAAATATATTGGCCACTGGATAAACAGTTTTCTGTTCCCTGAGTGACCAGAGCAGGGGCTGCCCTAAAGCAATTGGGAACCTGCTAGAACCATTTAAGTCAGGCAAGCTAATCAAGACACCTGAAGCCAATTAAGAACTTTCTAGAATCAATTATGGCAGGCTGGCTAATCTGGACACCTGATTTAAAAAAGACCTCCCATCAGTTAGTATGGGAGTGTGCAAGGAGCAGGGATGCTTCTGGAGGACTGAAGAGTTCAAGCGTGATCAGGCTTCAGGAGGAAGATCCTGCAGTGAGGATAAAGAAGGTGCTGGGGGAAGGCCATGGGGAAGTAGCCCAGGGAGTTGTAGCTGTCACACAGCTGATACAGGGGAACATTGTGGACAGCTGCTATCCACAGGGCACTGGGCTGGAACTCGGTGTAGAGGGTGGGCCCGGATTCCCCCCATCCCCTCAACTCCTGATCGGACACAGGAGGAGTTGATCTGGTCTGTGAGAAACACCAGAAGGGAAGGTCTAAATTGGAAAGAGATCTGGCCTGTCCCCAACCCACTAGGTGGGAGACAGAGGGATTGTTCTCTCTTTCCCCCATGCTGGCCAGTGATGAGGTTAGCTGAGTGGACGGCAGGTTTGAGCCACTAGCAAAAGTGGCCAAACTGAGGGCTGCCGTGAATCTCTGAGGCAAGGAAATCCGCCAATAAGCACAGGACCCACCAAGGCAGAGGAGGAACTTTGTCACAGTGCCCACAGCTCCTATTGACTCCCCACAAGCAGATACTAAAGTTGTAGTCTTTTTAAAAGAAAAAGCATTTATCCTGTAACCCAAGAAAATAGGTATGCCCTCTGCTTTGCAAGCTGCGTTGTGAAAACACTGCTCATGTTCACTCCAAATGCACTGTACATCAAGAACTGAATTGCCAACAGGATGCAAAGAACAGTTAGGTTCTGTGCACCCGCTTTGCTGGATCATAGAATCTGGCCACACCTGGTTGTGTGAGAATCGTTCTATAAATATGACTAAATGATATCTACAATCTGAAGCAGAACACTAAAGTCTCATTACTGGGAATACTATCTAAAACAAGCCTATAAGATTTGCCATACCACAACAGACCAACAGATTCCTCAAAGGAATGCAAAAAATCTTGTAAAACACCTGGCCAGTGGCAGATGAGGGAATACTTTTTCCCGAGTCCAATTCCTGATCTCTTTAGACATTAAAATCATATTTCTTTGATTTGCTAGACTTGATCAAAGATTTTGATGTCATACCTTGGCACTGTTGTTCCAGTTACTGACCATGTGTTGTGGCTTTAGGATTCTTCATAGTCACGGTGACAGGGTCCTATGGGGTTCTGGGGAGGTGGGCGGGCGCAAGCCCACCCACGGCTAAAGGACCCTCTCGCAGCCTGTGGAGAGGATCCATTGAGCCCAGGAACTCAAATGATTACAGGGCACAACAGAAAATATAACAAGGGCAAGTGTGAAGGGTTGTGGAACCAAGATGGAATATAGGCTGGCCCACCAGGGTTCCTCACCCTCAATAGGTGGCAATAAGTCCCGCCACTTAGCATTGGGGCGGGACATGAGGGTGAGGAAATGAAGAGTATGGTGCACGAGTGTGTCACACTGTGCCAAGGGCACATCTGTAAAGTGAACCAGCTGCAGGTCATGCAGCCAGCTCAGGTTGTGTGGGTGGGGTGACCGGGGGGGGGGGGGTGCTCATGGGATAGGGGCCTTATGAAAAGGTCCAGAGGGTGTGGGGTGGGTGGGGAGCACCCTCCCGCAGGACCCACTCAAAGTAAACCCAAGCAGCAGGTGATAAAGCCGCCCTCACCTGGAGTACACGCTGGGGAATAGGAAGGGTGGAGAGCCCCATGCACTGAGCGAGTGTCGGGGGATCCACCCAGTCTCCCCAGTCATAGTCCAGGAGGTCTCCGATTCTGGTGACTGCTGCCAGGACCAACCTCTGGCAGACCAAGGGCAACTCTGCCACCTGCACACTGAGTTGGGGATTGTGTACTAGAGGCTCCATGAGGAGACTACCCCCTCGGCGGCCGCCATGGACCTGGTCGCCAAAACTAGCTTCAAGGCCCAGAGGGGGTCCTGGTAGAAGACCGGCAGCCTGGAGAGGTCTCGCGGAAGACCTCTCGAATGGAGATAAAGCAGCTGCCAGTCATAAGGGAGCCCTCAGAGGCAGTAAAGGAAGGCGTGCACCAACGTGCTCCAGGCTGGACTACCTGCACCATAAAGGAGTCTTTGCAGAGCCTGGAGGTGGAAGACGTGGACCTGGCAGAGACCCAGTGCAGTCCTGGCCAGAAGAACTGTAGAGCCAACCTCTGGAGCTCGGACAGAATCCCCAGGGCCGGGCTCAGGGTGTTGAGCTGATGCCAGAGCATGGACAGGACTAGGATAAGCACCTGTGCCGTTCTCCATAGGGAAAAGCACCAGAGTAGTCCGTCCATCTCTGCAGCTGCTCATCCACCATGGCCTCCAAATCCTGCCAGTTCGCCAGCAGAGAAGGTTGCATGGTAGAAAGGTAAATGCCAAAATAGAGCAGTGGATCCACGCTCCACTGAATGGCTTGAAGCCCCGATGGGAGGGAGCTCACCTGCCAACCATCAGGCCAGAGCTCTTGACCCAGTTGACCCAGGTGGAGGAGGCCACCAAGTAGATAGCCTGGCAGGCCTCCACCCACACCAGGTCGCCCGGGTTCTGGACCACAAGGAGCATGTTGTCGGCATACGCCAACAGGACCAGCCACAACTCCGGCTCTCGAAGCACCAACCCAGTCAACCTCTGGCGGAGAAGATGGCAGAAGGGCTCAATCACCAGAAAGTACAGCTGGCCTAAAAGTGGACACCCCTGATGTACCCCTTGCCTGAAGCTGACTGGCTCGGTCAGGGTTCAGTTGAGCCTGACGAAGGAATACGTGGAGGCATACAGCACCTGGAGAAAACATGCAAACTGGGCCCCGAAATTGAACGCCTGCAGAGTGCCCAGGAGATTCCCATGGTCCACCCTTTTGAACGCCTTCTCCTGGTCCAGGGACAGGAAGGCAAACAGCAGACCATCACTATACCCGAGCTTCAAGAGATCCCAGACCAAATACAGATTGTTGAAGATGGAGCGGCCTGGGACGGTGTAGGTCTGGTCCGGGTGGACCACGTCCCAAGCCACAGTGAGATGGCCTTTGCTATGACTTTGAAGTCCATGCTGAGGAGCAAGACGGGACACCAATTCTGAAGGTCACGGAGGTCCCCCCTCTTTGGTAGCAAGGTGGGCATAGCTCACCTGCATGACAGAGGGAGGACCCCGTTCCCCAAGGACTTGGCCCAGATGGTGACAGGGTCTGGACCAAGGACATCCCAGAATACACGGTAGAACTCCACGGTCAGCCCATCTGTGCCCTGAGATTTATTAGAGGGCATGAGACAGAGGGCTTCCGAGAACTTGGCCAGAGTGAGAGGTAGCTCCAGCCAGTCCCAGTCACCCATGCTGACCATTGGAAGTTCATTCCAGAGCACCCTGCAAGCATCGGCGTCTGTCGGGTCCAGGGAGAAGAGGTTGGCGTAGCAGGCCCTGGCCCTTCCACACATCTCTGCCATATCCGTGAGGGGGGTGCTGTCCTCTGCCAAGAGGCAGGTGACGTGCTTCTTGGCCCCCCTCTCTTTCTCCAGGGCATAGAAAAAGCGGGAGCCGCAATCCATCTCCCAAAGGAGATGGCGGCGGGATCGAATGAACACGCCCAGAACCTATGATCCTTGCAGGCCCGGAGCTCCTCCTGCTTCTCCTGGCACACTCCGCAGAGGCATGGATCTCCAGGACTGGCAGTCAGACGCCTCTCCAGCTCCAAGACCTCCCACTCCAACTGCTCTCTCGCTGCACCCCTCCGCTGGCTGGCGCCCCGGGTGTAATCACAGCAGAAGAGCCGGGTGCGCACCTTCCCCACCATCCCACCATTGCTGTGCCAAGGGAAAAGCATACCTCTGCCCTTTCCAGGCTGGCCAAAACTCCTGGAAGGACACGACAAAGCCCACATCCTCCAGCAGGCTATCGTTAAAATGCCAATAGGCCAGCCCCGGCCTCTCCAATGTGAGAGAGGCCATCACGGCCACCAGGTGGTGGTCCAAGAATGGGGCTGGCCGAATGCTGGAAGAGTGGGCCCACAAGAGATGGTGACATAATAAATAGGTGCAATCCAACCAGGAGTGGCACGACCAATCTACCTCAACCAGTTCATAGGTGAAAGTGGACTCATTGTCCGGGTGGTGGTCGCACCAGTTGTCCACCAGGGAGTGATGATCTACAATCTCCCAGAGGATGTCTGTGGTGGCCTGGCACCACTCGGTCCCTGAGCAGTCCTGCTTTTCGAGGGTGGTGTTAAAGACCTTGCCCAGGACCAGACACTTGCGAGGATCCAAGGAGCCGAAGAAGGCAGACCCTGCTGAAAAAATCTCATCCACTCCAGGTCTGATGTCGGGGCGTAGACATTGACAAGATTCAATGTCAGCCCCTCCACGCTGAGGTGCTGCAGACAACCTGGCACAACCTTGGCAACCCCCGGAATCTCTGGCCATAGGTTGGGGGAGAACAGGGTGGCCACCCTAGCTGTACTAACTGTGAAATGGCTAAAATACACCCTCTCCAGCCCACTCCAGCAAGCTAGCTTCAGTGGCTGGATCCATATGGGTCTCCTGCAGGAAAACCACAGAGTACCCCTGTCCCAAAGAAAGGAGAGCACCTGGCACCTGCGGAGACCCATCCTACAGTCCTGGGTGTTTAATGTGGCAAAGATGATCGGTGCCATAATGATGGCTGGGGAGGATCCTCACCGGAGCAGGGATGCTAGCAATCCATGCCCGACCCCAAAAGCTACCAGGGAGTCACAGAAGCTGCGGGCCCACTGGTAGTCTACAGCGCCCTGCTTCCCGGTCCCTTTACCCTCCCTCAAAATGGCCCTCACAGCCTGCAGGACACGCTGGAAATCAACCCTGTGCTGCAGAGCAAGCTGCACCTTATTCCTGGAACCACGAGTGGCCAGGAGAAAGAGGTGCAGCTCTTCTCGCAGCACATCAGGGGCTGGGGTCACAGAGAACCTGGGCATCCTCCAGTCGGGTCCCCACGACAGCCCCATGGCCTACTGAGACAGGCAAGCAGGGGACAGACCCCCAGCACAGCGCCCGTTCTGCCAGCACCACACAGCCCGTCTCAGACCCCGGTGCGCGAGGTGGTGGCAGTGGGAAAACAGCAGCCCTTAAGCGGTCGGGACTGGGGTACACAAAAGCCACCTCCTGAGGATCATCTGGTGAGAAGGGAAACAAGATGATGCCGGGGGCGACAATGACACGGGAGGTAGAGGGAGAGGAGATGGGGGTGGTATCAGGGATAGGAATGGGACTGGGATCAGGGGCAGGACCGGGGTCGGGGCAGGGTCAAGATCGGGACCAGGAGCCCCAGCAGCCAAGCCACTGGGGTACGGCACCTCTCAACTGGGCACAGGGGTCGAGGGAACAGGAAGGGGGCCCTCGGTGATGCCAGGCTTAGGTGCCATAGCAGACTGAGTGCCTGCAGCCACATCATCAGGGAATGAGATGTCAACAGTGGGGCCCCCAACCGGACAGGGAGACAGCTGCCCCGCATCAATAGGGGAAGTCCCAGTGGCTCAAGGCCCAGCCACTCGGTACCGGCCATCATCGCACTGGGCTCAGCGGCCATGAGCAAGGTGCCTTCCATGGCCGGGCAGGCGGTTGAGCCCGGGGGCACCCTGGGAGTAAAAGCAGAGGCAGCTGTCAAGGGAAGGGGAGAGAGGGGTGGAGGGGGCAGCGTGAAGGAACCCGCGGCCCAGATCGAGGCTCGCTGTAGGGGGTCGTCCTCCCCCTGGGTAACCAGGGTCAGACCCAGGGCCTCAATCTCCTCAAAGATGGAGCAAAAATCCCCACCCACCACCCCGGGATCCTCCCCGCCAGCAACCAAGGCAACACTCGCCTCAGTACCAACAGGGTGTGCAGATGACAAGGGGGTGCGAGGGGCTCCATCCGAGGCTCCAAAGGAAGGATGGTTCTGCTCCCAATAGCTGCCACAACTTCCCCAGCTGGCTTTGGTGGCTGGGCCTCATCAGGGGGTGCAGCGGAAGGCTCAGCAACAGCGGCCCCCCTCCTGGTCTTACAGGTGGCCTCCTCCCCCTCCGCATCGAGGGGGGGTTGCTGAGTCAGCACTTTCCCTGCTTTCCCCGCATCACTGGGAAACTCTGTATTAGACTGCATCTTGACAGATAAAGAGGAATTGATCACAGAACTAAAAATGGGTGTTTGTATAGGTACATGTGATCATGACTGGATTACATTTATGTGCAGACAGAATGAAGTCCGAACCAGTAGTATAGATGCTTGGTGCTTTTAAAAGGCCCAATTTCAGAAAGCTGAAAATGATTCTGAGTCAAATCCGTTGAGAGAAAAAATTTAAACAGAAAAATCTGAATGATTATTGGGAATTGTTTAGGAACATTTTACTAGATACCTGGAACACCACAAACTTACAATCAAGAAAGAAGGCTTCACGGTGAAAGAGGGAGAGTGAAAGCAGCAATAAGAATAAAATAAACACATATATAATAAGTGGGGGGAAAAGGGAAAGTTGATAGTAATGAATATAAATCAGAAGCGAGGAATTATAGAAAATAGATAAGGGAAGCAAAAGGGCACAAGGAAAAACTTATTGTGCTTGATTCTGTTGGCCCAAGGAGTTTTTAAAGTATATTAGAAACAAAAGGAATCCTAACAATGGTATTGGTCCATTACTAGATGGAAATGGTAGAATTATCAATAATAATGCAGAACAGCAAATGTGTTAAAAATATTTCTGTTCTGTATTTGGGAAAAAGCCAGATGTAGTCATATCAGATGATGATGATGAAATACTTTCCATTGCAACAGTAATTAAGAGGAGCTCTCTAGCTGTTAATGTTGATTTTAAATGTCTTGCAATACTCAGGAACTTTCAGAAGACTGGAAGGAAACCAATGTTGTGCTAGTATTTAAAAAGAGTAAACAGGACAACCCAGGTAATTATAGGCCTGTTAGCTTGCTATAGATTTGGGCAAAATAATGGAATGGCTGATATAGGACTCAATTAATAAACAATTAAAAGAGGGTAATATGCCAATCAACATGGATTTATGGAAACTACAGCTTGCCAAACTAACTTGATATCTTTTTTTGAGGAGACAAGAAGTTTGGTTGACAAAGGTAATAGTATAGAAGTAATATACTTAGAACTTCTGTAAGATATTTGACTTGATAATGCATGACATTTTGACTAAGAGACTAGAGCAATACAAATTTAACATGAAACATTACATTGATTAAAAAACTAGTTCAACGGTTTTGCTCAAAATGTACTTGTAAACAAGGAACCATCATACGGCAGGTGTGTTTCTAGTGGGGTCCCACCAGCATCAATTCTTGGCCATATACAATGTAACATTTTTATCAATGACTTGGAAGAAAACATAAAACCATCACTGATAAAGTTTTCAGATGACACAAAGATTATGGGAGTGATAAATAATGAAGATGGCAGGTCATTGATAGAGTGATCTGTGCAAGCAAACAATATGCATTTTAATATAGCTAATTCAAAGTTATATAACTAGAAGCAAAAAATGTATGCCATGCTCCCAGGATAGGGGACATTAACCTGGGAGACAGTGGCTCTGAAAAGGACTTGGGGGTTGTAACAGATGTTGCAAGCCCATGCAGTATATTTGGAGACCATTGTATTACATTTATAAATGGTTTATGTATGATTGTGTTCTCTTCTATGGGGGAGGGTTACCACAGCTCCTGTGGAAACTAGAAACAATAGGTGGTGATTACCCCGGGGACTGTAAACAACTGTGGAGAAGCACCACCCCCTGGGCTGTTTGCTTATACTGGTTCAACCTGGGTTTTTCAGAGACGAAGAGATAAAGAATTTGGGAGGGTAAATAGGCTCTGGGCCTTCATTCTGGGTGAGCAAATGGACAGGCCATTCTGTCCAAGGGGAAGCTTCAGTCCTGTTGAAGGGTTAGAATGACTTTAGCCTTCTAGGGCCCATAAGACTGATGGGCAATTTCTGGTACATTTATTAGTCAGTGTGTAGGACCAGTTATTGTTTTTATATGTTTTCTCTATAATGCTTTTGCCCTAAGAATAAATGTACTGTGCTGAGACAGAGCTGCATGGTGACTTGTAACTCGGACAGAAAGCAAAGCACAGGTGTTGCCCTTCAGGTAGTCTGGATTGCTAGGGATATCACAGTGTAAGGCAAGGACCCGTGCAACCGTAACACCCCAGATCAGAAAGGAGGGAGGTGATGGCTGGGAGCCTAAAACCTCAAGCAGGTGCTCTTGAGGGACGATGGAGGAGGAATACAGGTGCAGTTACTCTATAAACTGTGATAGGAGTCCTGGTAGATAATCAGTTGAACATGAGCTTCCAGTGCAACGCTGTGGCTAAAAGGGCTAATGTCATCCTTGGATGTATAAATAGAAAGGAGCATACACTCTGGCAAGTGAAGTGTAAAGGTATAATTAGGTAGGCCAAAACAGAATTTGAAGAATAACTAACAGAAGACAAAAAGTAATTGGAAATGTTTTTAGTACATCAGAAGCAAGAAACCTGCCAAACAATCAGGGAATCTAGACAACTAGACAATCAAGGAAGACAAAGCTGTTGTGGACAAGCTAAATTAATTCTTTGCCTTGGTCTTCACTGCAGAAGGTCTGAGGGAGATTCCCAAACCTGAGCTACTCTTTTTAGGCGACAAATCTGAGGAACTGTCCAAGCTTGAGGTGTCAGTGGAGGTGTTTTTGTAACAAATCGATACATTAAACAGTAATAAGTCCCAAGGACCAAATGGTATTCACTAAAGAGTTCTGAAGAAACTCAGATATGATAGTGCAGAACTACTAACTGTGGTATTCGAGTAGCAGCTGTGTTAGTCTGTATTCACAAAAAGAAAAGGAGTACTTGTGGCACCTTAGAGACTAACAAATTTATTTGAGCATAAGCTTTCATGAGCTACAGCTCACTTCGTCGGAGGCATGCATCCGATGAAGTGAGCTGTAGCTCATGAAAGCTTATGCTCAAATAAATTTGTTAGTAACTGTGGTATGTAACCTATCACTTAAATTACCCTCTGACTGGAGGATAGCTAATGTAAGGCCGATTTTAAAAAAAAATCTCCAGAGGCAATCCTGGGAAATACAGGCCAGTAACGTAACCTCAATGCCAGGCAAACTGGTTGAAATGATAGTGAAGAACAGAATGATCAGACACAAAGATGAACACAATATGTCGAGGAAGAGTCAATGTGGCTTTTGTAAGGAGAAATTGTGCCCCACCAATCCGTTAGAATTCTCTGAGGGAGTCAGCAGACATGTGGACAGTGGTGAGCCAGTTGGTATAGTGTACTTGCACTTTCTGAAAGCCTTTGACGAGGTCCCTCACCAAAGGTTCTTAAGCAAAGTAAAGTCATGGAATAAGCGGGAAAATCCTCTCATGGATCAGTAACTGGTTAAAAGATAGGAAACAAAGGGTAGGAATAAATGGCCAGTTTTCACAGTAGTGAGGTAAATAGCAGGGTCCCTCAAGGATCTGTATAGGGGACCTGTGCTGTTCAACATGTTTGTAAATGATCTAGAAAAGGGGGTTTACAGGTGCAGATTATTGCAGAGTGAGTCACTGTGCATGTTCTTTCTCTCACAGAAACTATATTTGTTTTTCCTTGCTTCTTGCTTTCCTTCATCTGAAATAAATCAGCTGGACTGAGAAATGCACGTTTTGCTCTTTGTATGTATGTGAAAGCATGACAATTGGGATGTCCTAAATCAGAGGATATTGGGTGCATTTTGACAAGGTATCTTAGAGTTCTTTGATTGATAAAGCTTTTCATCTCCCTGTGATGCTATGTACCTTGGGGGAACACCCATGTTCATTTTTATAAAATGATTGTGTGGTATCCAATGCAAAGTTTGTCATGTTGGGTGTCTTCAGACGGCTCATAATGCACTGAGCATGGTTGTTATAGTTATGTTATAGTAATTGTTACAGTAATGTTATAGTAAGGTTATAGGTTACAATTTCATGTATATAGTTATGAGGCTGAAAATGTATCCTCATGGCTTAAAGCAAGCCCATGCAAAAACTCTCCAAGAACAGGGAGGCAGTTCATGCCTCTTCAGGGCACGGGTGGGACTAACCCAGCCCAGCCTCACAGGAAGAATGGACACTGGCTTAGGCAGCAACAAAAGAATCTATTAGACCCTGGAGGGAATCACCCCCTTCTTTTGGGCAGTTTGGTACTGCGATGAGGTAATGCTCACCTGACTCTGAAAGAGGTGGAGGTGGGGGGGGGGAAAGCCAGGAGGAAAAAAGGACATAATAAAAGGGAGACATTTTGCCATGCTCTCTCTCTTCCACCTACATCTACAGACACCACCACCACCAAGCGACTGAAGGGAAGAGCCTGGCTGAAGACCAGCCAGCCTGTGATGAGAAGCATCTAAGTTTGTAAGGACAGTGAAAGCGTTAAGATCAGCTTAGAATGTGTTTTGCTTTTATTTCATTTGACCAAATCTGACTTGTTATGTTTTGATTTATAATCACTTAAATCTACCTTTATAGTTAATAAATCTGTTTCTTTATTCTACCTGAAGCAGTGCACTTGGTTTGCAGTGTGTCAGAAACTCCCCTTAGGAGAACAAGCCTGGTACATATCAATTTCTTTGTTAAACTGACGAACTTATATTAGCTTGCAGCATCCAGTGGGCATAACTGGACACTACAAGATGGAGGTTCCTAGGATTGTTTCTGGGACCAGAGATATTGGCTAGTGTCATTCGCTTGCAAGTATCTGAGAACAGCTTACATGCCAGAGGCTGTGCGTGAACAGCCCAGGAATGGGGGTTCTCACAGTAGAGCAGGGTAAGGCTGGCTCCCAGAGTCAAGGATTGGATAGGCCTAGCAGATCACCGGTCCAGATAACACCAGAGGGAAATGTCACACCACCCTTAAAGATCTTTTCAGGTTTTGTTGTCCTTGTTCGGAAATCCAGTGAGTCATGCACAGACACTTTCAAAGTAACTATGTACCTAAGTACCTGTTCACATGCAGCTGTGATTAATACTTCCATTATAAAAAGCACATTGTTATCTTATCTCAGTACTAACAGGGTTCAATCAGCAAAGGATTTATAATCTGTGGGAGTTTTGCATGAACAAGGGCTGGGTAAGGACTGCAGGATATGACCCAATTAATGGTCCTTTCTTCACAGGCAGGAAATTAAAAGGCTGCTGGGATTTTTGTACAAGTCAGTGATCAAAATCCACTGGAGCTTATCACTTTTCAAGAAATTACTGAGGGGTCTTTCCAATTTCCTAATGATTGTCAATTTCTCAATTCAAAATAAGAGCAGGTATCCCAGGAATCCGGATAGCAAGATGCTGGGAAAGCCCAGAGAAGAGTGGGAGCTGCTGTTGAGATTGCACAACCTCTGTTTTACTAAACATTAACAATTGTACACAACCAAACAATACATTAAATAAATGTAAAAATAAATAAAAATACTAAATTAATTTGAAGCTAACAAACCATATATAAAGGACTTAGATTCCACATTTCTTTTAATATCTAGTTTGTTCTCACATTTTATTCATGTGCTTTGTTATACTGCCAAGTGGCCCCCTTTGCTGTTTTTATAATTTCTTTTGATGGCTCATACTTGAAACATGGCTCAGGATTTGCCAGCTTCACTTGGATAATAGAGGACAGTGTCCCATCTAGTCCAAGGTTTGTCTGAATGGTGTCTTATTCTTTCGAACAAGACTGAACCTCTTTCTTCTCTTGCATTTGAGTGAGGTAAAACTAAGACAAGTCTGACAACCCTGAACAGTAATAGAAACTTTGAGAAGACCACGAGGGCTTTTGACATTGCTAAGAGATGCCGACACAGTGTCCATCCTGTATTGCACAGAAGTTTTATCTGTATCCGTTTGTAGTGCTGCCTCATCCCATAAACACTGAGGGATAGCTGATTTCTGAATCAATTGGTAATCAACTCCTCTTGCAGATTCTCTATTTCAGGTGGAGAGAGAGATTGAACATGTGCTGATATCTGCCAACAAAGTACTCAATCTGTTCAAAAGTGCAGTTTTCTCTAATATCAAAGATCACAAATCCTGCCCTCTTTAACATTTCATCATTCAAAGGTAGCTTCTCACATGCAGACTTGGCTACACTGGTATAGAATGTTCTGGCTGCACAAAAGAGCTTCCATTTTGCAAGAGGACTAATATCCTCTTGCTCTTCCAACTTCTGTACAACCTGTTTCGTGACCAAACCTACAAATACTGTTTGCTGTCTCTTTCAGTGCCTGAGGTAAAAATATTTTAAATCTTTATATATTTACTCAAAATGAGTGAGGTAAGCTTTGGAAGGTGTGTGAGAGTGAGATAGCATGCTAATGAGTGAATTTCACACCCAACAAGTGAGACTTGGCATGTCTGAGAACCCGGTTATAAGAGCATTGCTTTCCAAAGTAGAATCAAACAGTTGGAGCTACTCCTTGACTGAATACCACTATATTACTATAATCTTCTGTAACTTTTACTTTACTGTGTTCATCAATGTAGTTTTGTTTTATTTATGTCTGTCATAAATATAAAGGGAAGGGTAACCACCTTTCTGTATGCAGTGCTATAAAATCCCTCCTGGCCAGAAGCAAAACCCTTTCACCTGTAAAGGGTTAAGAAGCTAAGATAACCTCGCTGGCACCTGACCCAAAATGACAAATGAGGGGACAAGATACTTTCAAATCTGGAGGGGAGGGAACAAAGGGTTTCTCGGTCTGTGGGATGCTTTTGCCGGGAACAGATCAGGAATGCAGCCTTACAACTCCTGTTAAGTTAGTCAGTAATCTAGCTAGAAATGTTAGATTTCCTTTTCTTTAATGGCTGGTAAAATAAACTGTGCTGGATGGAATGTATATTCCTGTTTTTGTGTCTTTTTGTAACTTAAGGTTTTGCCTAGAGGGATTCTCTGTGTTTTGAATCTGATTGCCCTATAAGGTATTTACCACCCTGATTTTACAGAGGTGATTCTTTTACCTTTTCTTTAATTAAAATTCTTCTTTTAAGAACCTGATTGATTTTTCATTGTTCTTAAGATCCAAGAGTTTGGGTCTGTGTTCACCTGTACAAATTGGTGAGGATTTTTATCAAACCTTCCCCAGGAAAGGGGGTGTAGGACTTGGGGGGAATATTTTGGGGGAAGACATCTCCAAGTGGGCTCTTTCCCTGTTCTTTGTTTAACACGCTTGGTGGTGGCAGCATACGGTTCAAGGACAAGGCAAAGTTTGTACCTTGGGGAAGTTTTTAACCTAAGCTGGTAAAAATAAGCTTAGGGGGTCTTTCATGCAGGTCCCCACATCTGTACCCTAGAGTTCAGAGTGGATAAGGAACCTTGTCAATAGGTATCATAATTCCTATGGCTGGAGTGCAGCTGGGACTGGACAGCCTCCTCTCCCCAAATGCTGCTGAGGTCCAGCAGCCCGGCATTGCTCCAAGCGGGGGATCGCCTGGTGCATGAAACAGGCATAATCACCTGGAAAGATGTGCTGAGACCACTGCACGCATCACCGAGCAAACAGGAAAGGGACTTTCAAAATTCCCAAGGACTTTAAGGGGTGGGGCTCACGATTGGTCACCTGAGGGCAGGGCAGTAGAGTTCAAACCGATAACCAGAGAGGCTAGAACAGGCATTGTGGGACACCTCCCGGAAGCCAATTGCAACACTGACCAGGGTGTCTACACAGGCACCACAGTGCTGTAGCCCCAGCGCAGAAAGCTGTACGCCTCTCGTCGGAGTGGGTTTTTTACAGCACTGCAATGCGCAGTTTCTGTGCACTTAGTGGCTTGGCAGTGTGTGCACCTCAGGAGTTACACCCCAGAAAGCTGCTTTACTGCACAGAAACTTGCCAGTGTAGACAAGGCCAGAGTTTCACTGAGAAGCTTTAGTGAACAAGTCCTTAGAGTGCTTCCATCATTTAAACAGCAACATGAGATTTGCCCAGAGGCAACATGGTTGCGGGGGGGCGATGCGGGGTCATGTGTTCCCCCGGATTTGCTGCTTGTCTTGTACTGAGCATGCTCACACGGACTGGGCATGCTCAGTAACACTGCTGAAGCAGGCTGCCCTCACTATCAGCAGACACAGATCGTCTCTCGGTTTGCCCAACAAATCTTTCTTGAATTTAAATTATAGGAAGTGCGTTTGCTCAATGCCAGAATACTTGCTGTAAACCAAAGCTTAGTATTTACTAAGATTTCTTTCTCCTGACTGCTCAGCCACAGAACTGAAGTTAAATCCTGTTAGTTAACACATGGGAAAATGTGCCTTTTTTCCTAGTGTGGACATGACCTAGGAATCCAGTCCTGCATTCATTACAGACCCAAAAATCCCACCAAATTCAGCTAGCTGTGGGTGTGCATGAAATGCAATACCAGGCCTCTAGGTGGAGTCTAGTTATTACCACATCCTTTCATATAAAGGAATGTGAAGGAAATTGTCCAACAATGGCCTGGCAGGCACATGGTGGCACAGTTGGGCTTAGAGCCTGGTACCTGTATCGCAAGCCAGGCCCTTAGCCCCAGGGCCACCTGCTGTCCCTGTGCACCCTGTCAGGCCCTGGCTGAGGGCACTGGCTGGCCTGGTTCCTGTGGCCTTGCTGGTACCTGCTGGCTGGATTAAATCCCTCTGCTGTCGGGGGGGGGGGGGGGGGAGAAATAGAGAGAGAATTGTGAGTAAAGAAAGTGTGTGATTCACCTCCGTATTTTATTGCTCTTCTATACGAGGCAAAGAGTAATATACCCTATCATAAACACTGATTAGCAGAGGCCAACAAAATCAGCAATCAATCCAGCCACATCTCATAGGATATTCTCATCTCCTCTGTCTGACAAAGCGAAGCCAACCAAAGAGCCGTCTACAACAACAAGGTAATTCAGAAATTTACAGAATTTCCTCGTGTTCTTTTCTAGTTACTAGTTTCCATGGTAAACTGATTTTCCTTTGAAACAAAGGGCCACGAGCCTGATCCTGAGCGGAGCCTCTCCAATTAATGTCAATGTTATAGTATGAAAAGAAAAGCTTCTTCAGTATGTGACTAGCAAACATTGTTCATATTGTGAGTTCAGTTGGAGGGGCAGGTGATCATCAGCTCTCAGGATCAAGCCTTTAGTTCTGCTCTTCTTACTCACATAGGTATTTCCCAAAGGAGTCCAGGGAATTTCTCATGTGAGTAAGGCAAGCGAGTTCTGGTCCAATGTTTCTTCCTTTAGGTACACACAAACCCCCCCCTCCCAGTGAAGCCAATGGGAATAAGTGGTATGTCTGAGGGAAGAATTAGGAGACCAGTCTGGTTAACTGTGCAAATGTGCTTTATGCTTTTCCTGTTCAATCTTTTTTTAAAAAAGGGGGGTGGGGCTTTTTTCACTATCTTTCCCATGTTTTGTGGAATCTGGCTCATATCATACACAATATTTCAGTATGAACTGGGTTCTTTATTCCAGGTTTCAAACCTGGTATTGCATTTTATATAAATCTGAGAGAGGGTTGTTGTTTGGAAGTTGTGGTGTTTTTCTCCTGTGGGGTTTTATTTTCCTCAGTCACTTGTTTCTTCATATGCAACCTGTGGCGAATGGATTTTTCACAATAAATCTATTTTAACTTAAGTTTATTGTTGCAGAGAGAATATTATTTAAAGTGCTACTTACATAACATTAGGTATAAGCTCTTCTGATACCTGATGACATATTGCAGTCACTTGATTAACATATTTATTAAATGTTGAAAACACATTCTGTAATTCCACATCTCATTTATATTCTGAATAAGGGGCTGCATATATACTGGATGGAAACCAGCATATTAATAACACAAGGAAAAAGATATGTGTAAGACAGAAGCCCTGGGATCAGTGAATGTGGGGAAAATGGGTCTTTACAGCCAGAGGATTTAATGGAGGATCATACCTGAGTCTGACTTGGGAATTATTTTCTATTAACTCTTAGCTGGTGTTTTGTCAAATGTATTTTCCCAGTAACAAAATGTTATATTTAACCATACTTTGAGAGAGGGAGGGATGGTCCTGCGGGTAAGGCGTGGAATTGGGAGCAGGGAGATCAGGATTTAGTTCCAGACTCTACCACAGACTCCCAGTATGACCCTGGACAAATCACTAATAGCTATGTGCCTCAGTTTCCCCATCTGGAAAACAGGGGTAATAATGGTTCCCTACCTCACAGGGGTACTGTGACAATAACTTCAATAATGCGTTTGAGCTCGTCATATCTTGGTGAGGGTCATGATAGCAAACAGATTAATTGGAAGAAATGGCACCTTGTATATCACATTATCTCCAATGTCTAATCATTCCCACTTCGAATCTCTCCAATGATGGCTGAGGCCTTGTCTACACTACAGAGTTTTGTCGACAAATGTTATGTTGACACTTCAAAAGCGCTATAATAAAAATTGGTATTGCATGTTCACACTTTCCCCCTCTGTCAACAGAGTGTGTCCACACTTGGGGCACTAGCATTGACCATGTGAGCAGTGTACTATGGGTACTATCCCACAGTTCAGCTCGACACCTTCTGCCGCTAGGTCTTGTGGGAAGGTGGAGCAGATTATGGCACATCTTGGGACCAAGCTCGATGTCCCATAATGCATTGCTTTCTGTCCCAGCATTCCATGGGCTTCTGGTTTTCTTTCGCGGCATTTTTCAATGACCCTTGTTTGCTGTCCACGCCAGCATCTTTGTGAGAAGAGAGAGATCCCACACTGCTCTCCTATGCTCTGATAACTGTCATTAAGACATTATGGATGTTAATCTCCAAGTTCCCAACTGAAGAAGACTCCCAGTTCCCTGACATGCTGTGTGATATGGATAGGAGCAACTTTAGATTGCTTTTGGCATTCACAGAACAGCTGCAGAGGGTGGACCATCTTGGGCAACAAGCACTGAATGGTGGGATCATATTGTCATGCAGGCGTGCGATGACGAACAGTGGCTACAGAACTTTTGGATGTGGAAAGCTACCTTCCTGGAGCTGTGTGCGGAGCTCACCCCAGCATTGTGGCACAAGGACACCAGAATGAGAGCTGCCCTATTGGTAAAGAAGCATGTGGCAATTGCTGTGTAGAAGCTGGTAACTCCAGACTGCTACCAGTCAGTCGCAAATCAATTTGGAGTCAGAAAGTCAACTGTTGGGGCTGCGTTAATTCAAGTGTGCAAGGCAGTTCATCACATCCTGCTACAAAGGGCCATGACTCTGGAAAAGGTGCGTGAAATAGTGGATGGCTTTGCAGAAACAGGTTTCCCTAACTATGGAGGGGCAATAGATGGTACACACGTTCCAATTTTGGCACCAGACCACCTTGCAATGGAGTACATCAATAGGAAGGAGTACTTCTCCATGGTGTTGCAGGCGCTTGTGGATCACTGTGAGCGTTTCACTGATATCAACGTGGGGTGATCCAAGAAGGTGCATAGAATCATAGAATATCAGGGTTGGAAGGGACCTCAGGAGGTCATCTTGTCCAAGCCCCTGCTCAAAGCAGGACCAGTCCCCAATTTTTGCCCCAGATCCCTAAATGCACCCCCCCAGGATTGAACTCATAACCCTGGGTTTCGCAAGCCAATGCTCAAACCACTGAGCTATCCCACCCATCCCCCCCAGTACTAGCCTTCTTTGTTCCCCCCCCAGAAAAGCAGACCCCTTGGAGACACCCAGGATCCAGCACCATGGAGCACCTGCAGTTCCATGCACCTAGGACGTGGGTGGACCTCAGTCCTTTGGGGCCTGGGGCCCAGAACCCTGCAGCAGCGCCCAGCCCAGGTTCACCAAAAATTGTGCATGCTTGAGTGCTTGAAAATCCAGCCCTGAACTCTCGTGAGGGGGGTGGGGGGGATCTTGCCCCAAATTACTGCTTGCCCAAGTGCCCCAATCCCAGTGCCCAATATCCAGCATCCCATTCTGCACTCCCACGTTCCAACACAAAGGGGAGCCAGCGCTCCTGGGATTGGTAAGCAGGTCAGAGGAATGGGTGAGTGACTGAGAGCAAACCCACAGATGGGCCTGAACAACCCCCCCCCGCCCCCCCGAGCTAGCCACCCTCCCGCAAAGAGACGGGGTCCCTCGATACAGCAGCTGCTACAGGGTGGGTGGAACATGCCAGGAAACAGCTTTGGGTGTTGCAGAGTCATTGAATGGCCGTGAACATTCCCCGCAATCTGCAGCAGCCTCCCAGCTGCCTTAGCCCTGGGTGGAATTGCTCAAGGCATCTCTGCTCTGCTGGAGAAAAACCTTTGCTTTATAGTGGGGTGGAGCGAACAGCTGGATTCTGCAGCCGCACCACGGCCGGGTCTCACCCCTCTCATTAAACATTTTTTGTCCTGTGTTTGTACAGCGCCTAGCACCATGGGGCCTGGGTCTATGACTAGGGCTCCCAGGTGCTAAGACATGATCAGTTTAAGGTAGGCTCAAGATTTAGGCTTTTCTCCAAGAGTTGGGGGGAATTTTTACTTGACCTCTTATTATAGAAGAGCCTGGCATGAAGTTTGGGTTGGGGGGTGCAAGCAGCAGGAGAGAATTTAGGCTGCACTGGGAGCTCAGACACAATAGCACAGACCCCGGCACCATTCTTGAAAGGGGATGGGGGGGAAAGAAATTGAGGTTCCTCTGAATACCCCCTCTGGAAGGGCTTTTGCCCCTGTGTTTCATGTCATTGCTTGGATGGACGGCTCTGATCTGCCCTGATCCCCCAGGCAGGACCCCCCCCATCCCTGGTACACAGCCACCCCCCACTGGTGAGGTTACAAGGCGATGGATTCCTCTCCTTCCCCACCCCATCGCGTTCCTCCGAGCTCCCCCAGTCGGTGCGGGGGGTCTGCGAGACTCAACTCCCCAGCCACAGCAGTGTCCTGAACCCTGATGGAGGATTAGCTCTGGGTGGCTCCCTGCGGCCTGTCTGTTGCCATCTGACACCCCCATGCCAGATCCTCTATCTCCGGCCAAGCACAAGGGGCTCGCCCCCCGGACAGGTGCCGGCTGCAAGACCAGTGCTCTGAGCCAGACACCTTGGGGGAAGTTCAGTCCCAGTCTCCATACAATGGTTCCGCCCCCGCCCCCGGCCTCAGTCTGGCTTTTGCCCCTCAGAGACCAATCTCTGCTGGCAAATTTTAGCTACTGCTAGCTGGAACCTTTACTTGGGTCCCACCCTGCTTTGCCACATTCCCAGGCGTGGCTCAAGTCAGCAGCCTCCCGTGAGCTGACCTGCTGGTAGCTAGACTGGGAGTTCTTTCGGGGCAGGGGCTGGCTGGCTGTGTTTGTACAGCGCCTAGCGCCACGGGACCCTGGCCTGTCTCCCACCCTCACAGCCCAGGGGAGGGCCTGCCCCCCTTCCCAAGCAATATATCCACCCACGGGACCCTTCTCCCATTCAAGAGGCTGAGCCCACTTCCTAGGCACCAAAATGTGTGTGTATGTGTTGGAGGGGGATCAGGCTGGATCAGGGCACCTGGTAGGGACACCTCCATTGGGGGGGGGCTAGAGGTGATCCTGCTGGACTCCTGCTGGGAGCACCCATGAGCCATCGGCAGTTACAGCTGCTGAGGCAGGGGTGAGCATGGCTGCATATTGCATCACGCATGCCGCATGCATCTTCAGGAACCTGGCCTATATAGAAAGCTACAAGCAGGGACCTTCTTTCCAGACCAGAAAATTACAGTGGAGGATGTTGAAATGCCCATAGTGATCCTGGAAGACCCGGCGTACCCCTTATAGCTGTGGCTCATGAAATCTTACATGGGAAACCTGGACAGCAGTAAGGAGTGGTTCAACAACAAGCTGTGTAGATGCCGGATGACAGTAGAATGTGCCTTTGGCAGATTAAAGGCGCGCTGCCGATGCCTTTGTGGCAGGTTAGACCTGAATGAGGATAATATTCCCATGGTCATAGCTGCATGTAGTACGGTGCATAATCTTTGTGAAGCTAAGGTGAAAGGTCTGCTCAGGGGTGGAGTATAGCAGCAGACCACTTGGCTGTTTATTTTAAGAAGCCAGATACAAGGGCTATCAGAGGAGCTGAGGGGGGGAAATTCCAATTAGGGAGGCTTTGAGGCAGCACTTTAAAAATGAGAATCAGTAATGTATATCTCTGTGATTGGCACTGCAAAGTTACATTATATGTTGTTTTCCTAGGAAGCAATGGTGACATTTGGGGCCTTACATTCCAGTAAGCAGATGATTAAACTGCCTGTGTATGTATTGGTAGGGCCTGCTATCTCTATTTGTAGGAAACAAATAAACATGAGTTGTCATTCAAAAACTTTGTTTTTATTTCACAAGAAACAACTCACACACACACAACGATGCTTGGTGGGAAAGGAGGCACCTGGGAAGGACAGACCTTCAGAGCTGTGTGTAGGTCCAGCTACCATTTTGAAAGTTGTCCAAGAGGGTGCAGTGAAAGGGAAACCGAGAAGTCCCAGAAAGTGGAAAGACTGTGCAGGCGGAGTTGATGGGGGGGCATGAAAAAGAGTTCTGAATGTGCTTCAGGGGAGGGTGGACACAGATCTGCTCAGTCTGCAGCATTATTCAGAACTTCAGCATCTGCGTTTGCTCCTCCATGACCTTAATCATCCACTCAGTAGCGTCTTTAACAAACTCCTGATTTTCTTTTCTGTCCTGCCTTTTGGCTTCCCTGCACTCCTTGTGTTCCCTTTTCTCTGCATTGGAGAAGTGCAGTACCTCCCAGAACATGTCTTCTTTGCTCCGTCTTGGGCACTTTCTTATCTGGCGGAGACACTCAGCCGGTGTGTGTGCGGTGTTTCTGAAGGCCACATCTGCCGAAGCACAAGGAACAATGCACAGAAGCATGATTGTTAAATTCACGCACAGCATTGAAACATTTCAGTAAAATACACCTTTTGTAACATAACAATTTCTTTCTCACTGACCCTTGGCAAGTGCACATCTCTGCGAACACCCAAAGCATGGTGAGTGTTGGCTGGAGGGAGGGGCACTGTACATGGGAAAAGAGCACTCTGCAAGGGTTGTGGTGCAGCTGACTAGGGAAAAAAATCTAAAATTCTCCCACACTGTTCCATAGGAGGGGGTCATTCTAGCAGACATCTCACTGCTGAGGGTAAGTAGGGAAGCGAGGGTCTAGGCAGGAAAGCATTTATAACCTGCCATGGTCACCTGGGAAGATGCAATGAGACCTCTCCACCTCTCTTCAAAAATTCCTGAGGCTTCTAAGGGGGAGGGGCAGATGGTTGTTTATCTGGCTGCTGGGCAGTTGAGTTCAAACTGCTGACCAGAGCAGTCCGGATGGGCATTATGGGACACCTCCTGGAGGCCAATTAAAGTGATAAAATCAAGCGTAGTGTCTACACTGGCACTTTGTCGACAAAAATTTTCCACAAAAAGCTTTATGTCTCTCATCAGGGTGGTTTTATTTTGTTGCCAAAACAGGGCTTTTGCCACCAAAAGTCACATTGCAGTGTGTCTACAAAACTTGCCTTTTGTCGACAAAACTTTGTAGTGTAAACAAGCCCTGAGATTGTTAAAGGAGTTAGGCATCAACCACAGGGAAGTTGACGAAAAAGATGGCCCTGTGTTAGGGTGATAGCCTAGGCCTCAAGAGAACAGGGTTCAATTCCCTTCTCTACCACAGACTTCCTGTGTGACTGTGGCCAAATCACATAGCCTCTTTGTGCCTCAGTTCCCCATCTGTAAAATGGGGATAGCAATACTTCCCGGTCACACATGGGTGTTATGAGGGTAAATATGTTAAGGCTGGTGGTGTGTTCAGGTGCTATATAATTACCTAGGACAGATGGACTGAATTTCAACAATAGCGCATGGTCTGAATCTCCTGTTTGATTTTGTTTTGCAGCATGGCCAGTGATGGTGACAAGACACTTCATGGCACAATGGTTCTCCAGCATGCAGGTGCCTTACTTCTCTAAGCTGTTCTCATAAGAACTTTCAATTATTATTAAGTATTAGTATTGCTCAAAGGCCCCAGTCACTATTTGTATAATGGGACCACTCGGTGCAACAAAAATAAGTCCACTCAGAGGACTGCAGGCTGGGAATTTGCTGCTTTATTTAACTGCACCACAAAAGAGTGTGTGGCAGGGACACTCCCACTGACTAAAATGGGAAGTAAAGAAGGGGTGAACCATGGCTCCGTCCCATAATACATTGGGTAACCCAGTTAACCCTCTCATGACCACTTTACTACAAGTTTCAGGGCTCCATTTAGTTAGATGTTGAACAAACACATAGACAGGCATGGTCTCTGCCCCCAAAGGGCTTGAAACTTAAATAGACAAAAGGGATACAATGTGTGGGCAGAGTAATTGGGGAGACAGGCACTCGGCAGGTTAACCCCAGGTCTTTGGGGATTTTTTATGGGATGGGAAGAAGGGATTGTTGGAACGGGAGTAGTGGGGAACAGGATAAGGAAGAAGATAAGGGGCCTGATTCAAAGCCCATTGAAGTAAATGGAAAGACACTCGTTGATTTCAGTGAGCTTGGAGCAAGCCCAAGGAGGTTGAAGAGCTATGGTCCCTAGCGGCAGAAGAGTAGCAGGATGAAAGGGGTCCAACAACCAATGGCAATACAGCAAATATGGAGGGAAAGGGGAATTCCAGAGGCCAGTTGTCAGAGCTGAGTGAGTGATGACATCAGGAAGCTGCAACAGCTCTTCCCTGTGGAGAGAAGGGGAGAGGAGGTAACCAGCCCTGTACCCCAGCCCCCAGGCCCAGGAGGAGAGGCTCATGGAGATGACATATGCTGTGAGACCTCAACCATAGCTGGTGCTGGGTGGCTGCTCCTGGGGAAAGAGCCCCTAGGGCTTGGGCAAGCCACTGTCTGCTCACTGCAATTTCCTCCTAGCTGGTGCTGTTGTACAAGGAGAGGCTGCTTGATCCAGTGGGTTTTTACTTCTCTCAGTGACTAACCATCCTCTAAACAGAAGCACGTTTGGGTCTCTATGGTACCTTTCATACTCACAAAGAAATGAGTTAACAATGAAGTGGGCGGATATTTAGACTGATAATCCAAGGCTGAAATTACCCAGTAATGCACATGTGAAGAGGCTGCCGGTCTAATGGTTAGAATATAATCTGGGGAGCTGGGTTCTACTCCCAGCTCTGCAACTGACTTTCTGTCTGACCCTGGGCAGGTCACTTCACTGCTCTGTGACAACTGTAAAACAGGTATTGAATTACTTATTTCAGTAGTGAAGTGTTAATGCATTAAGCTGTAAAGCACTTTGAGATTTCGAATGAAAGGTGGCACAAATTGGCAAAGTATGCTTTTAAATGTCCGCCTTACCCTCTGAAATTATCAGCCCTTCAATCCATAGACTGTAATGTTGTTAAAATCCCAGCTCCACAATAAACTAGAGAATTGGCCATTTAAAATAATAAGTAATAATAATAAATTAATAATTAGTAATAAACGTAATCATCCTGGGACCATGACACAAAGGGCTGCACATTTTAAGGCTTTTGTTTGACTGCAAAACTCATCCATGCTTTTTATACTCTGCAAGGTCCTTCCAATGCAATTTATGAGATCATCATGGTGTCTATCAGTGGAAGTATGTTACTGTTGGCTCTGATTATTATTGCAGTGAAAGTTCTCAGAAAGTAAGTATTACCACTTTAGATGTGTATCTAGTCAGTGTTAATAAGGAAGTTTAAGGAAGCCAGTTAAAGCCAGTTATATCCTGCAGATATAAAATGCAATGCTCCACTATGCACTGGGCAGAGGCAGGATTTGGGGAGCCCATGCTCAGAGTTTGCCAACACCCTGTAGTCTGTAGAGCATAACTTCATAGAGGCTCCTGTGTCCCCATGCAACAGTGTTTGAACAAACGCTGGTTGAAAAACTTTGTGTGAAAATTTTTCATTAAAATGAATTTTTTAATTGTTTTATTTGTTTTTGTTTTCCCATTTTTGTTTAATTTTGTTCTCGGAAATGTATTGGGTTTTTATTGTTGAATAACAGAAAATTCCAAAAACAATTTTGTTGTATATAGCTGAAAATTTTGGGTAGTTTCAGGGTTTTTTTAAATTTTCCACGGACATGTTCATATATATTTTAAAAGCTGTTTTCTTTCTAGAAAACAAAACAAAACAAAAAATCAACCCTTTAAACCAAAAACTTTGACCATCTTTAGGTTGGACAGGAGAGGGGTGGAGCAGTGGGTCTGTTATTATGCTATGAGGTAGAAAAATCTAAGAGAAACAGCATTATTGATGGTCATGTCCAGAATCATATGCAAGCCAGAGATGTCTCAAGATTTCTTCCTTTCCTAAAATGTGTAGTTCACAGTTGCATGTTCTTATTCACTGAAGTTAGAAAATATTATGAATTAGATTGTGGAAGTGACCAAGCCCATCAAACTCAGACTTATCTGGTAGCTAATGTTTGTTTTGTTCTATTTTTATTGTTCCAGTCAAGGTAAATTTTGCTGTTCTTCCAACGATCCTAGTACAACTGAGGTGGTTCTGGCAAATGTTACAATGAAGCACAATAGTTGTGACACGATTTCAACAGTGGATTTTACTGGTCCTGCGTGTATAAACTACTTCTCAGAACAGGAAACTCTACCCAAGGAGCTTTCCCAGCTCTGAAAATAAATTGTCCAGTTGAGTGTTACCTTACTCGTCATTCACATCCTCTAGTACACCCGCTGACACCTCGCCAAAGCAATGATGACACCAAGGTTTCTCCCAGCAGCAAAGTTTTCATTTGGAGAGAAAAATGCCAAGAAAGCTCTGGGATATACATGACCAAAGTGAAGTCTGTTCGTTGCTTAACATAGGCCATCTTCATTTCTTTTGTCGTAAGGGGAAAATGGTGGGACATTGGAAAGTGAATCTGCAACATTCCAGGATTGAAAAATTCAAATTCTTTTCAGTGGTGAAGAGTGGGTTCCAACTTTCTTTGTGATATATATGTATGTATGTACAGTATCTCTGTCAATAGCTGTATAAATAAAGTATAAAAATATTATTGAAGGAAACCCAGGGATGGATCATTCCCTCCCCAAATGGAAATGCAAGCTCTCCTTTGCTGAACTGTCCCCCACTCTCTAGAGGTGTCTACTAGGGTTCAACTTGTCAAAGTGCTGCAGAGCTTTGGGATTTGGGGGCTTGGCTCCACTTTGTAGTATCAATTCCTGTAGAATTTCTGCACAGAACTCTGGCTTGGAGTTAATACAGTATTCGCTCTAGCTAATTTGCCGCCAGAGCTGCACCTGAGTTGCCACAGAGGGACCCAGCCAATGGCAGCAGGTCTTCTTCAGGACACCAGTACTGCTGGAGGTAGAAAGAGGACAGGAACTATGCAGATGTCTCCTGCACCTTAGATCTTGAAGATCACTTCCCTCTGGTCCCAGTCTGAAGGCCTTAGCTCCAGCTGGCAAATTCTGCCGTAGGGTGACCAGATGTCCCGATTTTTGGGTCTTTTTCTTATATAGGCTCCTATTACCCCCCACCCTCTGTCCCGATTTTTCACTTTTGCTGTCTGGTCACCCTATTCTGCCAAGATCTATTCCCTTCCCCCTTCAGCAAGATATTTCACAGGAAAATATGCAAGGGGAACTTTTCAAAATTTTCCTGACACTCCCCAAAGGTTTCTCCTTCCTTCTGACTCTCCTGCATTATTCCCACACTTTTGAGCCACATTCTACATCTCCTCTGTATGGTTTCTCATTGACCATAGCTGGGCCAATCTGTTGTTGTGCTCTCAGGCATCAACACCTGCATGCATTGCCTTCGTGCAGTCAGACATTGCCAGACCATCTATTTTTTAAATCTTCTATCTATCTGTATTTATGATTCTAATGAGATATGCTCTATGAATCTTTAAACTGATCCCTGTGACCTCCAGTGCACAAATGAACTATGCTCCCAATTAATAAAGTTTTGTCTGAGACGGTATGGACACCAGCTTGTTAAGGATGAAATATCCATGAGGTTTTCTCTATCGGGAGGTAGTTACAAGGAGCTAGATTAATTCCTGAGCTGACAGAGAGACTTTTGTGGTCAAGTGGGGCCCTTGGCCCAGGCTAAGGTAGTCCTATCTTGTGTTCCTGCCTCACTGGCTTCTCTGTGTGTCACTGCAGGGGTGCAGAATGCCACAGGCACGCACATCCCTTCCCACTATGGCCTGCTCTGGACTGCCTGCAACATGTACCCTGGGCCTGGGAAAGTGGGATCTTGAGGAGGTGGCACAGAGAACCTCTGCAGAAGTATTCACACGAAGGGTCTTATCATGCCCAGTGGCTCCGTTGCACGAACACTCCTCAGGACCTTGAAGGTCCACACATACTCATGGAGAAAAGTATTAATTACTAATTGACAGCAGCTCGCCCTTCATGTGGCTGTAACCATCAGCGTCAGTGACCATGGCATGTTCCTTTGTCTTTGACCATTTCCTTGGCTCGAATTCAATGTGTAGAACTGGTGACCCAGGGTACATTGCTTTCTCCAAGCTGGAGGCCTCATCGCCAGTATGGTCACCTCATGGAAGAAACTAACAAGACATTTTCAAATTGTTCATTTCCACACATCCCAGCCCCTGTGGAGATCAAGGTGGATAGTAACAAAGCCTAGGATTGCGTTATCTTTCCATGCCTTCATCCCCATGTTGGGAAGCCCCCATTTGGGGGCGTTGCTGTGGGCAGCCATTAGCTGGGGAAGCCCTCACAACATGGCTCCAGTGGATCCATTCTACCAGGAGGGCACTGGAGACCCAGAACTTGCACACAGGCGTAGGGCTTCCATAGTGAAATCCCCACACATTGTGGGAGATTTACAGGTTTGAGTGTAGACACATTGCCTGCCCCAAAAGGGCTAACTCAAACCCTACATTAGATCACTATTGTGTTCCCTTTCTATTTATCCCTAAGAAACTATGACCCAGATCCTCAAAGGTATTTTGGTGCCTAACTCTTATTGATTTCACTCAAAAGGGAGGTGAACTATGTCTGACTTAGTTTCTAAAGAGACTGGGGACATTCCAGCCCAGCAGCATGGCACACACGATGCGGGGGACTCAGACACAGCTTAGGCTGTTTAAAAACTCAGCCATATTGCCCCCACACACAAACATACACTTGAGCCCATTCAAAATACTGCTGCTGGGATCATTTTCCGGGGTCATTGCTCTGAGCACATCTCTCCTGTCTGCATCTCCACTACACCACACACAAACTTCTCGTCTTTGCCTTTAAGATCTTTCACATGCACCCAGCTATATCTCTCAGATCTTCTGACTTACTGAGCTGTTCCTTGCCTTTGCTCTGGCAGTGATGGCAGTTTCAATCACCCCACCACTACCATCTGCTTTTCTCCCAAGCGCCTCTGTTCTTTCTCCCAGGCTGCCCACTTTGCATGAGAAAAGCTCCCTGCCAAAATTTGTAAAGCCAATTAGGACAGAAATAACAAATGTGATACCTAATCACAAAAAGGACATGATAACGAATTGATGTCTATGATAATTGATATACTAACCTACAGGAAAAAGACACTCCAATGTTAGTAAGGTGAGGTAATACAAATAAGGAAAACGGGGGAAATCCCCTACTGAATATGCATCAAACATAGCAGTGTCAGCATAACATATTATATAAGTGACATCCCAGCCTAGGGGCGGTAGGAGAGAGATGTGGTCCTTGGGAGGTGCCAGAATGACGGCCACTGGTGATGATGGGGAAGGTGATGGTGTTGAAGAAATGTTGGCTAACATTTCAGATTGTTCTCCGGGAGATGGTGTGAGTATATGGACATGCAGATGTACATTCTGTAGTATCTCTATCTATCTTACTAAGTTGGGGTGTTTGTGACTCTGCTAAATGTACTAATAAACTATATTTGTAAATATAAAAGAATTCCTATAGTGTGAGTGTTGCAGCTGTGCACATTGGGGTTTCCAACTATATAATAATTTGAATAATACTGGGCCTGATCTTGGGGCAAGAACCTGGCAACCCTCAAAGTGATAACTGGGGATTCTTAAGTAATCAATATAATTAATACATAATCTAAAGATCAGGCAAGAGAAGGATATATGACTCAACTCTTTCATCCTTGAACCTCCATGTCTACGTGACTTAATTCTTCAGTCATCTTTGATATTTTTCTGTTACGTCTGACTTCACTTTGACCTCTTGTAGTCACCCAGCTATTCTCATAGCTTTCCCTTGCCAGTTATGCTATTGTGATGCATGTATATTATATACATAACTCATTACAGTATGGTGTAATGAGCAAACTCTTTGTAATGTTACTCAGTGTGCTTTCATAGAATCACAGAATATTAGGATTGGAAGAGATCTCAGGAGGTCATCTCGTCCAATCCCCTGCTCAAAGCAGGACCAACCCCAACTAAATCATCCCAGACAGGGCTTTGTCAAGCTGGGCCTTAAAAACCTCTAAGGATAGAGATTCCACCACTTCCCTAGGTAACCCATTCCAGTGCTTCACCACCCTCCTAGAGAAATAGTTTCTCCTAATATCCAACCTAGACCTCCCACACTGCAACTTGAGACCATTGTTCCTTGTTCTGTCATCCGCCACCACTGAGAACAGCCGAGCTCCATCCTCTTTGAAACCCCTCTTCAGGTAGTTGAAGGCTGCTATCAAATCCCCTCTCACTCTTCTCTTCTGCAGACTAAATAAGCCCAGTTCCCTCAGCCTCTCCTCATAAGTCATGTGCCCCAGCCCCCTAATAATTTTCGTTGTCCTCCCCTGGACTTTCTCCAATTTGTTCACATCTCTTCTGTAGTGGAGGGATCAAAACTGGACGCAATACTCCAGGTGTGGCCTCACCTGTACCGAAAAGAGGGGAATAATCACTTCCCTCGATCTGCTGGCAATGTTTCTACTAATACAGCCCAATATGCTGCTAGCCTTCTTGGCAACAAGGGGATATTGCTGACTCATATCAAGCTTCTCGTCCACTGTAATCCCCAGGTCCTTTTCTGCAGAACTGCTCCTTAACCACTCGGTCTCCAGCCTGTAGTGTGCATGGGATTCTTCCTTCCTAAGTGCAGGACTCTGCACTTATCCTTGTTGAACCTCATCAGATTTCTTTTGGCCCAATCCTCCAATTTGTCTAGGTCATTCTGGACCCTATCCCTACCCTCCAGCGTATCTACCTCTCCCCCCAGTTTAGTGTCATCTGCGAACTTGCTGAGGGTGCAATTAATCCCATCATCCAGATCATTAATAAAGATGTTGAACAAAACCGGCCGCAGAACCAACCCCTGGGGCACTCCGCTTGATACTGGCTGCCAGCTGGACATCGAGCCATTGATCACTACCCGTTGAACCCGACAATCTAGGCAGCTTTCTATCCACCTCATAGTCCATTCATCCAATCCATACTTCTTTAACTTGCTGGCAAGAATACTGTGGGAGACCGTATAAAAAAAGCTTTGCTAAAGTCAAGATATATCACATCCACCGAGCCAGTTATCTCATCATAGAAGGCAATCAGGTTGGTCAGGCATGACTTGACCTTGGTGAATCCATGTTCATAGAATCATAGAATATCAGGGTTGGAATGGACCTCAGGAGATCATCTAGTCCAACACCCTGCTCAAAGCAGGACCAATCCCCAATTTTTGCCCCAGATCCCTAAATGGCCCTCTCAAGGATTGAGCTCACAGCCATGGGTTTAGCAGGCCAATGCTCAAACCACTGAGCTATCCCTTCCCTTGACTGTTCCTAATCACCTTCTTCTCCTCCTTTAATAGCACTATTTTAAAGCACACTAGGGAAGCTTTAGTGTACACCAACATGGGTCTCCATGGGCCTATGAATGTGCAATACATTAGCGTGCGTTAGAAATCACACTCCTGTAGTCCACATTACTGCTCTCTGTAGACAAGCCTACAGACACAAGTAACCATTTCCAGTTCTTTTCCAGTGTTTACTGCATAAACAATTTTGTATTGGGGGTGTTTTAACAATGTTTATCAGTTAAAATGTGAAATCAGAAGCCCTAAATATAATGGACTAAATTCTGATCTCTATTACACTTGTTAACTCCCATTGATTTTAATATCTCACCAGGTGTACTGAACACAAATACATTAAATACGCTGATGGGCTCAAATACTACAGTAATGGTGAGGGATTTATAGATACCTACGACTACAGTAATCGAGAAAATAATAGGGCTGTCAATGTGTCTGACATACTCAGTATTAAAATAAAAATAAAGTTTTTTCTACATGAGGTTTTCCTCATACATACATTTGGCAAAATATTGAAAATTCTGCATATTCCAAAACCCCATTAACTTCAGTGGGGAAAAGGCTGTGAAACTTTCACAATATGTACTGTATTTTTTACTTTATTACTAATGCAGTCCAATAGGTGCGACTAGCTAAGTGACAATAACAGCTTTAGCTAGTGAAACACAGTTAAGATGTTATCTGCAGTACAAAATGGAACCATGGAACCTGGTTCTTCTCACACATATCCCAATTTAACTCCATTGACTTAAGTGCAGTTACTCCTGATTTATGTTGGTGTCAGTGAGAGGAGAATCAGGCCTCAGGTTTGTAACTGTGGCCCTGATCCTGCACCATATCCTGCATCAGGGCAAAGATCCACTTGCAAGGGTCCGACTGTAGGATCAGATCCCAGGTTAGAGAACAAGCATTTTGGACCAGGTTCCCTGACAGGACCGTACACCTCAGATGGACACTTTGCAGGCTGATTAGCTCTGGACTATAGAGTCTCTAAGCTTCACTGGCAAACCAGGTGTGGAAGAATCATGTCCCTTAACAAAGTGTAGATTTAAAGAAACAAAAAAGTGTTGGTTTTTTTAGAGTATCTTTCCATTGACTGAAATGGGCTTTGGATCAGGGCAGAAAAGTTACCACAAATGTGTAATAAATTCAGAGAGTCATAGAAAAATAGAAATGTAGGGCTGGAAGGGATCTCAAAGGGTCATCTAGTTCATCCTCCTGTGCTGAGGAAGGACCAAGTAAATTTAGAACATCCCTGACCGGTGTTTGTCTAACCTGTTCTTAAAAGCCTCCAATAATGGGGATTCCACAACCTTCTTTGGCAGCCTATTGCAGTACTTAACTATCCGTACAATTAGAAAAAAATTCCTAATATCTAACCTAGTAGTAGGAGCCTAACAGTAGGAGCATTGCCAGAAGATGGAGGGAAGTGATTATTCCCCTCTTTTCGGTACAGGTGAGGCCACACCTGGAGTATTGCGTCCAGTTTTGATCCCTCCACTACAGAAAGGATGTGAACAAATTGGAGAGAGTCCAGGGGAGGGCAATGAAAATTATTAGGGGGCTGGGGCACATGACTTATGAGGAGAGGCTGAGGGAACTGGGCTTATTTAGTCTGCAGAAGAGAAGAGTGAAAGGGGATTTGACAGCAGCCTTCAACTACCTGAAGGGGGGTTCCAAAGAGGATAGAGCACTCTTCCAACCCTAATCTTCTATGATTCTGTGAACATAACTCTCCCATGCTGCAGATTGTTCTGATTATTTCTAGTTCCACCTTCACAGACATGGAGAACAATTGATCACCACCATCTTCTTTATAACATCCTTTAACATTTTTGCACACTGTTATCAGGTCTTCTTTAGGTATTATATCACAAATTCCAAACCTTCCCGTATCTCTGAGACAACATTTTTACAAATATTTGCCTTCAAACTTGGTCACTATTTGTTATACACATATAATGTTCAGAGAAGGTGATTGTCATAAAAGTATTTGAGAAAGAAACAAACTCAAAAAGCTGAGAGCACAAATGGATTAAGAGGCCGATCTCACTTCCAATAAAGTCAACAAAAAGACTTCTTTTGCATTCAGTAGGCTTTGAATCAGGCCCTAGGAGAGGATTAGATAGCACAGGTGTGAGAAGATACTTCTTAAGGAGTAATTAATTCATAAAATGGATGCTATCAAAGGATCCAATCCTGAAAGGTGCTGAATGCCTCCTGAAAGGTGCTAACACCATCAACACCCTCACGCCCAATGCACTGTATTCTGTAAACTTATGACACTACAGAATAACAAATGAACGAGGGCAAAGCTAAAATTATGGAAAAATATCAGGACTTCAAAACACTTCTCCAGCCGGAGTGGTAAGCCTTTGACATTTGTAAAGTAGTCTCAAACTCTCCTTTATGATGATTGACTACACTCTTCAGATGGTACCACAGAAATCTACTGTGATGAAAGGTAACATTCCCATTGCGTCAAAAATACGTTTTCCTCTTTAATGCAAGCAACTCTGTCTGGTTTTCTTTTCAACCACAGTAATGTGATGATTCAAAGATAAGACTTGTGTGGTTGTTAAGTTGCCATAATGGATTTTAGAAAGATGAAAATCATATCAAATTTATGCAAGCTTTACAGCAGCTGTTCTGTGGAAATACATCTTAGTTATGGGGTAAAAATTTCAAGCCATAACTTGTATTCTTATTTTTAAAAAATCTATTTTTTTAGTACCGTACTTCACTGAGGATAGTATTTATTTATAAGTTGGGTTTCACAGGGATATTGCACAGGAAATGGTTCTTGTTGACAGTCGTTACTAGAAAAAACCTGCTTTTTATCTGTATTTCATATTTATCTGTATTTTTTATCTGTTGTTACCGGGAAGCTATAAGTTATAGCTGAATACAGAAGGCACTCCCATTCTAGACCACTTTATTCCAGCACCTGTAATTATATGAAAAATAGTAATGACCCTTTTGGCTGAAAGTTTTTCTGCCTAAAGTTGATTTTTTTTTTAAAAACTGGGAAGGTTGGCAAAATTCAGATTGGCTATTTTTTATTTACAGAAGCATGAGAAATGGCTATTTTTCATGCTTAAAAATATTCAGAAACTGTTGTTTTGTCTTGGACAACTAAAATTGCTTTGTTTTAAAATTTTAAACTTGCAGTTCCAAAAATTCTAGATGAAAAATAAAGAAGTTATATTTAAGGCCTCAGTCCTACAAACTTGCTTATGTTTACTCAATTGAGTAGTCCCATTGACTTCAATGAGATTGTTAATGCGTACAATTAAACACATCCAAAAGTGTTTGCAGGAGCAGGGCGGAAATTTGGAAAGATGTTAGGCCATGTGACTGGAAAAACCCATGCTTAAAATTAAGCATGGATTTAAATTCCATTGACTTCAACAGGAATGAAGCACATGCTTAATTGTTTTTCTGAATTGGGATTATTTATGATCCTGGGCTTTAACTGGCAAACATTTGTATTACTGGTTTCTTTCTGCAAGCCGTGCCTCGTCCCCCCCATTCCTCCCCTACAAATATGACAAATGTTCCATTGTTAACAAAAAGAATTTACAGAAAGGAAAAATTAATAATATATGATATTCTACACTTTTAGACAAATGGTGATCTCTTTGTTTTCAGTTCCATCTGGCAATCAATTAATATTAAATTAATATCATGATTATTTAAATCCACAAACCTATACCTTGGACTAAAGTGCTGTACCAAAGACGGAGGTGTTTCCCGGAAATAAAGCTGAGGGAACCGATAAATAGCCTTTGTGGCTGGCATACAGCTTGAAAATTCAGTAAGTATCTATTGACTATACCTGTACTGGCTCCATCACTGTAGTAACTGATCACTTCACAACCATTAATGGATGTATCCTCACAATGTATCTGTAAGACAGGGAGGTACTTGCCTCCATGATATAGAGATGCAAGTGACTTGCCCACGATCACATAGAGAATCTATGATGGCGAAAAGATTAGAACCCGTGCTGCCTGAGTCCCAGTCAAATATGTTAAGCACAAAACCACTATAGCTATCAAAGCAAAATGACTATAGCAACTATCAAAATGCAGTGATTATGCAAATCATTGCGCTCTGATTGGATAATAAAAGCTATCAACCACTCAGACTTAAGGGGTTTGCATACTGTATGATTATTGAGAAATAAAAGTAGTGTGATTATGCAAATCAGAACTCCTCAGCCAATAAGACTGAAGGATGCAAGAGAGAAAAATTTGTACATTTACACATCAATAACTATACAGTATCCCTGAGCACCAGTTAATATTATTTTTGTTATTTGTATTACAGTCGTGCCTAGAGGCCCCAATCTGTATAATATAAAATATAATTGTTTTATTTTGGAATCTATTAGAAATCTTGACTCCTGCGGACATTATATTTTGGATAGACAACAATGGGGATCTGAGTTGACTTTTTTATTTCCTACTAGTGCAAACATTTAAATAAACAAAAATTAAAATTAAATAAATAAACCCACAGATGTTATGCATCAAATTAAATATAAATAGCATAATTACAATATTTAGCATGTATATAGTGTTTAATATTTTCAAAGGACTTCAATAAAATTAATTGATTAATACATGAACACTAATTAACGCATTCTTTCTTTAACCAATTTAAGTGCACTCTAAGGCCCATTCTTGCATTCCTTGCACACCCAGAATTGCCACTGGCTACAACAGGATGTAAAAGGAATGCAGAATTTGTCCCCTGCTACCTTTATCCATGTCTCTAGAACATGAGGCCTCATCAGGATGGTGCTATGTGTCCAGCTTGCCCATAAGAACATAAGAACAGCAATGCTGGGTCAGAAAGGTTATCTAGCCCAGTATCCTGTCTTCCGATAGTGGCCAATATAGAGTGACCAGGCGTCCAGTTTTTGACTGTTACACCTGGTTGAAAAGGGTTCCTGGTGGCTCCGGTCAGCACCGCTGACTGGGCTGTTGACTGTCTAGTTGGTGGCGCTGTGCAGCAGGGCTGGCAGGCTCCCTGCTAGTCTTTGCGTCGCGTGGTTCCCAGGAAGCAGACGGCATGTCCCACCTCCAGCTCCTACGCATAGGGGCAGTCTGGGGGCGCCGCACGCTGCCGCTACCCGAAGCACTGTCCCCACAGCTGCCATTGGCCAGGAACCTGTGGACAGAGCAGCGCGCAGACCCACCTGGCCGCACCTCCGTGTAGGAGCCGGAGAGGGGACATGCCGCTGCTTCTGGGAGCTGCTTGAGGTAGCTTCCCTGACCCCCTCCTGGGCCCCAAATCCTGCCCTGATCCCCCTCCTGCCCTCCAAACCCCTCAATCCCAGCCTGCAACACCCTCCTGCACCCCAAACCCCTCATTCCCAGCTCCACCCCAGAGCCCGCACCCGCAGTCAGAGCCTTTACTCCCCCCCGCTGTGCCCCAACCTCCCTCCCCAACCCAGAGCCCCCTCCCACCCTCTGAATCCCACAGTCCCAGCCCGGAGCACCCTCCTGCACCCCAAATCCCTCATCCCCAGTCCCACCCCAGAGCCCACACCCCAGCCGGAGCCCTCATTACCCGCCCCCCCACACCCCAACCCCACCAGCCCTCTGAACCCTCAGTCCCAGCCCAGAGCACCCTCCTGCATCCCAAATCCCTCAGCTCCAGCCCCACCCCAGAAACTGCATCCCCAGCTAGAGCCCTCACACAGCCCTGTGCCCCAACCCCCTGCACCAGCCCTGATTCCCCTCCTGCACTCCAAACCCCTCAGCCCCAGCCTGGAGCCCCCTTCTGCACCCCAAATCCCTCATCCCTGCCCCCCTGATGGAGCCCTCATCCCCTCCCGCAACCCAACCCCCTGAGCCAGCCTGGTGAAAATGAGTGAGTGACTGAGGGTGGGGAGAGCGAGTGACAGAGGGAGGAGGGGATGGGGTGAGTGGGGCCGGGGCCACAGAGGAGGGATGGGGAGGGGCAGGGGGCGGGGCAAGGGTGTTTGGTTTTGTGCCAGTGGAAAGTTGGCAACCCTAGGCCAATGCCAGGTGCTTCAGAAGGAATGAACAGAACAGATAATCACCAACTGATCCACACCCTGTCACCCATTCCCAGCATCCAGCAAACAGAGGCTAGGGACACTTCAGAGAAGTGTCCCATGGGCTGCTTGCGGCCCAATCAGCATGCAACCATGGGCAGTGCATGAACCGCTGGCTGCGGAAAGCTAACCCCCCAGCCCTGCCCCTGCCACCTGAGGCCCCGCCCCTTCAGCCTGAGGACCTGCCGGAGCCCAGCTTCCCCCCCCCCCCCCACACCAGAGCTGTCCCCCCCACCGTGGCCACAGGCCCAGTCCTGCAGCTAGCCCCGCAGACCCAAAGGAGTGCCGGGAAGGCATGCGGCTTGTGGTCCCAACCTCCCCAGCCCAGCGGGCGGAGGGAGGCGGGAAGGCAGGCAGCGTGCGACCCCAGCCTCTCCAGCTCCGGAGCACAGGTTGCAGCGCGGGAGGCTGCTGCTGGACTCGGAGCTGGGAGAACTACTGGGAGCTGCAGCCACATGCAGGGAGTGTCATGGAAGGGGGCGGGGTCCCCTGGCTGTTTGGAGAGACAATGCCTCCCCCTGCTTATGCCACCCACCGCCTATGCACACAACTGTAGCCCATGTGACATCCTCAGGGCCAGACAAGTAGTATATATATTTTGTGGATGCGGTCCACAAAACACACACAGAGCTGCATATGAGGCACACAATGGTAACTAGATTGAGAACCACTGCTTCAGAGTATGGTTTTGCATCCCCTCCATCCCAGCTAATAGCCATTGACGGACCTATGCTCCATGAATTTACATAGTTTTTTTTTAAACCCTGTTATAGTTTTGGCCTTTACATCATCTGGCAAGGAGTTCCACAGGTTGACTCAACACAGGTTGTGTTGTGTGTGGAAATACTTCCCTTTGTTTGTTTTAAACCTGCTGCTTATTAATTTCTTTTGGTGACCCCTAGTTCTTGTGTTATGAGGAGTAAATAACACTTCCTTATTTACTGTTTCCACACCAGTCATGATTACATAGACCTCTATCATATCCCCCCTTAGTCGTCTCTTTTCCAAGCTGGAAAGTCCCAGTTTTACTAATCTCTCCTCATATGGAAGCTGTTCCATACCCCTAATAATTTTTGTTGCCCTTTTCTGATCCTTTTCCAGTTCCGATATACCGTTTTTGAGATGGGACAACCAGATATGCACACAGTATTCAAGATGTGGGTGTACTATGGATTTATATAGAAGCAATATATTATTTTCTGTCTTATTATCTATCCCTTTCCTAATGATTCCCAACATTCTGTTAGCACATTCGAGATTTTTAAGAGCAGGTTAGACAAACACCTGTCAGGGATGGTCTAGATAATACTTAGTCCTGCCATGCGTGCAGTGGACTGAACTAGATGACCTCTCGAGGTCCTTCAAGTCCTATGATTCTATGTCACAATGTTGGTATGTTGGTTAAATATATCTACTTACAGTGTATGTGAATCCTATATATGTAGCATGTGTTTTAATATTAAAATTATGAGAATTACTGACTCATGCATAACAGCTAAAAATGGCATATTTGTATGTAATCTTTGCAGAATTTGATTTTTAAAGAATTTCAACAGATATTGATGTTTATTTTTAAGCTTTTTATTTTATCAATTTAAATGCTCACAGTTGTGCAAAATTATAGGTTTTACGTTTTTTTAAAATGTTTATCCATTTAAATTTTCACAGTTATGGAGGGATGTCAGACAATGGCGGGGGGGTGTGTGTTAGAAAATAATTATTTAATGATAGTGGATGTTGAGATTCAAAACGTTAAAGCTTTAAAACCTGAAAACACAAACTGTCAACATCGCACATCAAAGTATACAAAGTAAATAGCCTTAAAACACGCGCGAACGCGTTCTCAGACAGCATTTTTCTTACTTTGCCAAGCTGTAAATTTTGATTAGTATGGGTGGAAACATTTTTTCATGGGCTTGTGTCTGCGGTGAAATTGACAGTCACCGACCCTGATCACATTTCTACGGACACTTGGGGAGAAAAGTAGGGGGGCTGCACCTTTTCATCCCACTGAAACAAGAGCGCTTTTAGCAGGGGAAGAATGGGATTTGCTGGGACACAGGGGCGGTCCCCCCGAAAGGGGTCTGCGGGCAGCTACGGTGCCGGCCGGGTACCGGAGCATTCCCATTGCAGTGGGCTACACCAGGGCGCCCCACGGGCTTCGCTGGGGTCACAGCGCGGGGAGCCCGACCGACCCAAGCCGGGACCCCACCCTGTGTGAAGGCGAGGAAACGCCGCCCTGTCAGACAGACGCGGCAAATCGCTGCCTCCCTGCCAGGAGGGCGCCAGGCTCGGTTCGTCCCTCCTCAGGCATAGCGGGGCCTCTCCCCCGGAGCAACGTGGGTTTACTCCTGCCCCGCAGGCGGGGGCTCAATCCGCGCCAGGCGGCCGGCGGCTCCCGCCCCTCAGCCCGGGGCGGCGCCGGCCCGCGGCCCCCGCCCCCCGCGCGCTCCCCGCCCAGCCCTGCCACGTCCCGGCCCCGCCCCGGCGGCGGGCTGAGCGCGCGGGGAGGCCGCGGCGGGGGCGGCGGCGGCGGCCATGGCCTTCACCCTGTACTCGCTGCTGCAGGCCGCGCTGCTTGTCGTCAACGCCATCGCCGTGCTGCACGAGGAGCGCTTCCTCCGCAACGGTGAGGGGCCCGCACCCCGGCTCGCGGAGAAACCCCCCCCCCGCCACCCGCCCCTTGGAGCGTGGGGTCAGAGCCGCCGCCCGTGTGGGGCCGGGAGGGGTCGCTGCCTGCCCCCGGTGCCGGCGGGCGCCTCCCTTGGGTTGCCGCTGGGGACCGCGCCCAGGCCCGGGCTGCACGGGGGGGGCCGGGCATCATTCCCTCCCCCAGCGGGCGCTCGGGCATCTCCGGGCCCTTCCGCCCCTAGCAGCAGCACCGGGCCGGGCCTTCTCCGGCCGTTGTTTAAGCGGGGTGAGGTGGCCGGACGGGTCCCGCCGGAGCTGGCGGTTCCCTTTCCCCGGGTCCTGCTGCCGGCGTCGGCCCGCGCTGCCCGCTAGCCAGGCGGGCCCGTCGGAGAGCGGGCAGGCGTTGGCCCGCGCGGAGGGGAGGGGAGGGCAGCGCTCGGCACTGGGGCTCGCCTGCGGGCGTGTCCGGGCTGGGAAATGCCGGTGTGTGTTACAGCGAGACACGCGGGGGGGGGGGGGGAGAGGTGGTGATCTCTCGTATTGGGCCGCTCTTTCTAGATTGCAGACTTACGGCTACGATCGTGGACTTCCAGAGAGCTCCCTGACACTGGGGCACCGCAGCAGCCCAGCCACCGCCGGCAGCGGGGGACCCCTCCCTAACGGAAAGCCCGCAGCTGACCCGCCACTGCTGCCAGTGCGGCCCCCCCCCCCAAGCTGCCATGGGTGGCAGGGCACCCTGGAACTGTCCGGCCGCCAGCGGTGGCGGTTGGATCCGGAGCTCTCCAGCCGCCGCGGATGGTGGGAGAGCCCTGCCCCTCGCCCCGGGTCCCCGGCGGCAGGGGGACCCAGGGATCTCCAGCCGCCATGGATGGCTGAGGGATGCTGGAGCTCCCCAGCTGCCACGGGTGGTGGGGCCCCTGCAGCTCCCAGCCCTGCAGGTGGTGGGGGATCTCCCCCCAGCTCCCACCAGTGGCATCAGAGGGAACTGGAGCTTGCCAGCAGCGGTAGTGGGGGGGACCCTGGCAGCTACTTAGGGGGATCTCCCTCCAGCTGCTCAGCCACTGGGCAGGGGTGGGGGCCACAGCTCCCCGCCACTGGGGCAGGGTGCTGGATCCTCCTCCCTCTCCATTTTGCCAGGGATGCTTTTAGTAAAAGTCACAGACAGGTCACGGCTTCCGTGAATTTTTATTTATTGCCCGTGACCTGTCCGTGACTTTTATTAAAAATATTCATGACAAAATCGTAGCTTTATGTATAATGCATTATAATGTGTGTTAACTAGTGCTGTGTCAGACTGGATCTAGCTCCCGGCACGTGTCTAGACTAAGAGAATAGGTCCATATTTAAAAGCATATTAGTTACCATGCTCTGAATCATTAGTGTAGACAGGGTTTAACGCCTTTAAAAATGTTAACTGGTCATGGTCAACTTTAGGGAAGGAATAACAGGTTTTTAAAAGGATCTGTTGCCCTACTCTAGATGGGGCTATGATGTAAACATGGCCTGCTGTGTTTAAAGTTGTCAGATGGTATACCTGTGACCAGCTAATACAATTTTAAACACAGCAGACCTTGTCTACACTGAATGCTAAATTACATATAAACCAGTGTTTTAAAAAAATAAGCCCTAGTTGTAAATCATGCTAAGGAAACCTCTAGTACAACTGGAAAACCTAAGACTGTAGTCCTCCTGGTTAAGGGATTTTATGCCCCCACACTCCCCAGTACTCAGTCTCCCTTGTTGAACAAAATATTACTGATAAATATTTTGACATCCTGTAATGTGTCACAGAGTGAAGTGTCATTAGAGGAGGTTTTGGAATTAATTGATAAACTTAAGAGTAACAAGTCAACGGGACCAGATGGCATTCACCCAAGAGTTCTGAAAGAACTCAAATGTGAAATAGCGGAACTATTAACTATGGTTTGTAACCTGTCCTTTAAATCAGCTACTGTACCTAATGACTGGAAGATAGCTAATGTAATGCCAATATTTAAAAAGGGCTCTAGAGGTGATCCCGGCAATTACAGATGGGTAAGTCTAACGTCAGTACCAGGCAAATTAGTTGAAACAATAGTAAATAATAAAATTGTCAGTCACATAGAAGAACATAAATTGTTGGGCAAAAGCCAACATGGTTTCTGTAAAGGGAAATCATGTCTTACTAATCTATTAGAGTTCTTTGAAGGGGTCAACAAACATGTGAACAAGGGGGATCCAGTGGACATAGTGTTCTTAGATTTCCAGAAAGCCTTTGACAAGGTCCCTCACCAAAGGCTCTTACGTAAATTAAGTTGTCATGGGATAAGAGGGAAGATCCTTTCATGGATTGAGAACTCGTTAAAAGACAGGGAACAAATTGTAGGAATAAATAGTAAATTTTCAGAATGGAGAGGGGTAACTAGTGGTGTTCTCCAAGGGTCAGTCCTAGGACCAATCCTATTCAATTTATTCATAAATGATCTGGAGAAAGGGGTAAACAGCGAGGTGGCAAAGTTTGCAGATGATACTAAACTGCTTAAGATAGTTAAGACCAAAGCAAACTGTGAAGAACTTCAAAAAGATCTCACAAAACTAAGTGATTGGGCAACAAAATGGCAAATGAAATTTAATGTGGATAAATGTAAAGTAATGCACATTGGGAAAAAATAACCCCAACTATACATACAATATGATGGGGGCTAATTTAGCTACAGCTAATCAGGAAAGAGATCTTGGAGTCATCGTGGATAGTTCTCTGAAGACTTCCACACAGTGTGCAGCGGCAGTCAGAAAAGCAAACAGGATGTTAGGAATAATTAAGAAAGGGATAGAGAATGAGATGGGGAATATCTTATTGCCCTTATATAAATCCACGGTACGCCCACATCTTGAGTACTGCGTACAGATGTGGTCTCCTCATCTCAAAAAAGATATACTGGCTAAAATGATTAGGGGTTTTGAACAGGTCCCATATGAGGAGAGATTAAAGAAGCTAGGACTTTTCAGCTTGGAAAAGAGGAGACTAAGGGGGTATATGATAGAGGGATATAAAATCATGAGTGGTGTGGAGAAAGTGAATAAGGAAAAGTTATTTACTTGTTCCCATAATATAAGAACTAGGGGCCACCAAATGAAATTAATGGGCCGCAGGCTTAAAACAAGTAAAAGGAAGTTCTTCATACAGCACACAGTCAAAGTGTAGGAACTCCTTGCCTGAGGAGGTTGTGAAGGCTAGGACTATAACAGGGTTTAAAAGAGAGCTAGATAAATTCATGGAGGTTAAGTCCATTAATGGCTATTAGCCAGGATGGGTAAGGAATGGTGTCCCTAGCCTCTGTTTGTCAGAGGGTGGAGATGGTTGGCAGGAGAGAGATCACTTGATCATTACCTGTTAGGTTCACTCCCTCTGGGGCACCTGGCATTGGCCACTGTCGGCAGACAGGATACTGGGCTGGATGGACCTTTGGTCTGGCCATTCTTATGTTCTTAATGTGAAAGCTTCAAATTAAGGCACACAAGCCATAAAACCATCATGATACCTTTTATAGATATTAAAGGGATTTAATATGAAAGGTCTGGGAGGCATCATGAATCTACACAACTTCAGATATATTACTACTTTGCATTTGGTCGTGTGATTGCCTCACATCATGCTCTTGTCTGAGTGGTGGAGAGTGGAATGTGTGCAGGAGTCTTTTAGCCATGTATGATTATGAATTGGTTTCTTCTATTAAATGGTCAGTAATATTGAAGTATCCAGCAAACTAGGTAGTTTTGTTCGACTCCAGGAGTGATTTGAAATTAAATGGTATATTTTTCTTAGATAAATTCTGAGATTCCTGAGGTGCTGGAATGTTGTGTGCAATAAACTTAGTTTATTTGATCTTCCAATTTCTCACCCAATCCAAAGGCCAGAGCCTCCATTCCTGCTATAGGTGAATTCCTATTGAAATCTGTGGGAGTTCTCTGTACAGGGGATTTATAGGATTGACACAATCCCTTGTAAGTATCTGGCAGCATTACAGGTTCTGTAAATAATATGAAATGTAGCCTTTGTACTTTCAAACTGTTCATGTATCCAAGCATGTGTTTCTTATCATGTATTTGGGATAATAAAAGTATGTAACCATTAGGAAGAATCCATTGTAAGTAGTTCCCAACCTTGGTGTGTTGGAGATGCACCTGGCACACACTGTGTGTGTGTTAGCATTGTTGTTTTTGTCGATTCTTTCTCCATCCCTCTTGTCTGTTCTCTCTGTTTCTTCTTGTCTCTCTTCTTTTATATTTATTTTTGCAATTTTGTGTTCATTTTTATTTTTGTTCCTAGTATCTTGCTCCCAGATCTGTCCTCAATTTCTCTGCCTCGTTCTCTCCTTTGCCTCTCTGTAAAACCCAGGTCTCTAAATTGCAACTTAGTATTGTAGTGTACTACACAAAAGAGCATCCATCCCAAGCTTTGAACACCCTTGACAAACTTTTACCATACATCTCATAAAATAAATAGACTCCAGAAATTTGTTGGGTATAGCATTTCCCTGTGATGGGCCAAACTGGGATTGTTGGTAAGTATGCTGGTGGCTTCCCTTCTCTGCTCTTCCCCAGTGGATTCATGCGGGGGACACAATTGGTTGGGGCCACTTTGTGCTGTGCTGGGATCAGGGAATAAGGATTCTGAGTAGGTTCGTGCTCAAAGAGAAGAATCTAGGCATAGCAATTTCCAGACTGGGTCAGACCAGTTGTCTGTCTAGTCCAGTATCCTGACTGTGACAGTGAACAGACCAGATTTGTGACCCTTATAAAGGAAGCCTCTTGTGAATAATTATGTAATAACCAGCCCCTAAAGGGAAAGTTTCTTCCAAACCCCCATCAGTGTTTGGTTTAGATCCTGAAGCATAAGGGGATTCCTTAGTAAGAAAAAAATCCTGTCCTTTCTAATTTAACTGTGGATCTTCTCATCTATATAGCTGTTTAATCCTTAAAAATAAATGAATAACTCTTGCTAAAACCTTGACCTTAAGGTTTTCTTGTGGCAATGGGTTCCACAGGCTGTGATGTGTATTTTTAAATCCTTTTATAAGTTTTAAATTTGTTGCCTGTTAATTGTATTCAGTCACCCCTTGTTTTTGTATTGCATGAAATGGTAAATCTGAACAACCAGTTTACTTTCTTTTTGCAGTTGATTATTTTGTGTACTTCGGAGGTGCCTCCTTTTATTTGTCTCCTCTCCAAACTAAAGAGACCCATTCTTTTCAAACTTCGTTCATAGGGAAAGTATTTCATACCTCAGTCATATGTCACATCTCTAAACCCTCTCTGTTTCTGCTGTATCTTTTTTCTTTGTGAGTGACTGATTCCAGGTCAGGGTATACCATTTATTTTATATAATAGTATTATTATAGTTTCACTATTTTTTTCTGTTGCATTCTTTGTATGTTCTAACACCTTCTTTGTTTTTTAAATACTACTGCATGTTGAGCAGGGGTTTTTATGATGCTATCCCCAATGATACACAGAACTTTTCCCTGAGTGGCTAGTTCATTTAGAATCCAGCAATATATAAGAGCAGTTCAAATTATTCCTTCCAATGGGCGCTGCCTTGCATTTGTCAACACTTAATTTAATCTGTCATTGTGCTATGCATATGTCTAACTCTGTTGAGTCCCTCATGGACATTTGTAGTCCTGACTAACTTAGCCTTGTCCTCTGAAAATTTGGCTGTCTCGCTCTTCACCCTTTTCTCCAGTTCATTAATAAATATATTAAAAAACACCTTGGGGTACAAATATTCCTCCTCTTTGTTTTCTGTCTCGTAGCCAGTTGAGTCCTTAATAGGACTTCATCACTCACCCCATGATTACTCAGTTTCCTCAACAGTCTCTTGTGAGGTTTATCAAAGGGTTTTTTTTTTTTTTTTTTAAGTCCAAATACATTGTTAATCAGTTCTCCTTTATCCACTTCTGACACGCTCTGTGAATTGACATAGGTTAAATAGGCACACTTTTCCTCTACTCATTTAGGTGTTTTATCATTCTCTTTTCACTCCTTATTTCAACTGATTTACTTGGTCCCAAAGTAAGGCTTACTGGTCTGAAATCTGATTTTATCATCGTGTTAGGACTTTACTAGTGGCTGAAAGTAATCTTTTTGCAAGATAGATCAATTTCTAAATTTTCTAATAATACAAGTGTGTGATTTTTTTCAATATGGTTTAACAATCTTTGTGTTATACAGTTGGCTGGGGAACAGATCAAGGGATTGGCGGATTCGGAGAAGAACCAGGAATTAAAGCACAGCTAATGAACCTTATTCGATCTGTGCGAACAGTCATGAGGGGTAAGATGAAAAGAACAGTTTAGTTAGGTACTTACTGTGTGTTATTCAGGTGCCTTGGCCTGGTTCATTAAAGAGGACTTTTGTCTCCTTAATACAGGCTTCATTTGAACCTTTTTCCATATTTACCATCAGACCTCACCCCCTGGCTATGGTTTTTACTCATTATTTTCCATCAGTTCTCTCCGATCCTCTCCCTAAGCTGCTTGGTGGAAAATGCATGGATTATCCTTCTGATTGACTCTTAAGAGGGAAGGTGCAGGTCACATGATTAATGGCCATGTGCGGCACCAAAGGCTTGATACAGCAGAATATATCCACTGCCTTCCAAGCCACGCAGGCTTGTAATGTTGGCTCTGCAGCAGACCATCCTATCCATATGTGTGCTCAGCCTATCATGAAAGCAATTTTCCCCCCTTTCCTGTACCCCAAAACACAAAAAATCCTACAGTTCTGTGATGGAAAGCTGTGCAACTGCCTCAGGGAAAGAAGAGTTTATGTAATTTTTTTACCTTCCATACTTCATAAACTGTGACCATCCAACCCCCCTTCATTGTGACAGCTGGAATTATTGTATCGCCATCCCCTGTATAAAATTAAACCTTAAAAAAGGGGTATGGTAGGAGGAGCCCCAATTACTCACCGACTGCAAGAGCTGATCCCACCATGAATTGGACTCTTCATTTCCTCCTCCTCCTCCGCTCTCTCCAATTCTCTTCTCACCTTCCTCAGATCTGCTTTGGAAATGGGGCTTTGGGAGTCAGGGGACCAATAGGCAACAAAAAGGGCTGTGTGAATGATTTAAACTCTTTCAATGACTTTTCAGTCATCAGGAAAACAAGCTGCCTGGCTGTTAGTGTCATGAGTTTTGCCTAAACAATGTATTTGGCAACAAGATGACATCAACTAGTTCCTAGAAAGAGGGCCTTTGTAGAATTCTGGGCTAGTAAGGAGATATTTACTTCTCCATATAGAAAGTAATCTATATCACTAGACAACAAAAGACCTGGAAACATTTTGTAGGCCAGCATCCACCGAGATTGTGTTCTGCATGATCACACAGGAATCTTGATATTCCAAAATAGTAGCAGCGAGAATTAGCAATTCATTACTGACCTGACTCTCGATTCTTACTTAAAGCATCATAATTCAGTTGATTCACATACAAAGTGTGAGTGGTGAGTGAAATCACAATAATTCCTAGCAGTCTTAAATGTAAGTGGGGCCTGGATGGTTCAAGAGAATGTTCAATGAAAATACAGGGCTCCTTCACTTCTAGTTTACTGATACATGTCTAATCCATGTTGATAGTAGCTAGAGGCTATCATCTGATGGCTGTTAGCATACGTTAAATACAGCTTGTACTTCTGCTTCCTATTTTGTTCTTTGTATCTTGGCTTGTTGGCCCCAGAACATTTCACAAACTCTGTTTGCATAACCAAATTAAATTTGAAAAAAGCAGTAACTAACTCCCTGTTTAATGGGTATTTTCCAGGCTCTCTGATTATATGCCATTCTGTGCCTGTCCAGTGTAAAAAGAGAATGTCCATAATTTTTTTTTTTTTCCACAGTGCCATTAATAGCCGTGAACTCGATTACAATTGTGTTGCTCTTGCTATTTGGTTGAAGACCATCTGTTGAAAATGAGTTTTTGGACATCTGAAGTGGAGAGGCCACCCACCACCACTATGAGTTTATTGGATCCAACATGGCTTAGCTGTCAAACTTGACATTCAATTTAAAATAATAAAGACACAATTTCTATTTATCTTATTTCTTAATGTTCACTTGCAGTTTCATTACACAAGATAACGTGATCAATGCAACAGTGCTGTAAATACATTGGACTGCAAAAAGTTTTACTGCTGATGGTGAATAGTGCCAACTGTTACAGTGTTGTAACTTATTGTAATGATTACAAAACAAATGTCTTGTGACTCAGGGTGAATTTCCTTCCAGTACACTTAGGTTTATTTTTATTTAAAAAATAAGTTGTAGAGTTTTCAGTTTCATAGTTATTAACACAGTATTATTAGAAAGCCACTTAATTTGACTATTAAGATGTTACAATTTCGGGAACAGATATTTTTTGGTGGCTGGAGGAGGGTGAAATCCTTGCTCTGTCGAAGACAAGAAGAGTTTGTCATGGCCAGGATTTCACTCATGGTATATATTTTCTCAAACCAATGACATTTAAGCTAATGGCAAACAAAGTGTTTTGAAAATATGTGCAATAGCTATGCAAAATCTAAACTGTATGTACCTAAGGCAAGGAAATGGAGTAACTGAGTGTTAAAATTTAGATTAGCAAGTGAAGTGCTCACTAGCATTTGTCATTGTTTTGTCAAGGACCTCTTAAAGTATTTGCTAACCATACGTGTAGTAAGTAGTATGTCTGCAGTGGTGATCTGTAGCAGTGTTTGTATTCTAAATGATTTTGGATAATATTGGAGGAAAATACTGCGCCCTTTTTTTCAAGTGCAGTTTAGTTTAAAAAAAACAACCCACACAACAGCAACAAACTTCAGACTCAGTTATGTTACATCTGGGTTGGTTTTTTTGTAAATACTGTCTTATTCAAAGTGAAACACTGCAGTCCTTACTCAGGCAAAATTCCTAATTCAGGATAGATCTTGCCTGGATTAAGACTGCAGGATCAGGCCCATTGTTATGTAGTAAGTTTAAATTCAAGAAGACTGATTCTTGTGTACCTTTTTAGAGAAGCCAAACTTCTGTATAGCTTTTCCCATTTGCTAGCATGTGACCCAAACTCTTTTAGCTTATTTTTAAACTGGGGAAGAAAAGAAGACTGGAAAAACCTGGCAATTATATTATTGTTTTAGAAGTGTTTATTTTTAGTTTACCACCTCTTCTTCTGTCATTGACTCGAGATAAAATGTTTTTATACAAGGATAAATCTGCAAAACAGCATGTTGAATGAGTTTGGTGATCTTCAGTTGCAGGATCTTACAGAAGCGGAGTTTATTTAGGAGAAAAAGGTTTTTTTTTTTTTTTTTTGGTTTTTAGTGAACATTTGTAAATAAATTTGAATTTCTAAACTTAAGCACTCTCTCTTTCATAACTCACTCTCCATAAAGTGGAAGGATCTCAAACTAACCTGTAGCCTGTTTTGGGTACTGGAAAAAAATATATATATATGCACTTGCTTCTACCACCATTGAAATATAGTTTCCTCTGTGTGAGGGCAGTAGTCAATCCAATGCCAGCCTGGTGCACAATGGTAGGGGAATATAATGTTTGGCCAGAGTGGGATCAGTTCTTCCTGGAGTACCTTGGAAATTGCAGAATAGGGAGAATATCATTCAAAGAGATCACCTGAGACCTTAAAAAAAATTACACAAATGTATCAAGGTTTTTTGATTATTACACTCATTTTATACAAATATCTTCCTTCACTAATGTAAACTGGATGACACAGGTGGATGACAACAATGCAAGTCCCCTTACACAGCACTACCGCTCTGTCAGTTGTGGCTACTGCTTTTGCTGACCATACCAGGGAGCTCACGCAGAGTTGGTCAATTGAATTATCATATTCACAATATATGTGAATTGAATTGTCATTGTGAATTGAATTGTCATATTCACAATATATGTGAATTGAATTGTCATTGTGAATTGAATTGTCATATCACATGTCATTGAAATGTATATTTGGATCTTAATGTAGAGGTAAGTCATATTTTGGCCCTAAGCAGGTTCCAAGTGTCACCTGCATATCACCATATATATGCTCTTTATTGACTCAGATTGTTACAGCATGCTAGTTTTAATTAAAAGCGCAAAAAAAAAAATTACAAGCTGCAGCAGTATTTAAGGTGAGGAGAAAGGAACTGCTCCCCTCATCCCCCCTAAAAAGTTCTTAATGCCTCTCACTCAAGGCATAGTTTCCAGTATGAGAGTAAACATTAACCTCAAAGTAGGCGATTAGATATCCTACAAGGAAAAAAACACAAAAGCAAGTGTGGCTACTTAAGAATGAAGTAAACTTCCTGTTATGTGGCTGAACTTGTGCCAACTGAAGTCAATCAAAAGACTCCTGTTGATTTCAGTGGAGCTGAATGAGGCTCTTTGATCTTAGAATTTTTAAAAAATAGAGCATTTCCTCCTCCCTCTTCAGTTTTCTGATAAGAAATTGATCTTCCTGAAGTTTCATATGCGTTATCTTATCCCACAATAGAGCTTTTCTGAAAAGTTAGGGAGTTTTGAAAATTCTGTTTACAAAGAACAATGTTTAAGTTAACATACACATTTATAAACACAGACCTGCTGCTGAGTACAGCTGGATGTTACAGCAACTGTTGGACTGAGCCAGAAATGGGGGTTCATTTTGGGGCTATGAAAGAAGGAAATTATTTAAGATAGGAAGATATAGATTCATAGATACTAAGGTCAGAAGGGACCATTATGATCATCTAATCGGACCTGCACAACGCAGGCCACAGAATCTCACTCACCCACCCACTCCTGCGATAAACCTCTCACTGATTTCTGAGCTATTGAAGACCTCAAATCGTGGTTTAAAGACTTCAAGGAGCAGAGATCCTCCAGCAAGTGACCCGTGCTACAGAGGAAGGTGAAAAACCTCCAGGGCCTCTTCCAATCTGCCCTGGAGGAAAATTCCTTCCTGACCCCAAATATGGTGATCAGCTAAACTCTGAGCATATGGGCAAGATTCACCAGCCAGTTACCAGGGCAAGAATTTTCTGTAGTAACTCAGATCCCACCCCATCTAACATCCCATCACAGGCCATTGGGCCTATTTACCATGAATAGTTAAAGATCAATTAATTACCAAAATCATGTTATCCCATCATACCATCTCCTCCATAAACTTATCGAGTTTAATCTTAAAGCCAGATAGGTCTCTTGCCCCCACTGCTTCCCTTGGAAGGCTATTCCAAAACTTCACTCCTCTGATGGTTAGAAACCTTCATCTAATTTCAAGTCTAAACTTCCCAATGACCAGTTTATATCCATTTGTTCTTGTGTCCACATTGGTACTGAGCTTAAATAATTCCTCTGGTATCTCTCTGGTATTTATCCCTCTGATATATTTATAGAGAGCAATCATATCTCCCCTAAACCTTCTTTTAGTTAGGCTAAACAAGCCAAGCTCCTTGAGTCTCCTTTCATAAGACAGGTTTTCCATTCCTTGGATCATCCTAGTAGCCCTTCTCTGTACCTGTTCCAGTTTGAATTCATCCTTCTTAAACATGGGAGACCAGAACTGCACACAGTATTCCAGGTGAGGTCTCACCAGTGCCTTGTATAACGGTACTAAAACTTCCTTATCTCTACTGGAAATATCTCGCCTGACGCATGCCAAGACCACATTAGCCTTTTTCATGGCCATATCACATTGGCGGCTCATAGTCATCCTATGATCAACCAATACTCCAAGGTCCTTCTCCTCCTCCGTTACTTCTAATGGATGCGTTCCCCAGCTTATAACTAAAATTAATAATTATTAATCCCTAAATGCATAACCTTACACTTCTCACTATTAAATTTCATCCTATTACTATTACTCCAGTTTACAAGGTCATCCAAATCTTCCTGTATGATTTCCCGGTCCTTCTCTAAATTGGTAATACCTCCCAGCTTTGTATCAACCACAAACTTTATTAGCACACTCCTGCTTTTTGTGCCGAGGTCAGTAATAAAAAAACTAAAGAAGATTGGTCCCAAAACTGATCCCTGAGGAACTCCATTGGTAACCTCCCTCCAGCCTGACAGTTCACCTTTCAGTACGACCCACTGTAGTCTCCCTTTTAACCAATTCCTTATCCACCTTTCAATTTTCATATTGATCCCCATCTTTTCCAATTTAACTAATAATTCCTTATGTGGCACGGCATCAAACACCTTACTGAAATCTAGGTAAATTAGATCCGCTGCGTTTCCTTTGTCTACAAAATCTGTTACTTTCTCAAAGAAGGAGATCAGGTTGGTTTGGCACGATCTACCTTTTGTAAAATCATGTTGTATTTTGTCCCATTTACCATTGACCTCAATGTCCTTAATTACTTTCTCCTCCAAAATTTTTTCCAAGACCTTGCATACTACAGATGTCAAACTAACAGGCCTGTAGTTATCCGGATCACTTTTTTTCCCTTTCTTAAAAGTAGGAACTATGTTAGCAATTCTCCAATCATACAGTACAACCCCCGAGTTTACAGATTCATTAAAAATTCTTGCCAATGGGCTTGCAATTTCATGTGCCAATTCCTTTAATATTCTTGGATGAAGATTATCTGGGCCCCCCGATTTAGTCCCATTAAACTGTTCGAGTTTCGCTTCTACCTCAGATATGGTAATATCTACCTCCATATCCTCATTCCCATTTGTCATGCTTCCATTATCCCTAAGAGCCTCTTTAGCCTTATTAAAGACTGAGGCAAAGTATTTGTTTAGATATTGGGCCATGCCTAGATTATCCTTGACCTCCACTCCATCCTCAGTGTTTAGCGGTCCCACTTCTTCTTTCTTTGTTTTCTTCTTATTTATATGGCTATAGAACCTTTTACCATTGGTTTTAATTCCCTTTGCAAGGTCCAAATCTGCTTGACTTTTAGTCTGTCTCACTTTATCCCTACATGTTCTGACCTCAATAAGGTCACTTTCCTTGCTGATCCCTCCCATCATCCACTCCCTCTATGCTTTCTGCTTTTTATTAATCACCTCTCTGAGATGCTTGCTCATCCAGCTTGGTCTACAACTTCTGCCTATGAATTTTTTCCCCTTGCTTGGGATGCAGGCTTCCGATAGCTTCTGCAGCTTTGATTTAAAGTAATACCAGGCCTCCTCTGCCTTTAGATCCATAAATTCTTCAGTCCAATCCTCTTCCCTAACTAATTTCCTTAATTTTTGAAAGTCAGCCCTTTTGAAATCAAAAACCCTAGTTGCAGAATTATTTTTGTTAATCCTTCCGTTCAGTTTGAACTGAATTAGCTCATGATCACTTGAACCAAGATTGTCCCCTACAACCATTTCTTCTATGAGGTCCTCACAATTCACCAAAACCAAATCTAAAATGGCAACCCCTCTAGTCGGTTCAGCAACTACTTGATGAAGGAATCCATCAGCTGTCACATCTAGGAAAATCCCTATTATTACTAGCACTTGTCCTCCAATCTATATCTGGGAAGTTAAAGTCTCCCATGATCAGGCAGTTTCCATTAGTATTTACTTCATTAAAAACAGTAAAGAGGGCTCTATCCATATCCAAATTAGATCCTGGCGGTCTATAGCACGCCCCAAGCACTATCCCAGGGGAGACTCTAGTAGTTTTCTTCCCCAATGTAATTTTTGCCCAGGCGGACTCTGTCTTATCCATTCCATCGCTTCTTATTTCTTTACATTCTACCTCATCATTGATATACAAGGCGACTCCACCACCTTTACCTTTATTTCGGTCTTTCCTAAACAGCACATACCCTTCAATACCTGTAGTCCAGTCATGACGACTATTCCACCCTGTTTCTCTTACCCCTATAATATCTGGTTTCACTTCCTGCACCAGTAGCTCTAGTTCCTCCATTTTGTTACCTAGGCTCCTCGCACTGGTGTACAAACATCTTAATTTTTGCTGTTTGGCCTCGATCACATTCTGTACCCTATTAGGCACGGTCATTCTACAGCCAGTATAACCTATTAGACTGGTATCCACACTGCCCTTCCTCCTTATATACATTCTCCTACCCACGGCTGTATCCTTTCTTACTTCGTTTTCTTCCCTCTCAATGCTAAAATCCAGCGTGGAGATTACCTGGACATCTCCCAACCATCTCCTCTAAATTCCTAGTTTAAAGCTCTCTTAATCAGTTGTGCCAGCCTCCAACCTAGAAGTCTATTTCCTTCCCTACTCAGATAAAGTCCATCCCGAGAGAACTGTCCTCTGTCCATGAATGCCTCCCAGTGGCCATACATCCCAAAGCCCTCCTTATAGCACCACTGCCTAAGCCACCTGTTGATAGTCATAATCTTGTCACACCTTTGTTGCCCTTCTCTAGGAACAGGCAGAATCCCACTAAAGATCACCTGAGCCTCGATTTCCTTAAGCGTCTTCCCCAGCCTAGCATAGTCTCCCTTAATACTTTCCAGGGAGAATCTAGCTGTATCATTTGTTCCCACATGAAGGATAATTAGGGTATTTCTTTCTTTAGGATCCTTTTCAACCTCAGGTCTACATCCCATATCTTAGCACCTGGAAGACAGCACACCCTTCTATTCTCTGGATCAGCTCTGGTTACAGGCCTGTCTATTCTTCTCAGTAAAGAGTCCCCAATCACATAGACCTGCCTTTTCCTGGTGCTATTCTCCAGTCTATCCCCTGTTCCCTCTGGCTGCAAGTTCTTTCCATTCCTGTTCTCCCTTGTAATCCTCTTCATTTTTGGTGTAGTCTCCATTGACTCTTCCCCTTTTCCTATAGGGCTAGCTGCTCTTCTCTTATAGATGAACGGGTGGTGGGTTGGGAGGGATATAGACTTGGGTGCACATGAGGCCCAGTCTGAACTGAGGGGCCTTGCGGGAGGAAGGAGAAGGGAGGTTGTGGTGCAGACAAACAAGGTGGTATTGGAGGAAGTTGTAGTGTACTAAGTATATAAAAGGGGGTGGCAGGGTACTGGGAGGCATAAGGAATTATGGAAATAAGACATGGAAGGGGGTTCAAAAGAGTGGGGATGGTTTGGCTGGGGTGTGTTGGGAGCCAGGGTGACACATGATGGAGGTATACATCAGGTATAACTATACTATGCACAACCACAAGGCTGCGGTGGTTTTGGCCATGTCATCAGGCTACTCAGTGGCAGAGGCACAAGGTATGGCTTGGATTGGGTTCCACCTGCAGGGAAGAGAAAGCACAGAGGACAAAGAATGACGAACAGCGGGATGATTGAAAAGGATGCTGCCATCATGGAAACAACTTACAACAGAATCAAACAAGACAGCAATGGGAAAATGGGTTGCCTCCTGTGCCACTAGGTACAGGATATTTTAAGTACAGTAAACAGATTTGAGCAACTCTACAGGAGGCCCGCTTTGACAGGCCTCATAAGATCTATTGATACAAATTTCAGAGTAGCGGCCGTGTTAGTCTGTATTTGCAAAAAGAAAAGGAGGACTTGTGGCACCTTAGAGACTAACCAATTTATTAGAGCATAAGCTTTCGTGAGCTACAGCTCACTTCCTCAGATGCATATCGTGGAAACTGCAGCAGGCTTTATATATACACAGAGAACATGAAACAATACCCATTCCCACCCCACTGTCCCGCCGGCAATAGCCTATCTAAAGTGATTTCCAGCACAAATCCAGGTTTTCTCACCCTCCACCCCCCCACACAAATTCACTCTCCTGCTGGTGATAGCCCATCCAAAGTGACAACTCTTTACACAATGTGCATGACAATCAAGCTGGGCTATTTCCTGCATAAATCCAGGTTCTCACATCCCCCCACCCCCATACACACAGAAACTCACTCTCCTGCTGGTAATAGCTCATCCTACCCCCCCCCCCCCCAGATGTTCTGGTTTAACTTGGATTTTAACTTGAAGAGTGGTCAGTTTGGATGAGCTATTACCAGCAGGAGAGTGAGTTTGTGTGTGTATGGGGGTGGGGGGATGTGAGAACCTGGATTTATGCAGGAAATAGCCCAGCTTGATTGTCATGCACATTGTGTAAAGAGTTGTCACTTTGGATGGGCTATCACCAGCAGGAGAGTGAATTTGTGTGGGGGGGTGGAGGGTGAGAAAACCTGGATTTGTGCTGGAAATCACTTTAGATAGGCTATTGCCGGCGGGACAGTGGGGTGGGAATGGGTATTGTTTCATGTTCTCTGTGTATATATAAAGCCTGCTGCAGTTTCCACGATATGCATCTGAGGAAGTGAGCTGTAGCTCACGAAAGCTTATGCTCTAATAAATTGGTTAGTCTCTAAGGTGCCACAAGTCCTCCTTTTCTATTGATACAAAGATCCCCACTTGCGGATTTTACAGGCCAACCCAATTTAAACTTCTGATGCTTATTCAAAAACCAAACCAAACCACCAGGGGAATTGCTAAACTAAATACTTTGTTGAAGAGAATGCTGAAACTGTGTTTTAGAGGACTTCAGCTAGCCCTGAAAAATAACCATATGTAATATGGAACAGATTGTTATAATGGGGACAGTGCTTAATTGTTCTCCATGTCCACTGAGGGTAGGACAAGAAGTAATCAGTTTAGTTTGCAGCAAGGAAGAATTAGGTTAGATATTAGGAAAATCTAACTATACAGACAGTTAAGCACTGGAACAGGTTATATAGGGAAACTGTGGAAGCCTTGTTACTGAAGGTTTTTAAGAACAGATTAGACAAACATGCATCAGGCATGGTGTAGGTATACTTACCCTGTCTCAGTGTGGGGGACCAGACTCAATGACCTCTTGAGGTCCCTTCCAGCCCTACATTTCTATGATTAAAGTGCCCATGAAAATGGAGACTGCTATTTCCTGGGCAGACCCACTGAACATGTGAAAGCACAACAATCAACAGACAGCCAGGCCTGATGGAACCTGCTGCTCATATGGGCTTCACCATCATATGAGAATGCTCCTGGGCTGGCACAGTAGCCCTCCAAGGTGGGGCCTGTTGTCTCTTCACCATGCTATAGGAGAGTGCTCTAAAGGGTACAGCATGATCAGCTGTGACCTCTCATATTTGCAGATTGCCCTTAGCAATGCAGCCTGGCCTGCTGTCCCGTCTGTGGATTGCACCGCCTCTGGTGATGCAGACCATGCAGGGACCCACACCCTCCACAGGTTGCCCCCCACCTGAGCCTGGCATGAGCAGTGCAGCACGCCAGCCTGGCAACCAGGCTGCACTTGGCCAGGCGGCACTTCCGTATTCTGGGACGTGAGGCTGTCTCTCAAAGTGCCTGTCTGTAATACCAAATTCCATCGGGGGAGGCTGCATTTTTTTAATGCAGAAATATCACTCACGGAGCCATAAAACTGCAAGCTGCGAAAATATCTCACATAGCTTTGGTCTTTGAAAAAACACAGGCGTTTGGGACGGGCAGCCGCTCAGAGCCCGCGAGGACCCCATAACGCAGGGACAGGTAGGTCCCGGGTACACCACGGTTCGTTCTCCCCTCCCGCTCCTGGGCGGGTGCTCGGCTGGAGTCAGGTGAGTTGGGCAGTTGTGTGGGAAGGGGGCTAAAATGGGGATACCCTGAGAAACCTGCCCTCCCCCACTCCCGAGAATGGACAGGTCCAAATCCCGCTGTCTCTACGGAGAAGGCGGGACCAACTGCATGAGAAAGGGTGAGGAAGAGGGAGCCCCAGTCGCACCTCACACTCTCTGTGTGCCACCCCTCGCGGGAGAATGGACCCTCTGCGGTGAGAGGACGGTACCATTTCCATGGCGAGGAGGGGAGTCCCCAGTCCTCGCTCTGCCACATTTCACTTGGTGCATATGGGAGAGGCTGAGTCTCCATTGCCCTCCTGCCTTTCCTAGTATCAGGGGTGTCAGGCCTGAGAGCGGGGCACTGAGGGGGGTGGGGTTTGTCAGCGCCCACCCTCTCGGGGGCGGGGTGTAACCACAGGCCCCGCCCAGGCTTCCTAGGGGTGACCTTGTCTCCTCCCATATAGAGCTTCCTGGAGGGCTTGATTTCCCACAATGCATGGGTGAGCCCTGTTGGGGGCCCCTTGGTAACACACGCCATGAGAGCTGCCTCTTGGGCACAGACCCATAGCCTGTCCAGCCTGTGACAGGTCCCGTAGTGGGCAGTTATGGACTAACCTGCCCATAGCAGCACTTCCTTCCTCACCCCAGGTGGAGAGTGGGTGGCTCGTGCCCTGGAGCATGAGGATTCACAGCTCACTTCCCCTTCCTGGGTTTTATCTTCTGTAATGTAACCATTGTCCACATAAGTTGACCTATGTGATCAGTGGTGACCCCCTGCAATTCCAGGAGAGAAAGGAGATGCGGTGGGTGAAATAAATGCAGCTTAGAGTTTATTGCGCCATATGGTGTTTTAATTGCAGTACAAGATCATAGCTAGTATAATATACACTGGTATCAGAGGGTATTGTACTTTGCATAATCATTGCTGAAATATATGGGATAAAGTAGCTCATGTATTGACATGATGCAGAACAATAGGGATCAAGTAAGGGACATCTTTTCAAATAAGGGGTATGTATTCAAACTAATGATATATTGTTTTAATCATCTGCTTTATTTATGGCACTATACCATACATGTGTATCACAATGTACACTCCCTTGTATGGTTATTACAAAATGTGGGCAGGAGAGCCCAGCTTACAGTATATTGATACACAATGTGGGATGTTAGGTAGCAAATAATGGAGAGTGGTCAGCCCAAAATGATAGTTATGAATCACCCTAGAACTGTAGCTGACACTGTACAATATATTGAGTTCCTCATTGACAGTATGCTGCAGTGATTGGTTGCATGTTTCATCCCCTACTCTCTGAAATAAGATTGTCTTTAGAGAGGCAGAACATGAATAAGGTTCACAGGGTGGATGCTGAAAAGGGAGAGGGAAGGATGTCTCTCTCTACCGTTCTCCAGTCTATTACATTAAGCCACTTGCTGTATAAGTAAGTGAGCATTGATGCCTGTATTTCAAAGTACCACAGGATTGACTGGATTTTGAATTTTATTCTTAAAATCGCTCCACTTTTCAGCTACATTGAAAGGAGTTCTGTATATGACCAAGTTTGTTAATTATGGGGAAAGCTTGCTCTCTGAGAACAGCCTGAGTAAATGGGCTGCATACAGAGGAGTCAGTAGTTATAGCGATGAGGGCAGGGCGTAAGGTATTCCCTCCCACCCATCGGGCCTTGGAGCTGCAGCATAGTCACTGTCTCAGCTGCTGCGGCTGTTCATATGAACACTACATGCTTGCTATGCTGGCATGAGGTTTGGCTGGTGAATTCATGTAAGCAGGACTGGCGGATCTGCTTTTCTGTCCCCCCTCATCCCTTAAAACAGGCGTTCTCAAACTGGGGGTTGGGACCCCTCAGGAGGTCATGACTTTATTACATGGGGGGTCACGAGCTGTCAGCCTTCACCCCAAACTCTGCTTTGCATCCAGCATTTATAATGGTGTTAAATATATTAAAAAGTGTTCTTAATTTATGGGGGGGTCACACTCAGAGGCTTGCTGCGTGAAAGGGGTCACTAGTACAAAAGTCAGAGAACCACTGCCTTAAAAGCTCCTGTGCTAGGGTTGAAAGGCCTCATGGAAAACAGCTCTGTGGCATTTAGATAGTGTGAAGCTATGCTGTTTCCATTGCATTCAGGTACATTGATGGCCTTAATTTGGGCCAGAAGATTTGACCCTTGGAGAAGGTGTTGAATTACCACCAGATGCCCTCTTTATAATGAAATTGCCAAATATCCCTCACTAGCTCTGCCAATATAGTCATTTATCAACTTTTTATCATAGAAGTTCAGCCTTGGCCTTCATAGTATCAGACTAATTTTTAAGATATGCTTAAACTTCCTTGATACCATCTACCAGTATGAGTTGTAGAATTCCCCTAGTACCTTAGATATCAGGTTCATGACTGATTTGATTTCAGTTAAACATAAATGGTCCTTCATATGAATTGATAACAATGTTCTGATAAAAGATTTAAAATCTACTAAGGCAGGTACTCGTCACCTGGTTCAATACTCTGCCAAATTTCTTATGTACTGTGATCAAAACAGATCAACAGAAAATACTGATTAAAATCTAGAGACAGCAGACTGTGCCATTAGGCAATTGGGGACAACTGGCTGAGCAAAGGTGTTCAAGGAGCAGCAGACACAGTTCAAAAGGGTATCAGAACTAGGGATGTTTTAATGACTAGTACTAGTTTCTGCAGATGATTCTTCTTCTGCCACATGTGATTTGCCGACAGGCCTGAAAAACAGAATCCTTGTTCCTCCACCCTTCTATGTACCCCTGGAATGCTGCTTTCTATTTTAGGCCGAGCGTTCTGCACTTGTTTGTATGGCGCAGAAGTGTTCTGATCTAAGATTTTGACTGTTGCCTCACAAAATGAGGGTCCTGATCCTGCTGGGTGCTGAGTACCCTCAGCTCTCATTGACTTCCAGATTGGCACGCTGCAAGCCTGTTTTTTGCCAACTATCTTGGGACCCAGTCCTGTCAGGCTTCACTTGCTTTGTGGCTTGGCATGCTAGACAGGGTTTGGGACTAGGAATTAGGCAACCTGGATTCTATTGTTGGCTCAGTCACTGATACACTGTCTGACCTTAGGCAAATCCCTTAGCCTGTTTGTGCCTGTGTTTCCCCATCTGCAAAATGGGAATAATACCCCTTTTTGTAAAACAGTTTGAGCTATAGAGTTGAAAGTGTTACATAATTGCTGAATACTGTGTATTTTCATGTGAGTAATGCACTAAAGTCAGTGGGAGTACTTAAATGAGCAAAGATTTGCAAGATGAGGCCTCCATCCAGCAATATCATACCTAAATATCTCCTTCCCTATGGTCTTAGTTGCTTAGAAAATTTTTAAAGGCTCATATAAAAGCCCTTAAAAAAAAGAAGCACCTGATTTCCATATATAGCGTCTTTAAGAAAATACCACCCCATCAATTATGTATTTTTTTTAAACACTGCTGTTCATTTCTCTATCTAAAGGGGCCCATTTAATACTATGAGTAATGTTCTGAGGAATACCAGGCTTGGCACAAATGAGATGCTTAACAGAGTTCCTCATTTTTATCGTCCATTGTCTCCTAACCAGTTTTTTGTTTCATTTATTTTTTTTCCCTGGGGAATGAAGGATGGCAGCTCGGCGCGTGCTGAAAGCAGTCTTGGTGGATCTCAGTGGCACACTTCACATTGAGGACTCAGCTGTGCCGGGTTCACAGGAAGCTCTTAAAAGGCAAGTTATCCCTCCCATGTTCCTCTGAAAGACAAAAATGCATGTAAGTGCTGTTTTTATACAGATACCTCATTAGCTGAATGGCTTTCCTGGAGCTTGTGCCTCATTCTCCTGATGTACATAAGCAAATATACACGTCACCCTATTCCACTCTCAGTTACATTGGACTGACTCCATAGTAACTTCACTGAAGCCACTGGAGTTACAGTGATATAAATTTAGAGTAACTGGGGGAAGATTGTGGCTCATAGGGTATTCTTTGGGGAGCCTACATTTAATTTGGCCTTTCTGCTTAGTTTTTGCTTCATTTTATTAACAATGTTTTTTTTTTTAAAACTTGTTCTGCGAAGCAAAAGGCCCAATTTTAGAGCACATTAATTTACCATGCTATGGAAATGTTTGATAATATAGCCCCGCTTTTCTGAGAATGTCGGAATGTTAATTAATCCTCCCAGCACTCCTAGTAGGTTGTGTCATTATCCCCAAATACTCAGATGAGTGAGATATAAATACCTGTCTGTAAAATTGCACTGTTCTTATAGCCATGTTGGTCCTAGGATATTAAAGAGACAAGATGGGTGAAGTAATATCTTTTATTGAACCAACTTCTGTTGGTGAAAGAGACAAGCTTGTGAGCAACACAGAGCTCTTCTTCAGGTCTTCTATTCAGATGTATGCTCTCTATTCCTACATCAATGACCTGGAGGTAGGAAAGGAACCCAGGGGTCTTGTTGCCATCTGCTAACTGCTAGAGAATGCTTCCTCCTGGAAAACAGATCCTTTTCTTAACTTTGGTGGTTTCTCCCCATATTTTATAGGATCAAATTGATTAAGAGATGACACCTTAAATGATGCAGAAGTAGTGACCTGAGTAGGGGGAAGACATAAGGCCCTGATTCTGCAAGGACTTACACATATGCTTAACTTTATGCATAACTTTGTGAATAGTCCCATTGTTTTCAGTAGGATTACTTTTAAAGTGTAATGTTAAGCATGGGTCTTTGCAGGGTCAGGGCCTATATATGTAACTGTGGTTTCCGAATTAGACACTTGTAGTGCTAAACCACTAGTTGGAGGGAAAACTCACAGAGGGATCAGGAAACGCCTGAGTTTCTTTCTACTAACACTGGTGGAGACAGTTGCCTCCTAAACCTGTAGAATGAAAAAGGAGTGAGAACCACTAATCCCCTGGAAATCCTGTGGCAACATGGGTCCTGGTTGGCCACTGCTCCATGCTGCATCTGTGCTCAGGGAAAACCTGTGGAAAATGATATCAAGGGGGTCAGTATTATCTTCCATGGGGAAATCCCTATAGATTGGAAGGGGGTGGGGGGTGCCATAGAGATCATCTAGGCTCCTCCCAAGTTCAGTGTACACCTCCAGATCTTCAATCCCTGAGAGGGAGAGTGTTGAAGGGGCTCGTGTGGGATAAGGAGATGGGGAGCTATTTTACCACACAGCCACTGCTTCTCTCCTACTTTCTGTACCATCTCCACCTGGTTTCTACTGGGATTTGCTCAGCCAGGTACTGTACTGGCCTGGGTCAGTGTGAGAAAGGGGGAGGTGGGAGGGGAAGAAGATGTATTGCACCTATAAATCATATTCTAGTGCATGCCCTGCCTGTACCTGGCATAGCAGCCCTGTAAAGAAGGCCAGTCATTTTCACTGCAAAGAACAGCCAGATTTTTTACTTGGAGATTTAAAGAAATATCCCCAGGTAATTGCTCTTCCCAAAAGAAGCTGTAGCAATTGGAACGTGGCTCATTCTGTGAACAAGTGAGTAGATTCTGCTTGCCAGGATTACATCTTAGCACTGCAGGTGACATAGCAAAAACTCAGTTTCAGCTTCAGCAGTAACTGTTGGACAAAACGGTGACCTCTCTAGCAGCCTATCACTGAATAAAATGTCGGCACATCCTTTGAGAGAGCAGGGCAGGTGAAATGGATCAGCAGCAGGCACCAGCAGATCTCCAGCATTGACAAACTTTGTTCTTGTTTTCGCTGTGCTATATTGATGCCAGTGTTTGTTTCTGTAGCAACAAATGCATAAAGGGATGGTGCGGGAGTAATTAAAAGTAAAATAAAGGAAATCCCATTAAAGCTGTCTCTTGGAATTATGTGATCATCAGGAGCATGCACAGCCCTAACTCTGTGGTGATTGGTGTTTTTCAGTTGGGAAAAAAGGCAGCAGAAGCTAACATAAAACTGCCAAACAGATAACACAGCTTCACCTAGCATGTATGGCGATGCACAATGCTCCAGCTGCCATGAAATTTGCTAGACATGTTGAGTTCAATATAGTAATTTAGCCACAAGGTGGTAAATGTTTTTAGTTAGGAATGCTGTCATGTAGCTGATCCAAAATAAAGACTTTAAGTTTAAATAAAAGGGTTTTGAAGAACCTAAATACAGCGTGATCAGATGCAACCTTATACAAGTTATTCTTTTATAGCTGCAAGACTGAGTCTGAAATCATTGAATTTTCTCCTCCATTTTTATAGGTAGCAGGGGGGCAGGGAAGAGGTGACTCCCCATTGAAGTGGCTACAGGCTCTCTGGCCAGCAGATCACCCCTTCAGGGGTATTTGACTCTTTTTTTGAGGTGGGGATGGGGACCACAGAAGCAAATGCTAACGCAGCAGTAACTTGCGCCAGGATGGGTGGGGTAGTGTGAGAACTATGCCAAGGTTCCTTCCTCGTGCACATGTTGCCCCCTCCACCCCCCAATGCACAGACTCCCCAGTCCAGAGCTGCAACTTTAGATTCTGTAAGTTTGGAGTGGGAAGGGGCACAAATTGTGGAGCTGGCACTTCCCTCTTCTTCATCCCCTGACCCAATCTACTGGATTCTGCTCCCCTCTACTCTTGGTAACGTTGGCTCATAGAAACATTTTTTTTATTAAGTTAAATAAAATGTGAACTGAAAATATTTCTCTTATTTGGGTTTTTAATGTTTCCTTGTATTGTTCGCAACGCAGATGCTGTAAAGCTTTCTGGAGTGTCTCACAACTGTGAGTGCCAACCTCAGGGCAGACTGTTAAAAAGCAGGACACAAACCTCAAATTTTGTTGTGAGATCTGTGCTTAGATTTCACCAACCAAGTATCAAGTGTGAACTCCTGTAGCACTATAACACCTAACCATGGAGTCACAGACAGTCCCTGTTGCCATTCTGAGCTACATTGCCACCTAGGCAAGCCTGCCTTTGTGTTAGATGGTCCCTTACACCAAAAATATTTAGGTCACTTCCAGTCCCAAAGGAGTAGTCACTTATCCCAGGTCAGTTGTACCTCAGATCTCAAACCAAAGGCAATGCTTGTAGCCAATCCTATAATAAACTAACTGAAGATGTATTAACTAAGAAAAAGAAATGAGTTATTTACAACATTAAAGCAGGTAAACATGCACACACTACTCCTGGGGGAATTCTGCGCCAAAAAATTAAAAATTCTGCACAATATTTTAAAATTCTGCATATTTTATTTGTCAAAATAACGCACTATAATTATGCCAATTTCAGTTATTTTGATAATTTATGTCAAAATACCTGTCAGCAAGTATGTCTGCAACAATACAGATCAAAAAAGAAGATTCAGGAAATGATTTTTTGATAAATAGATTCCTTACTAGGCATATTCATATAGAATTTTGAGTAATAATTCATTTAAACTACAATACAGAAATGTATTTCCTGCATCCCTCAAAAGACATGCAAAGGCTTGGGGGAGTCAGGCATAACGGAGGAGCTGAGGGAGTTTTATGATTTAATTGGGTATGGGTCCTGCTTTTGAGCAGGGGGTTGGACTAGATGATTTTGGACTAGATGACCTCCTGAGGTCCCTTCCAACCCTGATATTCTATGATTCTATGAGAGGGAAGGAATTGCTGGGAAGAAGACTGGGTGTGAACCTGGAGGGTTGTTGAGTGTGGGTGAGAGAAGTATGGCGCATGTTTTTTGGAAGGGAGAATGTTAGACAGTCGGGGAGCCCCCCTCTCATGCAGACCCTGGCTGACTCCTAACCTCTCTCATTCAGTCAGGCACATCTGTCCCTGTTCCCCATGTGTCCCTGCAACCCTATGTGTTCTTGCACCCCCTCACTCAGCCACCTTCCTTCCCCCTCCCCCTGTCCCCATGTATCCCTAGACCCCTATGTGCACCCCCACTCAGCTCCCTCACCCTCCTTCTGACCCCATGTGGCCCTGCCCCCTCTCTTAGCCACCCCTGCTCCCCTAGCCCTATGTGTCTCTGCACCCCTCCCCTCGTCCCCATGTGTCCCTGCACCCCCACTCCCATTCAGTTTCTGTCCTAGTCTTCCCCCCCCCGCAACACTAGCTCTTCTGAATCCCAGTCTATGATCCCCCAGCAGCCCCATGTGCCCCACGCTGTCCCTCGCGTGCACCTCCCCCTCCCCCCCTCCGGCCCCACTTGTCTGCCAGCGTCACAGATGCAATACGCTGGCCATGTGTAATGTTCCATTTTAGTGGCTGCTCCACATAGAGAATACTGTTGCTACTGGCACATTACTCCTTTAGCTCCAGTGGAAGAGGTTCTCTTCCTACTGAGGACCCTGACTGCTTTTGTTGGACAATGGGCCTTAAATCTGATTATTGACCCAACTGATTGAAAAACAAAAAATATACAAGCTAAATGGTCAGGAGTTCATCAGCTGTTTACAGTTCTTTTTGGCATCTGTTATCTAATGTGCAGCAAGGGAAGGGGATTGTCTTTTCAGAAGTTGCTTATATACCGAGTGTCCCTTTAAAATAGAAAGAAAATGAGTGAAAGTCGCATTAAAAATGTATGTTGTATGTAGCAAAATTCTCTAGTCAACTCAGATTTGCTTTCCCTGGATTAGATTACGCAATGCTCCAGTTGCCATTAGATTTGTGACCAACACAACCAAAGAGAGCAAGAGAGACCTTCTGGAGAGGCTGAAGACACTGGAATTTGACATTGCAGAAGATGAGATCTTCACATCTCTGACTGCGGCCAGAAACCTCCTGGAGCAAAAGCAGGTCCGGCCCCTGCTCCTGGTGGACGACAATGCTTTGCAAGATTTCAGAGGTAAGGTGATGATCAGCTGAACTTGGGAGCAGCATTGGTGAGCCTTATTGAAATAGTATTAGCTGATGGAACTTCTACAATCATCTGTCCCATGTAAATAGGTGAGATCCCATCCCTGTCATTTAAAATGTGAAGCTGAGATTCTCAGTCATTAAAGAGACCCTAGCACGTATCAGAGGAGTAATTATCTCCAGTGTTAATTTGACCACCTGTCTATTTGGGTAAGTGCATTCCGCCTACTTAAACTCATCTATAGATTATTGTATCCTATTGATTTGCTTCTTGTTCAGGACCAAGATTGGACCTTTGGCCCCTATTGCATCCCGCTATCTTCTGCCAAAAGGACAGGTTTGACCATACAGGGCCTGTAAGTAGTGTAGAGATTAAAATGAAAATAAGGATCACAGGTACCGACTTTCAGTTTCCCCCGGGGGTGCTCCACCCCTTTCCCCAAGGCCCCACCCTCGTTCCGCCTCTTCCAGCCCAGGCTCTGCCCATTCCCCACCTGTTCCCGCTCCCTCCCCCAAGCGTGTCCCACCCTCGCTCCACCTCTTCTCACCCCCGCTACTCCCCCTCCCCCGCAGTGCCTCCCGCCTGCCACCGAAGAGCTGATTAGCAGCAGATGGGAGGCACTGGAGAGGGGCGGAGAGAGGAGCTGATTGGCGGGTGGCTTGTGGATGCTGAGCACCCACTATTATTTTTCCGTGGATGCTGCAGCCCTGGAACACTCACGGAGTCAGCACCTGTGATAAGGATGCAGGATTGTTAGTGCTCCAAGAAGTGTTCAGAGGACCCCACCTTTGGGGAATAAACTGACTAGTTTTATGAATTACTATAGGTACCCAGCTACAGTGTTGTAATGTGATTTTTGCTGATTTTAATTAAACCTCAGCGCCATGAACGGTGCTATATTCTGCATGCTTAATGGCCTGTTCGTGTAGGTTAGCAAAATCATTACAATTCATAAGCTACAACAATGATGAATGCTTGAGACCTGGTCTGCTGTACAGTCATCAGTAGGTGTGTGTTTCTTTACTTTAAAGAAAGTTAATTTTCAGAAACCTCCTGAAGTCAGAGTCTTTTGTTCATCTACAGATAAACTCTGATTATCTCTGTGTCTTGGGGGGGATGGGACAGCCAAAACCTTTGGATAAGCTGATAAAATGCCATTCCTCTATGCATTTCAGGTTTGGAGGACAGTTAAACTAATTGGATCTGAAATTTGGATCATTGGGGTGTACTCTAGCTGTAAATGCCAACATGTTTTATCGAATGTGTGTACCAAAGTGTAGGGAAACTGAAGTTTCCTTGTAAGATTTTATAGAGACCTTGTCTATTCTGAGAATACTGATAGCAACTCTCCCCGTTCTTGGTCTGACACTGTGCAGTGCATTTTTTTACCACTGTATCTGGCCCTGCTTTGAGCAAGGTTAGACAACAGAGTAGAATATACGGATGCTAATATTTAAACTGTATTCTTAAATGTATTCATCTACATTTGGGTTAAAGCTGATTATGTACTCTATGTATCAGATGCCTTTTTAAAAACAAACTCTGGGTTTGTGGATAATCTAAGCACTGTACCCAGATGTACAGACACTTCTCTCAACCTGTGTATTACATATTTTTTTTAACATTAGCTTTAATAAAAAAATGTAAATCTGTTTCAAAAAACGTCCAGCATGCATTTCTAGACCAGTGGTGGGAAGAACTGTTGAAAATTTTCAATGTAGACTCAACCAGAAAGCTACTGCAATGGATTTGATATTATCATGTATCAGCTTTGTGATTATCAAATGTAAAAACCTAAGGCATTTTACTGTCATTTATCATGAATTAATAAACATTTATTGGGTTACCATTAAGTCTTTATATTGAGAAAAATGAAAATATTCAGATTCTAAATTTACCAGATTTGCAAACAATCAGAATGTTAATATCCCTTAATTTTAACTCAAAGGGTGACAAAGTTGTGGATCATTTGGTATTGTTTCCTCTCCCGCCCCCCTCCAACACACATGCCAAAAATTTAAGTCCTAACAGGTTTATGATTTCAGTAGGGTCTTATCCTTTCATGCTAGGAGCTGGGAATTTTCTATCTAAATTTCATCCAACATTCTATTCAGTATTCTTCAGAAAAGTCTCAGTGAGCTATGGGCAGTGAAACTATAATCTATTCTTTCTTTTTTTTTTTTAAATCAGATCCCTGTTGCTGGGGACAGCTTCTGTATCCATGCTCTCTACAATCCTTATCTAGGCCAGTATCTGCCGTTTGTTTCTAAATCGGTTTAGTCAAATCAGTGCCATTTCTGTGCATTGATTAGACTTAACGTGGACTGCACTGGTTATCTTGGGGTCTTTTCCATATGCAGAGTCACTTATGTATACTCTCAGTAGCATTCCCGAAACAATTAAGTAAAATGGAGAATGTTTTAAATTCCTGTTAGTAACTGCTGTTGGATTGTTCTTGGATAATTTTCCCCACATAAGATTGGTCACAGATGGATGAGTGTAATCCATTCTTTAGTTAATGGACCCAGATGATTTCAGAGAGTATCCTAAATCTACATGGTGTCTCTGAATGCTACATTTTGTATTTGGCTCTCTGGGTTTGCTGAAAGATGTGCAGTATGAGACACAGGACCATAATCTGTTTCACTCCAGACCTGTTGAGGCACAGAAGTGCTAGTTATTCCAGCAAGGGTAGCAGTGCAAAAACGCCAGCATGTGCATGATGCTGCTGCCTGCCTCACCCTTGTGCTCCTGTCCCTACACTGGCTCCAACTCTACTTCCACTGCTGGTTCTGTGACTTGATCCTGTTGTGCAAAGGTATTAGTGGGCCACGTCCTAGCTACATTAGAGATGACATCATCATCTGAGAACTGCCAAAAAAGTTGTGCTCTAGAACAATGCAGGACAAAGCATGTGAGAACTGGAGATAAGGTATTCTCAAGGGCACCTGGCTGTGTAACGAACTTGCAGAAGAGACTAAACGAAAGTGTGATGGCTTGCAGGTGTGATGGCCTGCAGGTCCTGCTGCAAAGCCTTCCTCTTTGGATAGAGCTTTTCCATCATAACCAGAATGACATTTACAACAACAGCAACCATGCCTGCCAAAAAGAAATCTCACCCCAAGCAGAAGTTCCAATAACCAGAGGACAGCAAAACACTCACTGAAATTTACTATCACAGTCTAATTAACGTGCAAAGCCCCTGGTAACTAACCGTGTAAATTAAGTATTCAGAGATTTCTATTTCAGATGATGGCGATAAAAATGAAGAATTTGTATGCTCTGTCCCTACACTAGTTAAATCTTTCAATATGTGTGGTTGGGTGGATCTATCATCACAATTGCTTATCTGGAGTTACATGCCTTATGGAGAACAGCAGATTCCTGACACATCAACTCCTTTATCTGTTGTCAGCGCTGAAAGACATACATTAATCCATTTTATGTGCATGTACTTATGGATCTGAGGACTGAACTAAAAGTGTCTGTGTCAGGAAATGCTGACTTCTGTTGTCCAACGGCTAACTGTACTCACAGTCTACTTTTAAAATGAAAGGGCGTCAGTGTGTTTAAACCGAAGACGATAACACTTCTTGTGAAAACCAAAAATTAATGCTTGCCTCCATGTTCAACAGGAAAGTGTTAACCCCGAGTGTATCAACTAATGAATCCAATCTTATCTGCCTCTGGGATCTTCCATAAGTTGCTATTGATCTGATTGCCCACTTTCCTCCTTACAGTGGTCCTTGTGGATTGTAATCTGCAAGGATCATGGAAGTTAGAACTGCTCCATGTTTCAGAGGGTTATAATTTCCTGTTCAGATTTCCTAGTTTGTGCATTTTTGCCGGAAGAGAGAAGCCATTCATTTTTTCATGCCTCTTCTTCTACAGGGCACTGGGAACAGTGCAGCCTTTTTACCTTTTATTCATAGTGGTCACCATTAAGATGTCCGCATGTGTCCCTACAGGTTCTACAAAGGACTGCTTCCTGAGATGCTGTAGTTTTCCCTTTATTCTTAGAATGGGAACTGTCAGTGGTAACTGGCCAATGTTGACTCTTTATTTAATGGCTTCTGCCGTATGTAGATTAAGTATGGGCCAGATGGCCAGTCCCCCCCTCAGCTTCTAGAAGTCCTGGCACAGTGGAACTGCTGTTGTGCTGCTGGGTGAAGGGATAAGACGAGAAGTAGCTGTGTGCTAGGACTGCATACGCCCTGCAGTCATGCTGTGGTAAGTCTCTCTGGAGCACCCTGGAGGGAAGGAGGTTGTGGTTGCACTGGAGACACAGTTACCATATGGATCCAGAAGTTTCTGATTCCCCTATTTAGGGAGCCTCTGTGGATCTTGTCTGCTAATGCAGCCCTGGGCTGTAGAAGTGGAGTGTCCAGGCAGCCTCTCCACAAGCTATAGGGGTTGTAGGCAATGATTCCATTTCACCTGCCAGCTCTTCTTAGCTGCCCTGCACAAAGCCCTTCTATTCTGACTTTGTATAGGAGGTCCAGGGAGGCATTTAACCACATGGAAGGCTGAATTTTTTTTGTTAGGTATAAACTAATTCGCTCACTGGTCATAAGACAAAAATTGTTGTTTACAAATGTTTTTTAGAGTAAGTAAATCTGAGGGGTTGTGTTTTGGTTTTAATTTTCCAGGGATACCTACAAATGATCCCAATGCTGTGGTGGTAGGACTAGCTCCTGAACACTTTAACTATCAGATGATGAATAAAGCATTTCGGTAAGTCGTGAGAAGATAAGAGTTACCTTACTGGCTCAGACCATGGTCCATCTTGCCCAGTATCCTGTCTCCAACAGTGGCCTATACGAGAGCGTCAGGGGGGGTGTACAGAACAGGGCAGTTATGGAGTGATCCAACCTTGTCTTCCACTCCTGTCTTCAGATAACCAGAGGTTTAAAGTATTATGCATTATTTGTATTATAGTAGCACCCAATACCCCAATCAGGATCTAACTGGTGCTTGGCTCTGTACAAACATATAAAAGACAGGCCCTGCCCTGAAGAGGTTACAGTCTAATTTACAGCTAGACACAACCAGTGTGAGAAGTAATAGGCAGGAGGGGGAATAAGAGGTAACAGCAAGAACACTCAGTTACTTCGGTAAGGCTCAAAGTGTCTTTTTCCAGTGCCATAGGTGTAATGGGCTTGCTGGATCTGGAGGCTTAACTGCATATTTATCTTAAGGTGGTTTAACATGGAATTAAATGGGTTTCACAACCTGGAATTAAATTGTAGAACTATTGCCGCAGGATGTTGTAGCGGACAAGAAGTGAGCAAGATTCCAAAAGGGTTTGGCCATTTGTTACAGGAATATCCAGAATTAATACATTTTGGAATCTTGAGATTCAGGATTTAAAACAACCTCTAATTGTTAGGGATTGGGAGACCTAATGTTGGTGGCAGATTTCCCCCCTCCAGCCCTCTTGCATCTGCCTAATGTGGGATTTCTTGCATCTTCCTCTGAAACATCTGCTGCTAGCCACAGGTGAAGACAGAATACTGGAAAAGCTGAGTCCTTGTGTCTGATCCAGTCTGGTTGTTCCTGTGCTCCACTGAGAAACAGTATTTGGTCTCTCTTGTCTCTAGGTTGCTGAAATGATAACATGGTTAAAACAAGTGACTGCATTTGTGTCCGTTTCTCAGTGGCTTGTGCGGTGCCATTTTACCTACCCTTGTGCAATGCATTCAGCCACATACTGCTCTTCTACTAGTTTGGAGGCTTAGGATCCATTTAACTTGGACTTATTGTTGGTATTATTAGAAAACTGCTTGAGCTGTAAGAGACTGAACATGAGTCTTTTGCTCTTCCTACCCCTCAGTCACTCTGGGCTCCTGTCCTGCCCTGCTGTGAGGAACACAGAGGAGCACTGAAGAGTAAAATACATCGTAAATCCTGTGCTCCGAGAGGATGGGGATGTGCCCTGAATGACTGGCTCAGTACTGAGGAAAACTTTGAGCAAACTTCATTCAGCTGTTGCGGGTTTTGTTTGTTTCTAAAGAAAGTGTGTAAATAATGGTTTCATTCTCTCTCTTGTATTGGCACCCATCAGCACAGTATCTGAGTGCCTTCTCTTAATGAGAGAGTTTGGGATTCACAGTGCTTATAACAACATACTGAGGACCACATAACCCAGGAGGTGGGATACAAGGTTGGTGGGGCTAGATACTGCATTCCCTATACACCAAAAGCTCCATCTGAAGAGACTGAACTTGTAAATACTTCTTTTTTTTTTTTTTAAAAAATACATGTCGTTCTGAACTACCATCTAGAACAGAGGTGGGCAAATTACGGCCTGTGGGACCCTCCTGCTCCTGGCCTGGGAGGCTAGACCCCGGCCCCTTCCCTACTGTTCCCCCTCCCCCACAGCCTCAGCTCACTGCGCCGTCAGCGTGATGCTCTGGGTGGTGGGGCTGGGAGCCGCAGCCTGACCCGGTGCTCTGTGCTGTGTGGTGGCGTGGCTGGTTCCAGCCAGGCATTGCAGCTGCCTGTCCTGGTGCTCTGGGTGGCGTGGATGTAGCTCTGCCAGCCACCGGGGCTCCAGGCAGTGCGGTAAGGGGGCAGGGAGTAGTGGGGGTTGGATAGAGGGCAGAGGAGTTCGTGGTGGTGGTCACAGGGTGGGGGTGTGGATAGGGGGCGGGTTGGTCAGAGGGTGGGGAACAGGGGGGTTGAATGGGGGCAGGGGTCCCAGGGGGCCAGTCAGGAAGGAGAGGGGGGGTTGGATGGAGCGGCGGGGGCAGGGATCTGGGGGCAGGGATCCAGGGGCGGTCAGGAGACAGGGAGGGGCAGATGAGGCAGGGGTCCCGGAGGGGCAGTCAGGAATGAGAGGAGGGGTTGGATGGAGCGGCGGGGGCAGTCGGGGGCTGGGATCCAGGGGCGGTCAGGGGATGAGGGGGGGTGGATGGGGCAGGGGTCCTGGGGGCCTGTTGGGGGGCGAGAAGCAGGGGGGATCAGATAGGGGGCGGGGGCCAGGGTATGCCTGGCTGTTTGGGGCGGCACAGCCTTCCCTAATCGGCCTTCCATACAATTTCAGACACCCGATGTGGCCCTCAGGCCAAAAAGTGCTATCTGATGACCTGATATGTCTGGAGGAATCAGTTGTTTGCCAGTTATTCGTTACTGTGGGTAAAATGTGCGCAGTAAGATATTTTTTCCCTAAAGTTTCTCACATCCCACCCCAGAATACATACCGGGGCGTGCCCCCAGTTTGAGAACCTCGGCTATAGGGGTAGATTCTTCCACCTAACTATTGAATGTAAGTATCTTTGTGCTTCTGCAATATTAAATTCTTCCGTATCCCAATTGTCTGCTCCCACTGTGTGCAGATCTGGCTATAGCAGAGGTTTGCAGATCCACGTCTGAAAGACATGGTCAGGTGAATACATCTGAAAACCTTGGTAAAGCTAATAGCACATATTGTTAAAGGTGTCTCATTCTCCATGTGCTCCCTAATAATGACTGTGTCTACCCATGTGCCAGTGGCTAGAACTCCAAAATAAATAGGTAGATGTGAATTTACGCAGTTTAAACATGAGTTAAAACTGTGGATCTTCAATTGAGTTTCTGCCCCAAACAAGCTTCACGTCAGATTTCAGTGATGCATATCTAAGAAAGTAACACACGATTTTTACCCATAATGAGCAGACCAGTGATGAGTGCTTTGTTCTTGTTGAATCTGTTTTGGATTAAATTGATTCAGTGTAAGTTTTTTTTACTTGTACTAATGAAATGGAGTGAAATATTATCGTTCTTATAATACCGCAGGTGCCTGTGGTGCTTTGCAAACGCATATGAAGAGAGACTTGCTCCAGGAGGCATCTGCCTAACCTAGACCAGGATGGACTGATTTGAATCAAAGCGATTTAAATTGCCCATTTAATCATGATTTAAATCAGCAAGCAGAAAACCTTGATTTAAAGCATCGATTTGAATTGTGTTTTTCATTTGTACTTTTTAGTTATTTTCCTAAAGAAAGGTTTGTTTTTCACTGATAGGTAATCGTTAAAACCTTTACACTGAATTTGGGTTTTTTTTGTTTGGTTGCTAATCAGGAGGATACACATTTTTAAGCAGTTGCACAGCTTAATGTACGTTTGTTCAGATTCTTAATTTTTACATTTTTATTATGTTAGCAAATGGTGAATGGTGCATTTCTTATTTACTAGATTATTACTTATTTTTACTTGTGACTTGTGTCAAGCTCTGTGTGGAAGTTCAAATTCAATTTAAAATGCACAAAAACAGCATTTACATTTTATTAAATAAAGCCACTTCCAATGTGCTGGATACCTAACCTTTTTGATAAACATTTTTTTCTTATCAAAATATGTTTTGCATTTAAAACAAACTGATTTATTAAACCAAGGAAGAATGATCTGTAGTTAGTGAATTGAATAGTTTCTGGTCACCATGTCCTTCCAGATTTAAAATTAGTAGATCTCCTCCTTTCAAACCTAATTTTTATTCATAGACTGGAAAAGGAAACAAGTTTTCCTGCTTTTTCAATGCCCCATAGTTGGGTTTTTTCCTCACACTTTGAATGATCTTGTCACTGAACCGAACTTGTTGAATAAACTGAAATGAGGAAAATATTGGAACTGCTGGCAAAAGTTGGTTTAGCACTTCAACAGACTGGTTCTTGGTGCCTAGCCAGTGACCCAAACTAGTAGAACTTACTTTAAAACTTGGCAGCAAACATGTACTGCTTGTATTATATTTTGTATTTAATTTAAATGATTTTAATTGATTATAATAAGTTTAGGACTTAACAGGTCAACAATTTTAAATTTAATTTTAAACCTTTATTTTAAATAAGCCTGTATTTCATTTTAAATTGCATTTAAATAAAAAAAATCCAATTTTAAATTTAAAAATTCATTGCTATTTATTCACCCTGATTTAGACAGATCCAGTTCTTTGGGTAGAGTTACAGCAGAGTGTCAGACAGAGATTAGTGTTGAAAGAATGTGAAGGGTCAATAGGAGGTTGCTCTGCACTCTGGATTTTTCTGGAAGGCTTCTATGCAAGATTAATGGGACTAAAAAGACAAAAAGTCCTCCTTTCCCAGTCCAAGGAAACCGTCAAAGGGTCTCCATTGATTGTTTTCCACTGTACTGGTTACATTTCTACCCCTTGTGATAAAGACTTGGAATTGGCTGTGGTATGTGAAAAGTTTTCTGTCCAATCAAACAGGAAGCACTCAATGATCATTACCTCAGCTTTTATAGATACAATCTGTAGGGCTTTTATTGCAGTGAAACTAAGACTTGTGAGAGGATTGTAACACCTGAGCAGTGCTTGGTAGTACCATGACCCTTCCTTCAGCTAAGCAATTAAGCAGGTTTTCCAGTGCTACTGATTATGCTTTCAATGTTTATGGAGCTGCTGTGTCCATTGTAGAGAAGAACTATGATATAGGTGATGGCAAAATGTAAACAAAGAATCTGATTGTGAGGGGGCGGAGCTCCCTTAACTTCTAGGACAGTCACACCCAATATTAGTTTAAAGAAACCTTCTTAACCGCTGACTCCCCAAATCACAAATATTCATGTTTAATTTATTATTATTTTGTGTTGCACTGATTCCTAGAGCTGCCCATGGGGGGTAGGTATTGTACACACACCAAAAAAGGACAGATGGTCCCTGCTCCAGGGAGCTTACACGTATGAGACAACAGGTGGACACAAAAAGCATGTGCTGGAGCACAAGGTAACCGTGAGATTATGACAATTGCTGTAGTAAGCAGTAGTAGTCAAAATACTGTTCCATTCGTGTTTCTCTGGATCTTTCCAGACAATGCTGTGCTAGTGGCAGCTTTCTTCTAGGCTTCTGAGGGTTGTTCTGGCAGGAATAATGAAAAGCTCCTTTCATTCTTGCTTGCAGAAACCCCAGGTAGAGTTCTAGATTTTATACTGATCCTACAGCATGTGTTGCTGGAGAATCGGAATAATAAAAATGGAGCTAAGGAAATGTGAGAACAGCCTAAATTTGCGGGGGGAAGAAATAGCTCCTGTTCTCCCAAAACATGTCTACATCCACTTTCTGAAGCCCCCAGCAGCTGTGGACAGCTGAGAGCTTCAATGGAAGGATTTCCGCTTATTAGTCTCCCATTATTCTAGTCGGTGGTATTAAGCATGTGTTGATCAGACATTTTGACTAATCCTCCATTCTGAATTTTTTCTTCCTATAACAAGGAGACTGTATACAACTTTGTTCCTAAAATGTAACTTCTGATAGCAGAAACGGTGGAAGGATTTCCACTCATTAGTCTCCCATTATTCTAGTCGGTGGTGTTAAGCATGTGTTGATCAGACATTTTGACTAATCCTCCATTCTGAATTTTTCTCTTCCTATAACAAGGAGACTGTATACAACTTTGTTCCTAAAATGTAACTTCTGATAGCAGAAACGGTGCCAAGAATCAAACAGCTACTTCAGTATTCAGTAGTGTGTGTATGTCTGTGTGTGATGTGTAGGCCTGTGGACATGCTGATCTTTCATTGTAACTAGTGCATGTCTTTATATTTTAACATGCTTTTTTTTCTTACATCCATTTTGGATGTTTTGTGCCTGGAGTTCGTCCTGGCCCCCATTGAAACTTGGGCATGCTGGAATTGGAATGTGGGAGTTGAATTGTGCAGAGATTGTGTGTAGGTGGAAGATGTACAGGCAGTACCAAGATTTGCTCTGCTGAGTAATCTGTATTGCAGAATTCCTATGCAGTGTAATTTTGGAAGCACTGAAATATTAATCCACCCAGCGAAGGCCTTGGAAGATTAGCAGGAAATTAAATGTGTACAGCCATCAAAATCACAAGCACTATCTACAGTTAATATCTAATAAAATATTTACAAGGATAAATCAAATGAGTTCTTACTTCAGCCATAGACAAGGGAAAGTGACTTTGAGGTTCTGTTAGATAAAGGACTTAATTCCATCACTGAGTGAATAGAAATATATACCTATCTTTTGAAAAAATCTTCTCTGGCTCTTGCAGTCCTTCTAAGACAGTGGCTTCATTAGGTTTTTTTATTAGCTGGTTCTGATGACTGGAAGGAGAAGGGAAGTAACTTTATTTATGTAACTCGCTCAGTAAAACAGTAGTCTAATTCTAAACCCCACTACAGTTTGGGGCTCGATCCTGTTTCCATTAAAGCTTTTTGGCATTTACATCACTGGAAGCAGGATCAGGCCCACAGTAGCACATATCAGTGAATCCAAGGCAAAACATGTTTTTTTTCCCCTCTTCCCTTGGCTCTCTAGGTTGATCCTGGATGGTGCCCCTCTTATAGCTATACACAAAGCTAGATATTATAAGAGGAAAGATGGCTTAGCTCTGGGCCCTGGACCTTTCGTAACTGGACTGGAATATGCTACAGATACCAAAGCAACAGTGGTGGGGAAACCAGAGACAACCTTCTTTCTAGAAGCCTTATCGGGGACTGGCTGCAAGCCGGAGGAGACCGTTATGATTGGCGACGTAAGTGTAACGGCTGAGTAAGTGCATTATCATCTACCTACCTAGGTGGCCCCCATCTCCGTGGTATGTGAGCACTTTGAGGAGCATATCCTTCCAGCACCCTTGTGAGATAAGAAAATGTTAGAATCATAGAAATGTAGGGCTGGAAAGGACCTCAAAAAGTCATCAAGTTCATCCCCCTGCGCTGAGGCAGGACCGAGTAAACCCAGACCATCCCTGACAGTTTTTTGTACAACATGTTCTTAAAAATCTCCACTGATGGGGATTCCACAAAGTCCCTTAAGCCTAGTCCAGAGCTTAACTACCCTTTAAGTTTTTCCTAATATCTAACCTAAATCTCCCTTGCTGCCCGTTATTTCTTGTCCTACCTTCAGTGGACATGGAGAACAACTGATCACCATCCTCTTTATAACAACACTTAACATAGTTGAAGACTGTTATCAGATCCCCCCATTGTCAACCCCATTTTAGAGATGAGAGAACTGAGACACAGAAACACGTAAGGCCTAATCCAAAACCCATTTAATCAATCCCATAACCTCACTGAGCTTGCCCAAGGTCACACAGAGTCTGTAGCCAGGAATAGAAATCACCCCTCCTGAGTTCCAGCTCAGTGCCTTAACTATAGGACCATTCTTCCTCTGTACAGCTATGCCACAGATTGCCAGCTCCAAATAAGCATTTCCATGATCCTGCACCTATCTCAGATAACTAATTTAAAAAAAAAATTAAAATATTTACCCAAAGCAAGGAAAATAGTAGCTCTTTTAAAGGGACACTGCCAACTTACTCGCTTATTATGAGGGAACAAGTTTCCTCAGCTCTGTTACCAAGACCAGGTAATTACAACAACAAATTTTTAAAATCCCAAAGCTTGTTCTTACAAAATATACACTTGGGCCAGATTGGAGTTGAGTTCCTTTAAAGACCATCACTCTTGAATGTTTGGCTCCTGAATACTCTACTAAAGGTAAGGTTGAAACATTCCATGTTTAAAAAAGTAATTACCTTAAGTTTGTTAGAGAGCTGTAGTAACCAAACATTGCATATTGTCAGGAGAAAACTGGGGCCTGATTCTGCAAATAACTGCCCACGGGAACTCTACCTCCAGCCCAGGATACCGTTGAGTTCAGCAGGTCTCTCGGCAGGAATAAGGGTCTGTGAATAATGGTTCCTTCTTCAGGATCAGACCTTTACGTTGTAATAGACGTTAATTCAGAGTGATTGATTAATGTTTCAAAATGGCTTTCATCTTGCATTATGTTATGGGCAGGGCTGGTAGCACAATCTGTTAAGGTTGTCCAACATTTCCCATTAAAAGACTCTGTTTTCAATTGCTTATAACTTTGCCAAGATTGGGCTAGAATTTTCCATGCTGGGTGTTGCCTCATGCTGATTTTTTGGGGGAAAACTTCAGCTAAAACGGTTCAGCTGTTTCTGAGAATGACATAGGGAAAATACATGGCTTTCCCCCAAGTTAAAAAATTCTGGCGACCTTTTCTTTGAACTGTGCTAGCACCCCCATCCTTTGGAGCAGGAACTTGAAATTTGGCAGATGGGTGGCCTCTGAGTCGAGTATGTGCCTTTTGCTGTCCCTGTAAAAATCTGCCCAAATTTAGGGGACAGTTATCATTAAGATTCTGTCCGCTCTGAGAAGGCTCAAGCCTTTCACAGCTGCTAGCACTGACCAGATTTTTTATGTGCCACCCCCCCGCATGACTGAGCATGTTTCCTCCAGCGGAAAAGCCAGACTTTCCCTGTAATGGCTGTTCCCAGCTCCTCTGGGCCTGGGTGGGCTAAGGCAGCAGAACTGAGAGTAGTGAGCCTGTCTCTCTTTTGTTTTCAATGATTTGTTGCTGGCGCCAAGGCTGCATGGAGGAGGAAGCCATATGATTAAATACAGAGGGGACTAAAGCCAGATCATAAAGTGGATTGGGACAAGGAGTCAGATGAGATGCAGGTGTGGGAAGAAACTGGGACTGGCTGGGTAAAGAGACTAGGAATGGAATTGGGACAAGAAGCCTGAGTGCAGAGTGGGAGAAAGAAGCAGGCATGGGGAAGTGGCAGGACTGAGCCAAAGACAGACTGGAATGGACAGAGCAGCAGGGGTCAAGGCTGGGAGAAACTGGCAGAAGAATCTGTGCCCACTAAAGCACACTCCCTTCCAGAGCCTGAACAGAACCCAAGATTTCCATGTCAACGTTCTTCTGTCAGCAAATGTCTGTGACACCCACTGGCAAAGTATGTCTCATCCCACCTCTACTGCTGGTCCACATAGAGGATGACAACCTGTTCTCTGTTAGATCAAGTGGCAGAGGTCTGTGCGGTGAATCTAAAGGTTCCAACTCTGCTGATGACCCATGTGGGTGTCAATATGATGCTACATGATGGAATTTGGATTTTTTCAGTTTCTTTTTTTAAAAAGTTAAGTACATTAGAAGAACAGTATTAACGTTGCAAAGTCAAATACTCCGGCAGCCTGAATTCTGGCATTTCCTACGTTTTGAGTGCACCTGAAGATGCAGAAAGGCACACAGGCATCTAGTGGGACTTCCAAAAGTGCCTAACTCCCACTGATCTTTATGTTTCAGAAACCCCACTAGGCAACGCTCTGCATCTTTAGGTGCATAAATACTTTTTAAAAGCTGGTCCTTAATGTTTAGAGTATTTAAACCATATTAGTTTTAGCTTAAATCTTGCCGTTCTGTCTCAAGCAAATCTCCCACATGGGGAAAATTCTCACTGAAGTTACGTAAGTGCTAATTTCAGGATATGGCCCATTATTGTTTTGATTAGACTGGGTCGTCGCATGGTGGTGAGCACCACAGAATGCCCATAAACAAATTGTTTCTGTAACTCTAGATTAACCTTGTTTCCTCTTCTGTCTGCCAGGATTGCAGGGATGATGTCGGTGGAGCCCAGAATGCTGGCATGCTAGGTATTTTAGTAAAGACTGGTAAGTACTGCATGGATTTTGACATCTTGTGATACATTTGTTTACTGCAATAGAGCCGTGTTGGAACAACAACTCCAGCACAAATCTGAACAAATGCAAAACTGGGTCTGGGTTTTGGTCAAACTGCCCCGGAGAGGAATCTCAATTGAGTGTTAAATGAATCTCAGCCTAACGCTGTGAAGACCATCTGTGATGCATTAGGTCAAGGAGAATGCCAAGTGGGTATCCCTTTTATGGTGCCTTGTTGTTCGTGAAGTACAAGTGATAGGAGCATCAGATAAAATCTCTCCTAGCTACAGGGAAGACTTCAGGCTGGCAGGGCAGCTAAAGCAGCTTTTAAAAAGCACCTTTTTGTTCTTTTATTTCAGGTAAATATCGAGCAGCAGATGAAGACAAAATTAATCCAGCTCCTTACCTAACCTGTGAGAGCTTCCCACAAGCAGTAGACCATATCCTACAGCATCTGCTATGAGAGAAGCATTTAGTTTGGAGAACCTTGACTCTGTTTTGACATTGTTGCCTCCCTCCCTCCTCACAAAATAAAACTCAGAGCACAGTGTGTGCATCACACCTGCAATCAGGCAATGAACACGTCTCACTGCAGAGCACTGAAAGGAAATGATACTGATGTACAACCCAGTGGCAAATCATTGGTAAACTCTCTTACTTAGCTGAAGATGGAACACAGAAAGTGGAAAAGTAGGTCTCACAAGTATTCATCAGGTGGCAGGTGGAGGGAAACCAACCAGCAGATGAAACAATTTACTTTCTTGTATTATGTAGGGAAAGGAGGGAAGTTCACACAGAGTCTTTGTTTTTGACTGTTTAGGAAGTAACTGTTTAAAAAGTCCATCTGAAGTGTGCCAAGTTAATTAAACTATAAAACCCATGAGAAATGTGCCAAGATAATAAACATCAACAAAGCATAACAGCCATTTTTAGCCTAAATGATAACAGCTTTGTTGGTTTTTGTATGTTTGTTTTAGTTATCATGTGTCTTCTCTCTGCTGTGATCTGACTAATTTAAATGTAGAGATGGTACACGTTAGGAATATCTTACAACTTAAGATATTACCATTACTAATAGCAGTGGCTGCTGATTTCTCTCCCTCTATTCAAACATGTAACAATTGTTTTTTCAAGTTTTATGTAAAATTCAAACAATCAATATTTTACAGATGTTAGATGCTGTTATTAACAGGAATGGTGCAGAAACAAAAATCTGGTCCTTAATGGCTTTATAGGCCATGAATTTTTGAAGTTAGACTTCAGCAGGGTCCTATTAACTCTACAGTTGCAAGATTTTTTTTTTTTCTTTCTTTCTAATGCTATGCGAAAAATCCTTCAAAACCCATGGGACCGATTCAGGCTTTTAAGCACTTGGATAATACAGCTGTAAAATGAAATCTCACTCTGTAGCATGCATTTTTCTTCCTGCATGTGTTAAATCCACCAAAATGAACTAACTTTGTAATGATGGTAAATGGCTTTCCTGGTCCATTTGCAAGCTGTAATAATCAAGTCCTTTCCAGTTGTTTTACAGTGCTCCTGAGTGTTAAGTTATTAGACTGTAATTGTACATCATTGTAGTACTCACCTTATTGAAAATATAGCTTTGTGTTAATAAGCCACACTGCTTCTTGTTAAGAAAAAATAGAGTGAATATGTAGCAGGCGCTATCTAAAGGAAAGAAGGTTTATCTGTAATCTCTGTGGTTTGTTACATTTCACATGGAGCAAATTTCTGCAAACGACAGAAGGGGAAGCATGAATGTATGTGTGGGCTGTGCAAGCTGTGTATGGGGCATGCAAGAAATAATGGAAGCTCTTTGGCTTTGAGGCTGTCTGTTTGGTCTGTGTTTGGCAAGGCCCAGCAAAATGGGATCCTGGTCCATGAGTGGGCTCCTAGGTGCTATTGCTATACAAATAAGCAACAATAAGTGAATGTCCAATGCTTAAAAAAATACAGTGCACAACCTTCCTCCGTCCCTCCCCACCAGGACTTGAGGATTTGAAATTACTTTTGCAAACGTGGTTGAGTTTAGTGACTCCTACCTAACCTCCCCCATCCTCTTTCCAAAATCCTGTGAAAGTCAAAAGCTATGTAAGATAATGGAGCCCTTCCTCAGGCAACCTGAAGGAGCTACCTCCCTTACCCAGCTAACTAATACACAGAGTGCTGAATAAATTCCCCCAGCCAACCAATCCCTGTATAGCACTGGGACAAATATAAGCCAACAGACGCTCAAGGATGTTACGTGCCATGTAAGTGTGATCCAAATACAGAACTGGTGTGAGGAGGAGGACAGACAATAGTGAGCAGAAGGAAAGAAAATGCTGTGTTTGGGAGATTTTCTAAGTGAGGATTTGGAAGATGTACCTGAGGCAGGAGTAAGGCGGGATTGTTCGCCTGAGAGGGAAGTAGGTGTGGGTATGTTGTAGCAGATCATGGGACATTTATACATATGGGCAACTACACCCGAGACCATAAAAGGGGACATCTGGAAAAGATTAACAGGGAAGGGGCATCTACTGCTAGTAAACCAGTGAGGTTTAGAGGAGAGATATAAAAGGACTGAGACATTTAAGAAGTAGTTTATTAGAAAAATATGGTTCCTAAAAGGGAATGCAGTCATTTAAAGGGCACAAGGCAGTGGTTTAGCTCCAAGTTACTTTCCCATTTTCAGAATAGGAGGAAAGGTCTCCACATTCAGATCTTGGATTTCATACCCTACTCCAATACAAAGACCTGTTTAGCTCCCACTTTGGCTGTGCAATAGTAGTTAGCTACTCAAACAGCATTTCAAGGCTGTGCTCATGAATGACACTGCAGTTCCACATCTCCAAACTCCTATCCTTCACCTTTCCCACTCAAAGCCCTTGACCAGCTCACACTCACTATTACCACTTGCATGTCTGTGCCCTTCCTGATGTTTGCCTAGTCCCTCCTCCAAACCATCCAGGACTCAGCAACAAAAATAATCTGTCATCCAGTGCTGTTGCCTCCTGGATCAAATTCAAGCCCCTTGTTTTGACTTTCAAGGCCCTTTTGGCCCCTTATCTCCTTTTCCTCTTCACTGGCCTCTGTGCTTAGTCCAAGTCCCTCCCTCCTTGACTGTTCTCTGTGTCCTTTCTCCCCCATACTGCCGTGCCTTCGTTCATGCAATCCCCTGTGACCAGAGTCCTGTTTGCCAAACCTTCACTGTCATTACATCTGTGCAAAACTTGTTTCTATGGTCCTGGACAGATTATATTTTTTTAAAAACAGTCAATAAGTCCACCTCTGAAGACATGTGCTGTAGCATCTCTGGCAATCACATAATCCTTTCATCTTCACCCTCATCCTCCTCTTCCTGTGGTGGCATCCCCTTCTGTTGTGACTTAACTTGGACTCTGGGTAGTTACTCCATTAGGCTCTGGGCCCCCAAATGGGTAAATGTGAAGGCTACAAAGGCAGCATTATTTTGTGTCCATATTAGCCATAAGCTCTCCTCGGGGGTCAGGGGCAGGAGTAGCATGCATAGAGGTGGGTACCTTGTGGCTAAGAACTGATTGGGTTATATATGTGGTGGGGGGAGGGGGCTGGTTGTGCTAAGATATGCAGGCCATGCTCCCTACTCTCACATGGAGAACCTGTGGAAGGGGAACTCCATGGGTTGGAACTCCCTATCTAATTGTGGCTTTTCATAGAATCATAGGACTGGAAGGGACATTGGGACGTCATCTAGTCCAGACCCCTGCACTCAAAGCAGGACTAAGTATTATCTAGACCATCCCTAACAGGTGTTTGTCTAACCTGCTCTTAAAAATTTCCAATGATGGAGATTCCACAACCTCTCTAAGCAATTTATTCCAGTGCTTAACCACCCTGACAGGCAGTTTTTCCTAATGTCCAACCTAAACTGCCCTTGCTGCAATTTAAGCCCATTGCTTCTTGTCCTAGCCTCAGAGGTTACGAAGACCAATTCTTCTCCCTCCTCCTTGTAGCAACCTTTTATATACTTGAAAACTGTTATGTCTCCTCTCAGTCTTCTCTTTTCCAGACTAAACATACCCAATTTTTTCAGTCTTCCCTCATAGGTCATGTTTTTTAGACCTCTAATAATTTTTGTGGCTCTTCTCTGGAATTTCTCCAATTTGATCACATCTTTCCTGAAATGTGGTGCCCAAAACTGGACACAATACTCCAAGTTAAGGCCTAATCAGCGCAGAGTACAGCAGAAAAATTACTTCTCGTGTCTTGCTTTCAACACTCCTCCTAATACATCCCAGAATGTTTGCTTTTTTTGCAACAGTGGTATGCTGTTGACTCATATTTAGCTTGTGGTCCACTATGACCCCCCCAGATACCTTTCTACAGTACTCCTTCCTAGGCAGTCATTTCCTATTTTGTGTATGTGCAACTGATTGTTCCTTCTGAAGTGGAGTACTTTGCATTTGTCCTTATAGAATTTCATCCTATTTACTTCAGACCATTTCTGCTGTTTGTCCAGATCATTTTGAATTTTAATCCTATCCTCCAAAGGACTTGCAACGCCTCCCAGCTTGGTATCATCTGCAAACTTTATCAGTGTACTCTGTACATCAGGGATTGGCAACCTGTGGCTCCGGAGTCGCATGCAGCTGTTTTTTGAGGGGGTATGAGGTGTAGGCTCTGGCCAGGAGGCACTTACCACAGGCGGCTCCCGGCTGGTGGTGCAGCAGATTTCAAGCAGGCTGCTTGCCTTCCCTGGCCCCATGCCGCTCCTGGAAGCGGCTGGCTGCTGGCACATCTTTGCGCGCCCCTTGGGGCAGCGGGGTCTCCATGTGCTGCCCGTGTCCACAAGCACCGCCCCTGCAGCTCCCGGCTAATGGAAACTGTGAGGATGGTGCTGGGGGTGGGAGCAGTGTGCGGAGCTGCCTCCTCCCTGCCAGGGGCATGCAGAGACATACAGCAGCCAGCCACTTCTGGCGTGGGGCCAGGGCAGGCAGGCAGCCTGAACCCTGCTGCGCTGCCAGCTGGGAACCGCCTGTGGTAAGTGCCTCCCGACCAGAGCCTGCACCTCACACCCCCTCCCACACCCCAACTCTCTGCCCCAGGTCAGAACCCTTTCCTGCACCCAAACTTCCTCCCAGGCCCCGCACCCTCTCCTGCACCCCAATCTGCTGCCCCAGCCCGGAGCCCCCTCCTGTTTATATTCAAATGGCTCATTACCAAGGCAACTATTGTCTACCAATAAAACTCTTAGAATTTCTTGTGAAAAGAAAGCAGCTGTGCTCTGTCTTTATTAGTATGTTCTAATCGCCAACAGTTTGAAAAAGTCTGAAGTCAGAAATAAAACAGATCAGATGAATACCTTCAATCAAAAAGAGAAAGATAGAAGACGAACATCAAGAATTTCAAAATGATTGGACTGAGTCTTACCTTTTTATAGCGACTTCAGCCAGACTCCCATTGTGCTATCCAACAATCAATCCAACTATCCAAACAATCTATCCAAACTATCCAGCAATAAGAAATCAAACCTAGAAAGACATTTTGAAAAGAAACCTTGGATGTTTGCTGAACCCTATCCAGCTGGTGATAAAAAGCAGTAGAGGCGCTCCGACGCAAAGAAGAGCAAACAAGATGTACGTTTGCTATATGGATGAAGGCGCCAAGCGGAACCGTTACTGCTAGTTTCGTGGCAGCTCAAGAAATCGTCAAACGAGGGAAGCCATTCACAGATGGAGAATAGGTGAAAGAATGTTTCATTAAAACATCTGAGCACCGCTTCGACTATTTTAAAAACAAAGATGAAATAGTTTAGAAAATTTGAGAAATGCCATTATCTGCAAAGACTATAAAGGACAGAACTATTAAGATGGCCACAGACGTAACCAGCCAGCAGATTAGTGGTGTTAGATCAGCACCAGATTTTTCTATTGCCTGCGATGAGACATGCGATGGGGATGACATTGCTCAAGTTGCCTTACTTGGCAAATACATTAATGATCAAGGTCCTCAAGAGTTGATTGTGTTATTGTCACTCAGAGGACAAACTCGGGGCGAAGATATTGCATCTGCTGTCACTGAATGTCTGAAACAAAAATATATTGACATCAACAGAATAATTTCTGTTGCTACAGATGGAGCACCGAGCATGAAGGGGACACACGAAGGTTTTGTTACTTTACTTAAAAAAAGTATGGAGCATGACGTAATTTCATTTCACTGCAAAATCCACCAGGAGGTGCTGTGTGCACACACTTTTCCAGAGGAAATCTCAAAAGGACTGGGAATGGTCATGCAGATTGTTAAAATAATGGCAAGCGCTCTCAATTATTGGCAGTTTTGCGAGCTTCTTCGAGAAGTTAACAGCCAATGTTCTGATTTTCTTGTGTATAACAAGGTAAGATGGCTTTCCAGAGGTGCAGTCCTGGTGAGGTTTGCGTCATGTCTCGAGGAAATTGAGGTGTTCCTCCAAGAAAAGTCCTTAAATATACAGCACTAACGGATCCTCACTGGCTGCAAAAATTCAGTTTTATGGTGGATTTAACTTCTCACTTAAACATGTTGAATCGGAAGCTACAGGGAAAAGGAAATACTGCAATTTTGCTTTTGGAAGAAGTTTTTTCATTTGAACGAAAGCTGTTTTTGTAAGGGACATTGAGATGGGCATGTTAGTGCATTTCCCAATAGAGAAGCAATACAAACAACCAAATGACTGTGATATTGACGTTAGGTTCCTTGCAGAAACAGTCATCAAAATGCAAGCTGCATTTGTTGACCAATTTCACGAGTTCAGAGTTTGTCATTTCTGTTGAAACCGCTTGAAGCTGACAGTTCTGCATTGAATTTTTCAGCATTTGCGGGAATCGATTGAGTGTAATTTGAACTTGAATTAGTGGACTCGCAAGACAAGGATTTATGGAATTCAAAATTGAAAGATCTTGTCACTGAACTTGAAAATCTGGAAGGCAGAAATCCACCCTGAGGCTACAACACAAGTGGTCTGAAATGGATGACCTAAAACGGCAAGACCAGATTATATTTGACGTTTGGAGTTGTCTATCGGATATGTACAGTCAGCTGAAGAAATACGCATTTGGGCTTCTCTCAATCTTTGGTTCAACGTACTTCTGTGAACAAGTGTTCTCCAACGTGAATTTCATCAAAAACAAACTGAGGAGCCAACTGCAAGATGTTAATCTTGACTCCTCTTTGAAAATGAAAATCACGCCATATTCACCGAACATTGAGCAACTCTCTAAAGATGTCCAACAGCAGAAGTCGCATTAAAAGTATTGATGAGTAGTAATAACTTTAATATGTTCAATTATTATTAATTGATAAATTCTAACTCTACAAGTAGCTTTGCATGTGATGCAGCTCTCAAAATATTTTGGTCAAAGTCAAAAACAAAAAAATGGCTCCTCTTCTTTGGAAGGTTGCTGACCCCTGCTCTATACCATTATCTAAATCATTGATGAAGATATTGAACAGAACCAGACCCAGAACTGATCCCCGCAGGACCTCACTCGTTATACCCTTCCAGCATGACTGTGAACCACTGATAATTACTCTCTGGGAATGGTTTTCCAACAAGTTTTGCACCCACCTTATAGTAGCTTTGTGATGAAAGAATTTTGCCTCAGTTGCCTTATTAAACTTTAAACTGGAAATCTAATAAATAAGAAGCAACAGACCATAAAATTCTTCACCCTCCTTATAAAAGTGGTGCTAGCTTCACAAATATTCCTAACCCCGTACATCACCTCAGCTGTCATCCACTTACACTTCCTCTTCAGCATATGCATCTTCCATCTTGGTAAACGCCTAAAAAATCCTGGCTTCTAAAGATACCAGTTAGCAGTTTATGATCATCAGAAAAGGAAGGATGAAAGGCTATTAGAACAGAATAAATGCTTTGTTTCACTGGAGCTCGGCTACATGTGCTAATAAGTAAGTAATAAGTAATTTAAATTAGGCTCTGATTCCTCAACAAGTAACATACTGATGAGCACTACAGCACCCTATTAAAAGCAAATGACATTGATGCTAGTTGGGTAAAAACTAACCCAAAACCAAATTGAATAGGATGGATAAAACAGATCAAGACATCGATACATGAACAAATTATATCCCAGACCAAAACTTTACCAAGTTGACCATGACTACCAGGCAATAATAGATGCTGAATTTAATCCCAGATGGGGATTAAAAAAAAGTAACATGCTTCATTGGCAATCACACAAGTCCTTCCTAGTAAATGCCAGATTGGTTGTGATCCACTAGTTTGAGTACCAGGAGCCACTAATCTTCTCGCTATTTCTGACATAAGCTTTCTGCTCTTGCTCCTCTCCCCCTAAGGGTATGTCTACACTACGAAATTAGGTCGAATTTATAGAAGTCGTTTTTTTAGAAATCGGTTTTATATATTCGAGTGTGTGTGTCCCCACAGAAAATGCTCTAAGTGCATTAACTCGGCGGAGTGCTTCCACAGGACCAAGGCTAGAGTCGACTTCCGGAGCGTTGCACTGTGGGTAGCTATCCCACAGTTCCCGCAGTCTCCGCTGCCCATTGGAATTCTGGGTTGAGATCCCAATGCCTGATGGGGCTCAAACATTGTCACGGGTGGTTCTGGGTACATATCGTCAGGCCCCCGTTCCCTCTCTCCCTCCCTCCCTCCGTGAAAGCAAGGGCAGACAATCATTTCGCGCCTTTTTTCCTGAGTTACCTGTGCAGACGCCATACCACAGCAAGCATGGAGCCCGCTCAGCTCACTGTCACCGTATGTCTCCTGGGTGCTGGCAGACGCGGTACTGCATTGCTACACAGCAGCAGCAACCCATTGCCTTGTGGCAGCAGATGGTGCAATAGGACTGGTAGCCATCATCGTCATGTCTGAGGTGCTCCTGGTCGCCTGTGTGAGGTCGATCAGGAGCGCCTGGGCAGACATGGGCGCAGGGACTAAATTTGGAGTGACTTGATCAAGTCATTCTCTTTAGTCCTGCAGTCAGTCCCATTGAACCATCTTATGGTGAGCAGGCAGGTGATACGGATTGCTAGCAGTCCTATTGCATCATCTTCTGCCGGGCAGGCAAGAGATGAGGATGGCTAGCAGTCCTATTGTACCATCTTCTGCCGAGCAGCTATGAGATGTGGATGGCATGCAGTCCTTCTGCACCGTTTGCTGCCAGCTAAAGATGTAAAAGATAGATGGAGTGTATCAAAACAAGAAATAGACCAGATTTGTTTTGTACTCATTTGCAAACCTCCCCCCCCCGCCCCCCGTCTAGGGGACTCATTCCTCTAGGTCACACTGCAGTCACTCACAGAGAAGGTGCAGCGAGGTAAATCTAGCCATGTATCAATCAGAGGCCAGACTAACCTCCTTGTTCCAATAAGAATAACTTAGGTGCACCATTTCTTATTGGAACCCTCCGTGAAGTCCTGCCTGAAACACTCCTTGATGTAAAGCCACCCCCTTTGTTGATTTTAGCTCCCTGTAAGCCAACCCTGTAAGCCATGTAGTCAGTCGCCCCTCCCTGCGTCAGAGCAACGGCAAACAATCGTGCATCTGAGTTGAGAGTGCTGTCCAGAGCAGTCACAATGGAGCACTCTGGGATAGCTCCCGGAGGCCAAGACCGTCGAATAGTGTCCACAGTACCCCAAATTCGACCCAGCAAGGCCGATTTAAGCGCTAATCCACTTGTCAGGGGTGGAGTAAGGAAATCGATTTTAAGAGCCCTTTAAGTCGAAAGAAAGGGCTTCATCGTGTAAACCTGCACCTGTCCACATCGATTTAACGCTACTAAATTCGATCTAAAGTCCTAGTGTAGACCAGGGCTAAGAAGTGAAAATCATTTGTAATGAATGAAGATTGTGCAAGACTGGTCAATTTATAAGGTTTATGCATAAAATTAGTGCTAGAATCTTCATTGCATATTCACTGTAGACATTAATTTTCCATAAAGAATACCAATTTCTAATTATCATTGAACATGGTAAATTAAAAATGCACCTTGCAGATTTTGAAGTACAGATTCTCTTATTCAGTTTTCTGAAGAAAAAAAATTAATAATTCCTTTTCCATCATAGTTCAGTCCCTCTATCTGTAGCTGAACCCCAATCACAGATGCCGTTTTGGATAGTGGGTATCTTTGATTTCAAAGTCTAAAGCTATTTCAAACAGATTCAAAATCTCTCTGCCAGGCTGTGTACTTCTGACTTAAATTCTTTGCTGAGGGCTTGGTGTGAGCGATCACATCCAGGAAATCTGCTGTGGTGACCGTGTCCAGTCGGAGTTCGGGTAAATTACTGCTACCTGGAGAGAGAAAATTGACCAAATGCTGAAAGTGAATGAGATGCTGATCAGTGCTAAGAGGTGCTCTCTTTAAGCCAGTGCATAATGCAACATACTTAACGGTTAATACACTAAACAGAAGATTGGACATAGCAGGAGAGAAAATGGTTCTTATTGTGTTCAGTGCACAGCGAATGACAGCTTCAAGAGATGACCTGAGTTTTGGAAATGTTGGCTTAATTAGGTTTTTACAAACATACAGTTTAAAACTTTTCTAAGCAAATAAGAGAGCTCCACCTACTGGTACGTGAATATATAATGCCTAGTGTTACAACGACAGATCAGCATTTCTCACATAGGATTCTCTATAAGAGCTATTGTACCTGGCTGATGATTTTCAAGAGCATTGAAGATTTTCCTCACTGGCCGCATAGCTGCTTCCTTGCAGACCAATTTAACATCAGAGCCAGAGTATCCTTCTGTCTCCTAATACAAGATCGCAATTCACAGGATTATGAATTATTGCATGTGATGGATGTGTATACTCTCATGTTACTTCATTGTTCGTTTGAATGCAGAGTTGCTGTATGCAGGTGTTAGCAAATCACGCATTTGTTTTTTCAAGGAGAGTTTTCTGCAGGTAAAATAAAGTCTTCATCTCTCTGTGTCTGTTTCCCACCCCGTCTGTCTTATCTATTTTGATTGTAAACTCATTATGGACCCACTCCAAAGCCCACTGCAGTCAATGGGAGTCTTTTCACTGGCTTTAATGGGCTCTAGATTATGCTCTATGTTTCTGTCCAGTGCCTAGTACAATGCGCCTCTAGGCACTACTGTGATACAAGCACTACCAATGGGACTGATTTTCAACATTAGGGCTGCTCTGCAAAAAACCTGCGCCCAAATAACTGTTTTGCTTTCCATCTTTTGCAAATCTGAATGTGGATACTCTTATTTTGGGTTAAGAGCATCTTAATCCGAAATAAAGAGAGTCCACACACAAAAATAACAAGTGTGAAATAAAAGGATTTTGGTGCCAGTTTGTGTGTAGACAAGTCTTTAGGCATGCACAACTGCACACCTCCTTCAGTGCACGTCTACTTCCCACACACACATATACATATACACATCTGATATTTGTGTGCATCCTATGCACTCAACCGGCAAAGCATGTGCCCAAATAACCAATTGGCACAGGCATAAAGGAATGGATGTATACAAATGTGTGTTAGCAAATGCTTGCCATTAACTTAAAAATCCTGGCCCTGTGTAATCATCTTTAAATGAAAACCCAACCATCCTGAGAGCATAGCAAGGCAGAGCTTGTACCAAGCTGTACATAATGAGGTTCTAGTTCCAGCCAGTGATTCAGCTGATAATCATGCCACATTTGGATAAGAACGGGGCTAGCTGTAACACAGGTAGCACTGTTCTGTCCAGCGTGGACAGGGCCAAAGGCTCACAAGAATCGACAGCTGGTTCTACAACCCTATGTTTGCAGTTCTAGTGCATTGTATTTGTTAAATATTAAGCATTATGTTTCAATTTCATAGACAGAATATTTTTGAAATAGAAACTGAAATATGCTGTATGTCTCTATGAACAGAACTAAACCATGGTCAGCTGAGCACGTATTAGCTATTCTCAGCAGAGTTTATGGGTGACGACAGCCTGAATTCAGGCTCTGTAAGGAAAATATCTGAGCTCTTGGAGATTGATGCCCTGGTGAGCCTTTTCACTTTATTGATGCTCCTTCATACTGCACTAGATCCATGACAAATTCTTCCTACTCAGCAGAGTGCTGTACCATGCTCATCTCCAATATAAACTGAAAGACCCTACTGTGGTGGTAGGAAGGGCCAGAGGTATACAGTTATAGTAATTTTTTTCTGTGTTTACATCTGAAACAGTGAAAAGTTGACCCAATACTGGCATCAAAATACATCTCTGACTTCCAAGTTGAGTCATGCGAAACTGGTGATTTCACCTACTGAGACAAGTTCAATACCTCCAGCTCTCACTGATGTCCCCTTGTAGGAAGAGTCCCTAAGCCTCCCATCATTCACCTTCATAACTTGAGCTTTATTCCCTTTCACCCGGCTACCATGTTTATAGTTGCTACTTGTAGCATGTATAGTTCACATCTGTTTCAATGACAGCAGAATCAGGCTCACCACATTCCCACAGTTCCCTTGCTGAAAGACTTCAGGAGTCTGAGTTACCAGTGGTGAATTGCACCCACTTCGCTGTCTTCTCACCTGACCTAGCAAGCTGTACTCCAGCTCTGTTCTCAGCTCCACTCCTCTACTGTTGCTCACAGGGGGTAGCCAGTGCTGAATCATAGCCTGTCGTGCCTCTTTATTTGGGAGGTCAACCAAAATCCTCTTCTCCAGCCGTCGCAACATGGCATAATCTAATTCCCTAAAGAAGAAGAAAATGGGGCTAAGTCTTCTCAGCAAGGTGGTGTGTTTGTACAGATGCTGGACTTCTGAAAACTAAGCTGCTTGTTGCGGGAAGCCACTTTGCATTTTCAAAGCTACTGGTGATCCTTTCAACCTGGTTATAAAATAGTAATTCATCATCACCACCCCATATTGTTGCCAGTTAACTCTACCTGTGTGGTTCCTGACTCATGATCTAGGGACCTGGAATATGGAGTCAAGAGTTGTAGGTTCTTTTCCTGGTTCTGCTACTAGTTCACTGTCTGGCCTTGAGCAAGTCACTTCACCTCTCTATGCCTTGGGTCACCCGTTTTGTAAAATGAGGACACTACAACTCATCTCTCAGGCATGTTGTGAGGATTAACTAATTGCTCAGAGATCTTCAGATGAAAGGTGCAATAAATGCAAAAACTAGATTATAAACCCTTTGGGGCACATGCCATTTTTTTTAATGTGTTTGCACCTAGCACAAAGCGGTCCTGGTTCATGACTAGGGCTCCTAGGTGCTATGGGAATACAAATAAATAGTAATAATATTCCCCACAGGGCTGAGCATCCTTAGTAAAAGCTGCAGAGAATAGGCAAACCATTGAAAGAGAAAGGTGCCAAGGTGCTGAAAACACTAGTAATCTCAGATTATTAAAGATGATTTGCAAAGAAAAAGACAAAAATTGATATGTGCCCCATATTGGTATTTTTGCTTCTTTGTGATGCGTAAAGAAGGCCTGAAAGAGTTTTTAACTTTTAAAATATTTTATTTTCTTTCTGCTTCTTTTTTCCTAAAAAATATTAATACTGTCAAGTCTTGGTTATCCTGGAGGATTCCTTGGAAGTCTCATGTATCCTGTGTGTGAGGTTTTCTCAGCCCTTAAGCCAAAGGCTGGGGGTGTTAATCTATTTTAAAAGACCTCTTTTCTCCTAACTGTTTTTCAAGCTTTTGAGCTTAAGTATTAACAAAAATAACCTGTCTAAATAAAAATCAATTCACATCTCAGTTAATCAGGTGTCGTGCATATAATAATAAACCTACAAGTTCTCCAATCTTCTACTGTGTACTCCATTCCTGTAGAATTCAGGTGTTCATTTTAAAACATTTTCTAGTCCTTATGATTGCAACGAAAACCTTTTAAGTGCGAAATTGACTTAGAGGTACCTTGTTCAGTGCAAACAGCCAGACAGACTGAGTGAAACAAAAGCACTGTGAATAATTGCACATTCCTGACTCTGAACCCTAATTATAGCAACCTATATCACCACACCATATCATGCTTATCATTTTAGCAGAGACAGCAAGCTATTCCAGGATATTGGTGGAATTTGGGATTGTAGGCAGGGCTTAAACAAAGCACCATGAGTTTGCTCTTCCCTTTCTGACTCCTAGCATGAAATCGTTGCCCCGTGGAAGTAATAAGAATTTTGCCATTGACTTCAATGGAACCAGGGTCCCTTCACTGCATGTAAGATTAATACATTCATGCAAATAGCAGAATTTGGCCCTTGGTGAGCAGTGTAAATGGGATGCTATGGAATTTTGCAGTGATGTCTAGGGCACTATGTATGGAAAACACCCAGTTAAGTTACTGTGAGCTCAAAATGCTTATCTACAACAGACTTTTGACCTAACAGTGAATCCTACTTCTATCACTGTTGGAGATTGCTCATGTAATTTGTTTAATAATAAATAGCATTTCCCACTGGTAAATAATTTTTTAAGGCTGTCAAGCAATTAAAAAAATTAATCGCAATTAATTGCTCTATTAAAAATAGAATACCATTTATTTTAATATTTTTGGATGTTTTCTACGTTTTCAAATATACTGATTTCAATTACAACACGTTGTAAATAAGAAGCAGGCAGCATTATATCCCATAAATGTAAACAAACTTGTTTGTCTTAGCGATTGGCAGAACAAGAAGTAGGACTGAGTGTACTTATAGGCTCTAAAGTTTAACATTGTTACTTAACTGCACTCAAAAACAAAACAAATCTACTTTTATAAGTTGCACTTTCACGATAAAGAGATTGCACTACAGTACTTGTATGAGGTGAACTGAAAAAATACTATTTCTTTTGTATATCATTTTTACAGTGCAAATATTTGTAATCAAAAATAATATGAAGTGAGCAGTGTACACTTTGTATTCTGTGTAGTAATTGAAATAAATATATTTGAAAATGTAGAAAAATATCCAAAAATATTTAATAAATTTCAATTGGTATTCTATTGTTTAACAGTGCGATTAAAACTGCAATTAATTTTTTAAAATTGCGATTAGTTTTTTTGAGTTAATTGTGTGAGTTAACTGCAATTAATCAACAGTCCTAATTTTTTTTAAACAGATGCCTAAATTAAGTTCCTATATCTACATTTAAGTGCTTTAACAAGTGTTCAAAAATACTTAGCACTCAACAGCTCCCATTGAAGTCACTGGGAGCAGTAGTACTCAGCACCTTAGAAAAGAACCGATCAGGTTCACGAGTGTTGTTAGATGTGCTTGCAGGCAAAGACTGAGTAAACACAAATTGAAAAAAAAAATACCCAGCCAATTCAGATCTTAAAGAAGAGCTGGGAAATTCATTCAAATACACTGGAGCACCTCTTCTCGAGGCCTGATAAATAAATAAGAGAACTTTAAAAATCAATGCATATTTTTATTGAGACTTGTTGCCAGTTTGAGTTATATTTATTGTATATGACTAACAGCGAGCCAACAGATAACTAGGCCTTAAGTGGTGCCTAGGCCTTGCATATTTCTTTTGCTCAGGGGTGAATTTCACCCACCACAAGGACTTTTTTGGAACAGACACCAAAGCCGAAAGAGAAATCTTGTGTCTCCTCCCCACCCGCCCATACCAATGCATTGCCTCACAAGGGATGTACTTGGCTAGGAATTTAAAATGGATTTCTATGCAAACTCACATTTAATTCTCTCTTACTCGGACATGTCTGTCTGACCAGCATAAGGGGTTTATGTCACCTACCTCAAGCTGAGTTTATCTGAGAAATGTTTATGAAACAAAGAAAGGAGTCACATATGCTGGGATGCCTCCTCAGCCGGGTGCTCTCTCATGTTGTGACTTAGTTTTGGAAAGTCAATGGTCCACATCTAGCCTGAGGAAGCAGAGCTGTGGACGCTAGAAATCCTGTTGGTGCAGATCCTCAGCTGGTGTAAGTTATCATAGCTCTACTGAATACAATTTACACCAGGTGGAGATCTGCCCCTTGACCTGCAATGACAGTCCTTTAGCCTGGCTACATCTAGGTTCTCAAGTAAATGCCTAGCGTCCAAGCCTGCATTTAGGATAAGTCTTCACTGCAGAATTAACTCAGGTTCTTATTTGGGTGTTGCTCCTAACCCCTCTCCACACAGGCAAATCTCTCAGCTGTGTGAGGTGGTGCTTTCACCCATGCTAGCTGGCCCAGTAGGCTAAAGCCCGATTGCCACTTTCACTTTGGACTAGTAACATTTTGTGGTGGGGCAGATATCCCCTGCCCAGTCAACCAGAGGTTAAAGAACTCCTGGGGTCACAATCAGCCCCAACCCCTGCTGCACCTGTGCAGCTTGTCAGGCCTGGGGGAGGGCCCTTCAAAAGGGAGGAACTCAGGCCAGTGCGGGAGGCAGTCTGAAAGAAGCAGACCTAGAGCACTGCCAGCCTGAGCCCTCTGAGATCAGACATGCTGGCATATGCCCTCATGTTTGAAATCCACATAGGGACCATCCCTCAAAGAAGAACAATCTTTCTTCATGTTTGGAATGCGTTATGTCCCCTGGATTGGGTGGAATTGCTAAGAGAGCCAGCCAGAGGGCCAGCCCCAGAGCCAGACCAGGGGCCTGCTGTTGGCTAGGGAATGATGTATGAGGTCAGTAAGGTGCCTGCGTTCATCCCCAGGGGGTGATGTTCAGACATAACCTTTGACATGCCCACTTTGCAGTGAGGATGAAGGCCAAACCACCGGACTGTCAATGGTCCTATAATGTCCCGTGTGTCCCGAAGAAAAGACAAGTTCTGAATTCTCCCACAATTCAGTGGGAAAGAATCGTAAAGCGCCTCAGCTTACTGCATCACAGAGAACCATGGGATATGCCCCCAGATGTCCCAGTGACACACATTGAGGGCATGGGTTGCAGCACCACGCAGGGCACAGTAACTCAGGTATGGCTGGTCTCACCTGGACTAGGCTAACCTGGGTGTTTGGACCAGGTTGCTGATCACCAGTTACTTCTGCAGAGAAGCCACACCCATAGAGCCTCAAAATATGTTCCACAGTCTGTGCAGAACAGTTGGCTGACAGCAGAACATCTAGCCACAGCATTTCCAACTAGACTTAGGGTATGTCGACACTATGAAATGTGTCTTTGTATTCTGTGTATTCTGTGTAGTAATTGAAATTAGGCCTAACTGATGGACTAAATAATGATGGGATGGGCTATTCTGCCCATCACTCCCCTTTTCAGGTCCTCAGAAAGAGATTTTGGAGGGGAAAGGCTGGCTGTGATGCTGGCTGACTGAAAGATGGAGAAAGAGCAAGCTGCTGCTACCACCACCACCACCACCACCACCTAAGACCTCAGGCCTTCATCGTCCTAATCTGAGAGATGGCCTGATCAGACCCAGCCAGAGAGGGGGTGCCATATGACACTGCAACCTCTGCATCCTCTGGCTAAATCCCAGTTACCAGGGGGGATGTAAGTTTGTCACATCCCTCTCCATGTGTGTTCTCTTCCTTCCCCACCTTATATCTCTTTCTTATCACTTGCCTTTTTCCTTCTCTCTAATAAGAGTGCAGCTGAGCTGGCCAAAACCATGTATTTTGCAACACTGCTGTAAGCCTGTGACCAGAAAGGGGAGGCTAAATATAATGCCTAAAAAAACCTGATGCTTCTACAAGTTTGCCAGATCTCAGAGTGGCTGATCAGACTGTGTGCTGTGCCTGTGTTTCTCAGCAGTGAGTTTGCTAATGAGAATCAACACCAGAGACAGAAGCTACATTTTCTTTCTTCTGCACGTGTCTCTTTTGCCTTCTAGGAAATGGGACCAGGATTTAACAACTGCTCTAGCCCCCTCAACAAAATTCTTCTCTTTACCCCAAACAGGACAGTTATGACCATCTAAAAGACTGGTAAACATCTTGGTTTCCTTCTACAAATTCTCTTCAGCTAAAAGGCACAGGAGAGGTTTTTGAAATGAAAGCCTGACAATCATTTACATTTTAAGTACTTCAACTGTTTTTCCTTTTCTGTATCTCTAATCTTACATATTGCATCTTTAACAAAAGGTTTTAAAGGATTTTTAATGGTGTGGTTGCAAGCTGAGGTCTCTGTATACCAACCCTCCCCCTCCCCACACCCACGAAACTTGTTATACAACTGTTTAAAGTTGGACAGAGTAGTGTTAACACCTTTGACTCAGTGGGGCCTTTATTCCATTTAAATACATACAACGCTTCTTATTGAGGAGAGCACGAGCTGGGGATTGCTTGAGGGAAAAACAGAACCCTCTACCCATAGTTTTTTCCCCCCACAGGAGGATATGATATGGTGCTTGGTTAATAATAGTAATGTTGCAAAAGCAGTGCTCTGTGGAGTACTAGCTCCTACTGCGCTTACTGGTAGTATTCCCACTGGTTTGGGAAGGGAATGCAACAAAGAGTAAGGGTTCTCCGTCCTGCCCAAACACAGTTCCAGGGCTGTGAAGTCCTGACCATGCGGGGCTGGCTTGAGGTGTTTCTGGGGAGAGACAGCACCTGCTTTGTTTGTGCGGCACACCCATCTCTGCACCCGTATCTTTTCTGCCTGTTTTGACTTTTATTTGCTTCCATCTATCTCTTAGAGCAGAAAGGAGCTTAGGGCCCTGCAATCTACTGAAGGTAAGGACCTTATTAGCAGAGGGTAATTCTGGGCCTGACTTTGATTCTGTGGTCTAGCTGTCCTTGACCCCATCTTTGTCAGCACACTTATGGAAAAGAAAGTACCTCTCAATGTACCATTAGTACTTTGACTTCTTCCCTCAGAGCTGTTCGTTAATCAATGCTATGTCCCCGCACCTACATTTTGACCATTGCCTGGGTGGGAAGGGCAAATAATCCTATTCTGTGCTAGTAAATTAAACTAATCAATAAGTTAGGAAAGACTTCAAAGGTACTGGGGGGAAAACAGCATAGTTAAGGATCACTTTATCTTTTAGTTAACAAAGCCTTAATTTTATTTAATTATGTTTAATCATTTCAACAAGTAACTTGTCAATAAACCACACTGCTTTGTGATGAGTAACAGGAAGCCAGGCTGGGCAGCAAGGAGGGATTGCTGAATGGAATGGAAAGATCAATAAGCTTTATAACAAATACTGCAATGTAGATAAGAATGCATAAAGCGCTTTGTTTTGACTTCTTTTCCATTCAACTAAGAGCATCTTGGTATTAATTTTTCATCGGATCAACAACCATCCAAAATAAACAAATCTTTTAAAATCTAGTTCAGTACAAGGCTGAAAAAGTGGGGAATAAAAAAATATTTAAAATGACACTTAGGGCTGTATCCTAATTTTTGTGAGACACACAGTATAACTTGGTATTAGCCAGGTATCTCCTGGACTACAAATCCCAAGAGCAAATTAGGACAAGAGCTCAGCATACTGTCCCAAAGGGAAGAGCTGCTGCTGAATTAAACTCCTCCCCTCAAGAGAGACAACCGTGGTCTACTAGGCTGAGCATGGGGCTGTGACTCAGGAAACCTAGCTTCTACTCCTAACACTTGCCCAAGGTCATAGAGAGACAATTGCAGAAACAATCTTTCTGTGCTTCAGTCACCTCCAGCTGTAAAGTGGGAGACAAGGGTAACTCCCTCTTCCAAAGCCATTTTACCCACCTTTGTGATCAACAGCTGACCAAACAGCACTACAAAAGTACAAATCATTGTTATCAGCCTTCTTCACCACCACCAAATCTGGTACATATATGTAGGTCAAATACATGAAATAAATACAACTCACTAAATGCACTGCTGGGTAATACATTCTTTAATTGCATAACTAAGGGAAAACAACGGACATACAAGAGCTAACGAATAATACTTGACACTTATATAATGCTTTAACTCTTCAAGGCCTTCTCCACACCTCAACTAGTTTACTGTGTGTATGTGTGCAGCATCACCTGTTTAACATGTGATGTGGCTAGTATTACCTATAGATTTGTTGGGGGGGCAGGGAAGGGAAGGGGACACAGATGTGCTGATTGACTTCCCAAATTTACAGAAGAAGTCAATATGATAATGAGGATTAGTACTCGGCCATTCTTGGTTCCACAAACCTTCCCCCTCAGTGTATAAAAATAAATATGAATCCAAAGAAAATGAGTAAGAACAATGCTCCAATTCCTTCCAAATATACTACTTCCTGTTTGCCCTATTGTACTACTTTGTTCCCATTATTTCCACTCCATCTCCCTTCTATACTCCACTACCTCCTCGGGCCAAAAGCCCAATTCACATGCAAAACTATTTGCATATAAATTCAGCCCTGTGGTCTTACACTAGGACTGAACATAGCCCAACAAGTATTTAAGAAAAATAAAAAAAAAGACCAGTATACATGGTGCGGGTGTGAGCAGGTAACACGGATTTCAATGGAGTTTCACCTACTTAAAGCAGGTTTCTAAATTAAATTTATTCATATTTTCAGAAGTCTCCATCTAGTGCTCTAGGCCCAGTTCTTCCCTCCTTTGTACCCATGCAAGCCAGTGAGAGTACACCCATGTTGCTTGGGTGTAATGGAGGGCAAAATCTGACCAGTATTTAGAGGTTTTTAAAAATTCTGAAATGAAATTCTAAAACTTCAAAAGGCAAGACTTTCAAAACTGGGGGACAGATTCTGAGAAAACATCAGCTCCAAAAATAAGTTGCCAAGTTTTCACAAGATTTCAGTCCTCTGATTGCTGAGTGCTTTTGCAGACCTGGCTGCGAAGGGTCTCGCTGGCAACTGCTGGGTGCTGAGATTTTTTGAAAATCTGGCCCTGGGTGCCTAGAGTTATAGAGTGAAATCCTGGCCCCACTAAAGTCAGTGAGAACTTTGCCACTGACTTCAATGGAACCAGATTTCACACAGACTTTTAAAATCCTTATTTATGTCCCAGTCCTCCAAACATCTATACATGAGTAACTTGACACACAAGTAGTCCCACTGAAAATGTCTTGGTATTTTATTTAATCTTTTAGAATAGTGTAATTTCTTGAAATTTCAGGGTTTTCTGCTTGAAATTGGGACTATTTCAGATGCAAGTGCCTGTAGTCTTTTTTTTAATATATACTGAAAAATTCAAATATTTCCAAATTCCAAGTTTCTAAATCTACTTTGAACGTACGTTAATTTTGGAATCAAAATGGGCAATTTTGAATTGTACGTTTTTACATGTGAAAGTGGTCACTTGTACAAACTTTGTATCATTTCTGGAGTGTGAAGTGGTCCAAAACTAAATGCTGAAATAGTCAAAACTGTATTGTCACTTTAGCACAGCTATTCTCATAATGAGATTATGAATCACATACAAAGATCAGATGCATATGATGATCTTTTTGTCTAGAAAACAAACTGAGGGAGGTTACTCTCACGGTTGCCTCAACAGAGGCCAGGCATCCTGCTGTCTCTAGACTCCATCTTACAGCTGTGACGGGTTCGGCCGCAGAGATCACCTTAGGACTGTCACCTGATGTGCTGAAATTACCTTTGAGCCAGTTTTCCCTGCCAGTTTGGGACTCCAGAACCCTGCCTTGTTGAGCCAGACATGCCAGCCTGCTGCAACACAGACCCAGGGTCTGGGCCATGCTCCCGAAGTTGCAGACAATTAAAAACAGCTCAGCAGGTTACCTGTCTCCAGCACCCAGACCCCAATGGGATCCAAACCCTAAATAAATCCATTTTACTCTGTATAAAGCTTATACAGGGTAAATTTGTAAATTGTTCGCCCTCTATAACACTGATAGACAGATATGCACAGCTGTTTGCTCCCCCAGGTATTAATAACTTTCTCTGGGTTTGTTAATAAACAAAAGTGATTTTATAAAGTATAAAAAGTAGGATTTAAGTGGTTTCAAGTAATAACAGCCAGAACAAAGTAAGTCACAAAGCAAAATAAAACAAAAACACGCAAGTCTAAGCCTAGTAAATTAAGAAGCTGATTACAGGTAATATCTCACCCTCAAAGATGCTCCAGTAAGCTTCTTTCACAGTCTAGACTCCTTCCTAGTCTGGGCCCAATCCTTTCCCCTGGTCCAGTCTTTGTTAAATCCAGCAGACATCTCAGGTGGTAAGCAGAGATTCTGTCATGACTGACAGCCCTCTTTGTTCAGCTCCACCCCGTTTTATAGCTTTGGCATAAGACGGGAATCTTTTGTTTGTGCTTGTCCCCACCCCCACCTCATCAATGGAAAAGTACAAAGATTAAGCTGGATTCCAATATCATGTGACATGGTCATATGTCACTGTAAGACCCCTAGTCTCCATTCTTCCTGAGTTGGCCCACATGCACACAGGAAGGCTTGCAGGTAAATAAACCATTTACAACCAATTGTCCTAGACAGTGGGAGCCATCAAGATTCTAAACCACCATTAATGGCCCACACTTTGCATAATTGCAATAGGACCTCTGAGTTATAGTTCATATTTCTAGCTTCAGATACAAGAATGATACATGCGTACAAAATAGGAGGAATATATTCAGTAGTTTATAACCTGTTACGATACTTTAAAGAGGCCTTTTGCATAAAGCAATTCCAGTTACATCATATTCACACTCATAAGCATATTTCCATAAAACAGATGGTGTGCAACGTCACAACGGCTTCTGACAGTCTCAACTAGTGTGCATAGGCATGAAGACTTGACTTTTCTAAAGAGACTGAACATCCTTTAATATTGTACTGCTGCATGAAGCTTAGCTACCTCAAGGACTACTTCAGCAATTGAGCATGAAAAGGAATTATGGGTTGTTCAAGGCTTTTTTTTTTTTTTAAAAGGGTAGTGATGCTGTAATAAATTACCATTTTTATAGTGCATTACTTATAAACCACATAGGGAGAAATGGGCTATTAATATATTAACCATTCACCTCAAAAGATAATTATTTGCATGTGCAATAGCTACTTATCAAAGTATTTTCTTAAACAATTGGATATTAGTGGTTTTAGACTGGAATTAATCCTGTTCTGATCTATTTTTCTTGTATGTATTGTAATACAAAACAGGCCAGATTCTGCACGGATTTAAATCTACAGGATTGCCCAAACAGTAAGTCAGCACAGAATGTGCCATAATAAGTATTGCAATTAAATGCATAAAAGGCAGATGATGGTTTTGATTTTGATTTTTATTGTGCATGTAACCACAGAATCACCAACCATTATATATAAGGATGAAAAGAGAATGCAGAGACCTTTGTGTTAATTGATTTGTTCATTTTATCATTTAACGCTCACAGAAAGTGCTGTTATGAGGTTGAAGTTGTCTATTTATTCCACAGCAGGTAAAACATGCAGGATAAAATCTTCAAGAGCACTTAAGTGACTTAAATTCCTAAGTCCCACTGAGTTTCAATCAGATTTAAGCTTCTAAGTGCCTACGACACTTATGAAAACTGGACAGGCACGTAAGTAATTTAGGTGCATTTGAAAACTCTACCTGCCTCAATCCTGACTTGGAGAAACCACTTATAGGTTAAGAGGGGAGTTCATTCTCGGTGGCCACTGTGTCCTTGGCCTTTCTGATGAAAGTGCCTACAAAGGGATAAATTAGTTCCAACTCTGGTGGGGAATAAAGTATTAGTGAAAACTTTCCAAGAGGATATAAAATGGGTCATGACAGAGATGATGTAAAACACAGATTTGTACAAGTGAATTAAATTATGCATTGTAATTTAAGGATTTTTCACATTCATTTGAATGAAAGCAGTTGTAGATACATTGACCGCAGTCGTTCAGACAAACTGTATGCTGCAGTATAAATGACAACTCACCAGTCATAGACCAAGGATCTCCAGTCACAGAATGAGGCTCTTCCAACAAATGCCCCTAGGGTGTCCTTGTGAAAATCAGCCAGAGAACCACCAATCAAAATAAAAAAGCCAGCAACAAAACATGTGGTTCTTGTGGGTGTGGAGCCCTCACTCATCTTGAGCCACTTTCAGATGGCATCATTATGTGGTTGTCACAATGCATAGCTAAGTAAGTGCTACAGAAATGGATGTGCTTCTCAGTCAGATTTTGTGCGCTGCCACTGTTATGTAAAACTGAAGAGTCATTGATTAATACGGAGACTTTTCTGTGAACATCTGTTGAGTAGAAACAGAAGCTTTTTGTTTGGCCGAGGGGTCCTCAACGTTTTCGTACTGTGCGCTATAGTTTAATACAGATTGTCTTGCCCTTCCCTTTCATTCATGACCCCATGGATCACCTCTCCTTCAATTCATGATCACATATCAACTACAGCACTTGCTCAAAGGGGAAAGTAATGCTAGGGAAGCATTCAATATATCTGCCATCTTTTAAATTCATTTTAGTAGTAGGAAATAAAGGAGAAACCAACACCATGTGATCTGCCAGCTCTCTGAAAACCTCCAGCAAGTGCTTCACAGACCACAATTTGAGAACCACTGGTCTAGTGCATGGCTACAACAGCTTTCTCCCTGCATCCACTTCTGTCATTAGACTTGGCATATAAAGCAATACAGATAAACTAACTTCTGTAGGAAAACTATATTGGTATTCACAAGTACGAAAAACATTGTACTGAACTGGGTAGGATGTACATGTGCTGAGTAGAATCAGAACAGTTCAACTATACATCATCTCTCTCTCTTTGGCTGAGGCCAGATCAGTCCTCTTCTGCTTATATGACCTGAAGCAACCCAATTCAGGCTAAATGCATTAGGGGGCACAGGACGGGGAAAATACTACCTCTGCTTCCATTTTCCCCATGTCTTCACTGGGAAGCTACAAAAGAGACCTTATATAGGTTCACCACAGAAATTGGGATCATGATGTCTGGGTGCAGGAAGATGTATGGAGTTAGGAATCAGCCACTTTCTGTGGCACTGTTCCCCAGCTTGTCCCGAATGTATCCCATTAGGAATCGATGCTGCTTCCTAGACCATCGATGCTATGGTGATGGGCACAATATAAGAACACAGAGACACACTCCTGCATTGGCAGCTACTGCACAACTGCAGAGGACTTAGCGAAGGGCATCACATTTCCCCTGCTGAAGTCATGCTGCTAGGGGAAAGCAGCACCCTCCTTAGCTATTTCCTGTTGCCATGCATCTCTTCCCTGCTGAACCCCACTCTATTCCCCACAAGGGCTTTGCCAGCTGCATGGATGATTTCTTAAATAATCCATCTTGCTGAGTTTCCTACCCTCTACCCTCATATCACAGGTTTTTCTGAAAGAAAGGATCTTCTAGCTCCATAGCATTTCATTTATTCTCTCCCTCTGCTATTCCTTCTGAACTCTAGATGTTTTAGGATACATTTTGTATGAAAGACACTAAATGATGCTATATTGTATTTTCCATTAACAGACCATTTATTCTTCTAGATCTAAATGAAATTAAAGAAACTGAAGGGTTTTATCCCCCTACTTTTAAAAGTCACATATTAATACCAATAAAATCCAACCTATTTATAGAGTATCTTTCTAAGAACTGGATGTTTTAAGCACCTTACAGTTCTATGCTGAAGCCCTTCTTAGCTTGAATATAGTAAATAACTTGGGTATAAAGTCAAATACTCCATTTTAAATATTAGCAGCTGGTCACACCAGCATATGTCCACTTGATTATGGATTATTCTCATGTGGCACAAATAGCAAGAACTGTAGAATTTAAAAGTGAAAGCTCCAAATTAATCTTTAAATGCTTTAACCAAATATCAAGGCTTTTTCTGCAAGAGTCTAAATAAAATCTTTATCTGTGCTTAGAGGCTCATGCAAATGTATTCAAAATGTACTCTCTGGATCTCTTACCATGGCAGATTGGAAGCTGCTAAAACAAATACAAGATCATCTGATCGGGCCAAGCCATCCATCTGCACCAATAATTCTGTTTTCATCCGCCGACTTCCTTCGTGTTCACCGCTATCAAGATTCAGAGAAATGTTGTTTGCTCAGTGCTTTAATGCAATCACCTTTATTAAGACACAGCAGCTGACCCATAGTCACAGTTTTGTCCCAGTTCAAAGCATGATTAAGTACTCTTAGCTAACATCCAAGCATTAAGTCAGGCTTCCTGATGATTACTTAACAGTACTCATTTCAGTGCATTACCCTGGAGTAAATCCACTATTAATGGAGTAAAAGAAAAATATATATTTTGTTTTATCTTTGCATGAAGATTAATACAAAATAATGAGTAAATACCACAGTTAGTATTTAGAGGGAAATGTTGCTAAGCCTTGGGTTAGCATTATGTAGGAGAACTTACAGAGGTAAAGGTTGCAGTTAACATACTAACATTGTTGATGTATTCAGTGCAACTAGTATAAAGCGGAAGAGTTTGTGAGAGAATTTAAATGGGCACAGAAAGACATTTACTACTGAATTTAATATACTTCATGTCTTTGTCTGCTCCCAAGAAAACAGACCATGAAGAACTGAAACAGTAAAAGCCAAAAATTCTTCTTTGAGACAGAGGATTAGGAATCCCACCTAAGAAAAGATGAGGTTTAAGGGCTTGTTCCTGCAACGTGCTAAGAACTCTGGCCTCAATACAGTCAAACATTTTAGCAAGTGCTTAAGTGCTTTGCTGGATTGAGGCCTCTGATCCAAAGTGCTAAGCACCTTGCAAGATCAAGCCCTAAGAAAGCCTAGTGTGTATGCTCTGCAGTTCAGGTCTTATTTCTGTAAAGTGTCATCTTGACATATTGTGCTGTATCAATATTTAATAAAATAACCTCATTCTTGGATATGTATCCCACTTTGATCTACCACTCACTGGAGTCAGGGAGAGTTATAAAAAAGTATGAGTGCAAAAGCTGGCCTATACTTTATAGCCACTAATTGGCAGTGATTTTACAAGTTGCATCTTTATAATACAGTGTGCTGTATACATTCTTTATGAGCACATATAAACACCTGGACATGGTATGCAAAGCATCTAGAAACCTCTGTAAAGGGCACCCTATGCATATGCTGTAATAAAAACAACATCTATAAATCGTTTTTGCCCCCAATCCCATCAGTTTTCTCAAACTTTAACTGTGTGTATTGTCACGGATGGCAGTATTAATGTTGCTTCATTCTTGCTGCTACAAATCCCGTCCATGCTTTAGTAATTTCTTTACACAGTGATGCAACTGCCTCCCTCTCTGTCCTTACTGTCTCTCACCCTGTCACCCCCAACTAGTCCATCCAAAAGGTTGCAGTCAAAGGTCATCTTCTTATTCTTCTCTGTGAATCCCTTCACTGTTTCCTCCAGTCCAGTTCTTATTTTAAAAGATATTCATAACTGTATTCTTGTACCCCTCTCCCACTCATATTCTTCCTGGGCCAACATATCCCAGTTAATCCCACGCTGCTCATCATGTGTTCTTCTGTACCACCCCTTATTCGGATATCTATGGATTTATAGTGGATTATTGTTGGAATTATTCAGGCATGAGCCTTGCAGGTTAAAAATGGGCTTAAAGAAAATTATTTTTAAAAAATTAAATCTAAAACAAAATGATTACAGTTAAAATACAACTCAAAATAGTTATTCTGTCATTAGGATCTAAATTATAGGTCTTTCTATGGGCCCAATCATGCTTCTATTGAAGTTCACAGAGTAGGTGCAGGCCTTATTTGAACTAATGGTAACAGGGTCAATGCACTAGTAAGTGTTGATCTTTAAAAGAATTATTTTGAAGCTATCGCCAGCTAAATCGTCAATTACCCAGGATGATTGCCTCTCTGACTCATTACTGACTCCAGCTCGTCCAAGAAAATTGTGGAGGGAGCATGATATCGGGCAAGTTCGAATAACACCTGTTCAAAGAAAAGAATCCACAAAACAGAATTAACAACTGCGGCAAGCAAAAAGGTGATAAGGGCCATTGATACAAAAGCTAAATAATGATACAAATTAGCGCACACATCACAAAAACCTTTTTTGGGGGAAGAATGAAATAAATGTTCTGACTTGGTAGAGGATCCCAGAGTTCTTCCTTAATTCTGAAAGGTTTATAAAAGGAGAGATCAAGAACACACACACACAATCCTGTCTTTACATTTAAATCTTTCCGTGTACTTGGCTAGGATTTAGAGGGAGAATAATGGGATATAAGAAAAGGATTCCATCGAAGGATTCTGGGGAAATCCTAAATTGTTACTAGAAATTAAATATTTTTCCTTTATTGCTGCTCCATTTGTTTTTCCCCCCTCAAATCCTTATTTTAAAAAAACAAATAAAAAAAATTCCAGTGACAAAAAAAAAAAAAACCCAAAACACAATATTCTCTTAATCAGAATAAATTCTTATTTTTCCTGAGGAGAACATTATTCTAATCAACAGAATGTTGTTGGTTTCTTTCACTGGAATTTTTGTGATTTTTTTTAAAAATAAGAATTTGAGAAAAAAACAAATGGAGCAACAATAAAAGAAGAAAAATATGTGCCTGTCCCTAATGCTCAATTTCTTGTCGAAATCCTAAATTGCTATAATTAATCTGCCTCTGCATTTACTGCTTTTGTTACCCCATGACTGTGTTAGGTCTACTGGCAAATAAAAGTCCCTACAATCTTTAGCCTAAATTAAAGTGCCACAAGCAACTGTAGTGATGGCTGTGATACTTCCCAGGGGTACCCAGAGTTGTAAGGCACCTAGCTACGACATGCCCTTAGTATGAGGAAGTTTTGTCTGTGCCTGCTATGGATCAGCATGACTCCATCATCCTCTGGAAACATGAGCACTACCTTTCAGGCCTCCCTCTCCACATGCAGGTTAGCGAAAGGCACACACAAACTGCCCCCAGTCCTCCGAGCATCCCTCTGGAGTCACCAGTCCCTTATCTACTGAACAGTCACTAAAGCCTGAGATTCTCTGTTCCCAAAGAAACAGCACACCAGCTTATTAGATTCCTCGAAGGATCACCACTCCGTTTAACATACAGTATTTATATATATATATATATAGTGAAAACAAGAATAAGTTTATCATCAAAGAACAGAGATTCAAGTGATAGAGTGAGAATATTGGAAACAAATGGTTACATATAAAACATAAGAAGGGTCACACTGGGTCAGACCAATGGTCCATCTAGCCAGTATCCTGTCTTCTGACAGTGGACAATGCAGGTGCTTCAGAGGGAATGAACAGAACAGGTAATCATCAAGTGATCCATTCCCTGTTGCCCATTCCCAGCTTCTGGCAAACAGAGGCTGACAAAATCATAACATTCTTCTAGAGCGTAAACTAAACTCACAAGACATTCCTCAGTCTCCTATAGAAGAACTTACCCCAGTCCTTTTCCTAGCATTTTCAGACAGGAAGGCTGAGATCCCCCTTTCATAAGATCAAGACTGCTGGCAGATTGTCTTCACAGTCTGAAGCATGCTAAGGCACCTCTCTGCACCCCCCTGCACCTCCAGATAGACCTGACCAAACCTGGGGTTCCAAAGAGGATGGATCTAGACTGTTCTCAGATGACAGAACAAGGAGTAATGGTCTCAAGTTGCAATGGGGGAGGTTTAGGTTGGATATTAGGAAAAACTTTCACTAGGAGGGTGGTGAAGCACTGGAATGGGTTACCTAGAGAGGTGGTGGAATCGCCTTCCTTAGAGGTTTTCAAGGTCAAGCTTGACAAAGCCCTGGCTGGGATGATTTAAGCTGGGGATTGGTCCTGCTTTGAGCAGGGGATTGGACTAGGTGACTCCCTGAGGTCCCTCCCAACCCTGATATTCTATGAAAACAGGTCGTCCCCCATTCCTGTGGTTTACCTCTTCCTGTTAGTTTCCTTCTGAAGCCTCCACAAGCTCTTTGTTAGCATTTGACTCAATAAGCTAATAAACTTCTATTTTAAGATACACAATAAGCCGTGGTCCACCAGGGAGATAAGTTTGTGCATGCTACCTTAGAGCAGTGGCTCTCAACCTTTCCAGACTACTGTACCCCTTTCAAGAGTCTGATTTGTCTCGTGTACCCCAAGTTTCACCTTACTTAAAAGCTTACAAAATCAGATATAAAAATACAAAGAAGTGTCACAGCACACTATTACTGAAAATGGCTTACTTTCTCAATTATAAAGTACATCAAATTGGAATATAAATATTGTACCTGCATTTCATTATATAGTATACAGAGCAATATAAATAAATCACTTTCTATTAAATTTTAGTTTGTACTGACTTCGCTAGTGCTTTTTATCAGGGCTGTCGATTAATCACAGTTAACTCACGTGATTAACTCCAAAAAATTAAACACAATTAATCTCAGTTTTAATTGCGCTGTTAAACAATAGAATACCAATTGAAATGTATTAAATATTTTGTATGTTTTTCTACATTTTCAAATATTTGATTTCAATTTACAACACAGAATACGAAGTGCACAGTGCTCACTTTATAGTATTTTTATTACAAATATTAGCAATGTAAAAATGATAAACAAAAGAAATAATATCAGAGAGGTAGCTGTGTTAGTCTGGATCTGTAGAAGTGGGTATTCACATATGAAAACTTATGCTCCAATACCTCTGTTAGTCGATAAAGGTGCCACAGGACCTTTGCTGCTTTTACAAAAGAAATAGCATTTTTCAATTTACCTCATACAAGTACTGTAGTGCAATCTCTTTCATGAAAGTGCAACTTACAAATGTAGATTTTTTTGTTACATAACTGCACTCAAAAACAAAACAATGTTAAAAACTTTAGTGCCTACAAGTCCACTCAGTCCTACTTCTTGTTCAGCCAATCACTAAGACAAACAAGTTTGTTTACATTTACAGGAGATAATGCTGCCTGCTTCTTATTTACTGTGATGGGTTGGACCCCTTGGGAAGTCACCTGATGTGCTGAGATACCACTGAGTCTACCTGTTCTTCCAGCATGGACCCCCTTTAACCTGTCTTGCTGAGCCAGGCTCTTAAAACCTCCTCTAACACACACACAGGCAGGGCCACACCCAGCTGCAGATCAGCTCTGGGAAGATTCAGTTTAAGGGACTTGCTCCAGCACTCAGACTTCCACCTCCTTTGGAGTGCAGACCCAAAGATATATTATGAAATTTGCTTCTTCCCTCAATGTGGAGGAGGGTGTACACAACTTCTCGCCCCCACCCCCCAGTTAGAAATCACATAAACTGGGTTATATTGTAAACCAGAAATAAATTTATTAACTATAACAGGTATATTTTAAGTAGTTAAGGAGGTAGCAGACAGAACAAGGCAGATTACTAAGAAAATAAAACAGAGCAGGCAAACTAAGCTTAATACACTGAAGAAACGGGTTACATGCAAGTTCTCACCTAAATGTGGTTCTAATAATCTTCACAGGCCAGATGCCCTTCCAGCCTGGGTTCAGTTCTTTTCCCCCAGTTCAGGCTTAGATGTTTCCAGCAGTCATCTTGGGTGGAATAGCAGGGGAGAACTGATGACCTGGATTGCCCCATTCCCCACCCTTTAATAGGGTTTGCATAAAGCAGGAGCCCTGTGTTTCCTAGTTTGACCCCCCTTAGCTTCTTGTGGAAAAGAATTCAAGATGGATTCCAGTCTCAGGTGACATGGTTACATGCCTCTGTAGGGCCCTTGTAGCCATTCTTCACAGGCTGATCCACATGTTCACAGGAAGACTAAGCTCTTTTACAGTCCATTGTCTTTGTTGATGGGCCATCCACCCTGTCTGGCTTTTCCATTGTGGTACCTGAAGTGTTAGTAGTGGGCGTCACCCAAAGTAGCATAGTTGAACACGGATACATAGATAATATTCCGAATTTCAGATACAGAAATTATACATACATACAAAGAACATAAGAACGGCCATACTGGGTCAGACCAAAGGTCCATCACACCCAGTATCCTGTCCTCTGACAGTGGCCAATAGCAGGTGCCCCAAAGGGAATGAACAGACAGGTTATCATCAAGTGATCCATGCCCTGTCACCCAATCCCAACTTCTGGCAAACAGAGGCTAGAGACACCATTCCTGCCCATCCTGGCTAATTGCCATTGATGGACCTATTTTCCATGAATCTATCTACTCCCTTTTGAACCCTGTTATAGTATTGGCCTTTACAACACCCTCTGGCAAGGAGTTCCAGAGGTTGATAGTGCATTGCATAAAAAAATACTTTGTGTTTATTTTAAACCTGCTACTTATTAATTTCATTTAGTGGCCCCTTGTTCTTGTATTATGAGAAGGAGTAAATAACAGTAAATAGGATAATCGCATTCAGTAAATCATAACCTTTCCAATGATATCTCACATGATCCATTTGCATGAAGTATATCTCATTTATGTCATTCATATCATAAGCATATTTTCATAAAGAATATGGAATGACACATCACAACAATGTCACCTGAAAATGAGAACAGGTGTTCACATGGCACTGTTGTAGCTGGCACTGCAAGGTATTTATGTGCCAGATATGCTAAACATTCATATGTGCCTTCATGCTTTGGACACCGTTCCAGAGGACATGCTTCCATGCCAATGACACTCATTAAAAAAATAATGTATTAATTAAATTTGTGGTTGAACTCCTTGCGGAAGAATTGTATGTCTCCTGCTCTGTTTTAACTGCATTCTGCCATACATTTCGTGTTATGGCAATGGCGGATGATGACCCAGCACATGTTGTTTGTTTTAAGAACACTTTCAAAGTAGATTTGACAAAATGCAAGAAGGTACCAATGTGATATTTCTAAAGATAGTATAGCACTTGACCCCAGGTTTAAGAATATGAAGTGCCTTCCAAAATCTGAGCGGGACAAGGTGTGGAGCATGTTTTCAGAAGTCTTAAAAGAGCACCACTCCGATGCAGAAACTACAGAACCTGAATCACCAGAAAAGAAAATCAACCTTTTGTTGGTGGCATCTGACTCAGATGATGAAAATGAATGTGTGTCAGTCTGCACTGCTTTGGATCATTGTCCAGCAGAACCCATCATCAGCATTGAAGCATGTATTTTGGAATGGTGGGTGAAGCATGAAGGCACATATGAATCTTTACCGCACCTGGCACGTAAATATCTTGCGACGCTAGCTACAACAGTGCCATGCGAACACCTGTTCTCTCCCTTGTTTGTCTGAGAGATTGGCTGAACAAGAAGTAGGACTGAGTGGACTTGTAGGCTGTAAAGTTTTACATTGTTTTATTTTTGAGTGCAGTTATTTTTTGTACATAATTCTACATTTCTAAGTTCAACTTCTATGATAAAGAGATTGCACTACAGTACTTGTATTAGGTTTATGGAAAAATACTATTTCTTTTTTACAGTGCAAATATTTGTAATAAAAATATAAAGTGAGCACTGTACACTTTGTACACTGAAATCAATATACTTGAAAATGTAGAAAACATCCAAAAATATTTAAATAAATGGTATTCTATTATTGTTTAACAGAGCGACAAATCGTGATTAATTTTTTTCATTGCGCAATTAATTGCGATTAATTATTTTAAATTGTTTGACAGCCCTACTTTTTATGTAGCCTGTTGTAAAATTAGGCAAATATCTACATGAGTTGATGTTCCCCCGGAAGACCTCTGTGTACCCCCAAGGGTACACGTAGCCCTGACTGAGAACCACTGCCTTAGAATGATCTGCCTTTAACTATAAGGTCTAGAGAACATATTTTTCAGCATATACACAACTCCTCACATATTTTCTTTACATACAACTCACAGTAAGTATGATGACCAGTGTGGCACAGGCTTTCAGTACATACCTTACATGACCCCTTTTGATGAACCCAGGGTACCTCTGTGCCCTATGCCAGCTGGCATCAAGAGGTCTTTGGGTCACAGTGGCAGAGTCTGCAACAGACCACGACAGCTGCCATTCCCAGAGGGAGCTCCTCATCTGATTGCAATCAGAAAGGAATTGAAACCCAAACATTGTAGAGGTGGGGCGCATTGAGGACTTACTGTCAGTAGATCTCAAAATTTAGTATGCCTGCCTGGGATCCAATATGTCAAAAATCTTTGAGTGGTAGGGGATATCTGATTCACATTATGTTACAGAGCTGAAATGCACCCACAAATCCAGTCAATACAATAACTTCATAAAAGTAATATTATTCCCATTTGACAGAAGGGGAAATTGGAGCACAGAATGAAATCACTTGCCCAAGATTTCAGAGGGTATCAATATCAGAGGAACCACTCAGCATTTCCTGGTTCCCAGTTCAGTGCTCAATCCACTAAAAAACACCTGTTCTCCAGTTAGTCACATGACAGCTATTAGAGTACAATGTAAATGAAGATAACAATTCTTACCCGGACAAGTTTTTCTGAATCACCCCTCCATTTGCTGACAATAGTGGATGCTGAAATGTTGAAGAAAGTTGTATTGCATTCAGTAGCAACAGCCTTAGCAAGCAGAGTCTTTCCAGTACCTATCAGCAACAGGGATGAGGAAATTCACTCTGAGTAAATAAAATGTAAATATAGGAATAACTCCCTTCATCATCTTACTAGTCAGCAAATGAACACTGACAAGAAGAATGGAAATGCAATTAGAACTATTTGGAGAAAAGCAGGTAATACAGGACTTCAAGTCACAGCACCACTGACAAATACATTCAAACCGTTTCTGAGGTACTATATTGAAATGATCAGAGCACCTCAATGGGCTGTATTGAAGCAAATAAATAAAAGAACATACAAGACCAGACCCAATGTTATTTCACTGGGGGCAGCTAGCAGCTTGTCTAACACACTAATAGTTCTACAGACTCCGCAGATGCTATCATGTTATGTCTACACTAAAAACACTACAGTGTAGACACTTGCTACAGCAATGGAAGGAGTTCTCCTGTCACTGTAGTTAATTCATCTCCCTGAGAGACGATAGCTCCAGAAAGAATTTTTCCATAGACCTAGCTATCTATACCAGGGGTTAGGTCAGCATAACGGTCTCTCTCAGGGCTGTGGATTTTGCATGCTGATGAAAGTTTTCAGTGTAGACCAGTCATCAGTGTCTAGGCAACTTTCCAGTGGTGCCTTGGAGGGTGACAGAGATAGTGTGGAGAGCAGTCTAGACAGTGAGAGCATTTGGAGAGACTGCAGAAGTGTTAGTTTGTGGGACAGCCTCCATCTTTGCTAGGAGACCAACACCATTTTCAAAATTAACTCCTAAATGAAGGAGAGGGGGAGCTGGTACATTTTTCCAGGAAGGGACAGTCCAAGCCAAATGTATATCTCTTTGAAGGTCAGTCCCAGCCAAATTTGTACTACTGGCAACTATGGCAAATGGAGCAACAATATGGAATTGACATGCCCTCCGAAGCACATGACTGCTCTGATTACACTTGGAGTCAAGAATGTTGGTTGGAGGGAAGATTTAGGTGTAGAAATATCCTAGAGTTGTGGGAATTCTGGATGTGGCAAGAGTGTAGATTGAAGGGCTAATCTCCATGACACCAAGTAAATTTGTTAGATTCATATATTGGAGCAAATCAGCATGAAGCTCTTAAAATGCATTTTTAATTAATCTGTTTGGATATGAACAAAAATAGCAATATATGTAGCTACACCTATATTTATAGTATAAACTTGTACCTACCTGGAGGTCCATATAATAATAATCCTTTCCAAGGGGAGAGAATCCCGGTAAACAGCTGTGGATACTGTGGAAACAAAAGAGCAATTCATGGATTAAAAATATAAAATCTGAGTCAAAATGCTGGTTTTTTGCAACAATCTTGTACATGGAGGAAATCTAGGAAACTAGAACAGAGGAAAAATAAAAGAATTACATAATAGATTTTACCATACAACATGCTACATTTAACCACATGAAATCTATTTTAAATGTATTTTTCATGTTTTTATTTTGTATAAATGGATATAGTTTGCTATTCTCTTCAGTAATTCATTTTCCTATAGCATGATGTGTCTGGCAGCTTTTCTTTAGGCAAAATTCCCACAGAATAAGCACTAACAGAGTGGGCTTTTTCTATCCAGCATACTGCGGAGCATTTGTATATGAAAAGTTACACGGCATTGTCAACTTAAATTCCATTTGCTGACTAGGAACTACGTTCAGAAAAGGACAGATACAGTCAGAACGATGGGTCAGCACTCTACAAGAAAAATTTTAACTAGCTGATGATATTCTGACCATGATAATGTATAGAAATGGTGTCCAATATTGGTTTTCTCAAAGCTATTTAGAGCCTTACCCTTATAGGATACACCACTGCTTCCTTGACTAACCGCTTGGCTGCATCAAGTCCAATAATGTCATCCCACTTTATGTTTGGATTATGAAGATAAATGTCCTGTAATGCAATTTGATCTTTTTTAGAAAAAAATAAAGTTTTCATGTACAAATATAATAAACCCTCAAGTAGCAAAACAGCCTACTTATTCCAGGATGTGAAGTAATAGTGATATAGGTTTCAGAGTAGCAGCCGTGTTAGTCTGTATCCACAAAAAGAACAGTAGTACTTGTGGCACCTTAGAGACTAACAAATTTATAAGAGCATAAGCTTTCGTGGACTACAGCAAAGTGATGCAAACTGTTTAATTTACAGTATAGGCTCGTAACTGTTAGCTCACAAAAGGGAAGCACTTGGCACACACAATAATAATTCCCAGAAAAACCACTATTTATGGCTGGCTCTCATTGAAGCCAATGGAGGTTAGACATTGGCTTTAAGGGGAGCACAGTAATGGCCATAGTGGATCAGACCAATGATCCATCTCCTCAACAGTAGCTGGTATCAGATAATTCAGAGCAAGGTGCAATAAACTCCTTAATGGATAATTGTGGAATAATCTACCCGGGGAGAACATTCTATATAATAATTAGTGTATGCCCTGAAGAATTCATTCAGATAATTTCATTCAGTTTGTCAAATTATCTAATCCATTTAAATCCTACTAAGATCTTGGCCTCAATAATATTTTGTGGCAGTACGTTCCACAGATGAATTTTTGCATAGAAAGAAAAATCACATCCTTAATATAATTTGTTGGGGATTTAATTGGGACCACATTGCTGAATCAGGGTCTTAATCCATGTCACTGACTTCTTCAGCCATCTTGGTAATATATTAAAGGTTTTCCTAACAGCTGACTAGTGTACAGTTTCGAAAGTAAGGACATAGGGAAACGCAATGCTGGTCTTGTCAGTACAGCTCCAACAGCATGGAGTAGTATATCCCCTGGCCCCATAAGGAAGAGTGTTCTAAATTATTTGTGTGTGTTCTAGGCCAGGAAAAAATATCTTTTCTAATGTCATTACATGCAAGAAAGGGAAAACACATTGGGTCTAATTTATCATTGGTGTAATTTTAATGGGGATACACCAGGAAAAAAAACTGGCCTGGTACCTTCAAGAATTAGCATTATCCTTACCAACAAGAAGAAACCAACAGCATTCTCAGACACCTACAGTAACCTACAGTAACCCTCTAAATGACTGAAATGAAGATCCAATCTTACTCTGCTTACAACCGTTGCAAGTTCTCTCATCTCACCACTCATGCCAATAAAAGCACTCAGAGGTTTCAACAATCGTTCCTAAAAAGACAGAAGTAAGTGGGAGTCAACAATTTATTTCACTAAATTTTTAATACAAATTATGAAGCAGTTTCAAAACAGTAACACATTCCGGTAAAATGGTAAAGGTACAAACAACAACAGTGACATTGAAATAAGACATATCTGAGATGCCCCCATAGCTCTTCACTATAAGGGTAAGCCATTATAGGAGATCTCCTTAAGTCCTAATGGGTGAACTTATGACTCAGGGCTGGATTCTGCCAAACTTACTCACAGCAAGTAGCTTCCTTACTCCACAAATAGTTTTATTTATCTCAGCATAAGGATGGCAGAACCTGACCTGCAGGGATTAAGGCCCTTCAGGAATATAAGCGACTGTTATCACACCTTCTCATGTGCTGTTTTAAAGGATGATGTTCCTTTCAAGTATAACAGGCAGCCCCATACAGTTTAGCACTGGCTGAGAAGGGGTGATTTTGCTGGTGGCTTTGGCTTGTAGTAGGCAGCAGTGGCCTTGACTGAAAACCTCTACCCCAAAGATTTTAGTGTCCTGGGGAAAGGCTAAAATACAGAGACTTCAGTATCTTGACATAAATTTGGAGACAGAAGAAACTGTTGGCTGAAACTTGAACACACAGGGTAATAGTCTGTCCCTACTGAAGTCAGGGACAAGGATTTCACCCAGATCCGTTTTGTGGAGCTCTGAAAATTGTGCTACATTTGTGAATTATAAAATGTGATTTGTATTTGCCACAAACATCCCTGTTTGGGCAGTACATAAATGTCAACAGATTAGACTAGTGTTAGTGTCCATTCATTGCTTTTTCAGCAAGGACATAAGCAACTCCAGAAGTTCAAACCGTTGGGACCATGTCAATTATGGTATTTTATTTTACTGTTCCCCGTTGCATAGTTCAGTGCATAGTTACTTCTAAAGTTAATTTTGTTAGATGGAAATAATAATCCCTTACTGAAGGATCTGGATCACAGTTAAGGCTGTTTGAGGCTATTTCATTTGATGCTCCTTTGATAGCATCTTGGATCATCCCACGGAAGTCAATTATTTGGCCCTGAAGGGGGGAGAAAAAAAAAAGAGTGATGTAATAGGCTTTATCCTATCTAAAGAAAGTATCTGAGTCTACATTTAAAACTTCATGAATTACAGAGTACAAAGCAAGCTTAACAGGATGACAGCTCTCCAACGACAAAAGGCAACAGGCCAAATTCTGCCCAAGAAGTCAATGGAAGCAGTGGGGGAAGAACCCAGGTGTCTTAAATCTCAGTGTTGTGCTTTAACTACAAAACCATCTGTCTACCACTTTCAAGCAGCAGAAAAAAAATTATACATTCAGTTTCTGTTTTTACTATTAGGAGTTGGACTTTTCTATCCTATTTCTACATTGTTCCTTAGTTCTATGCAGAGTACACTAACTATGCCAAATAATGGGCTAAGGATAAAAGTTACAGTCCATCAGCAGATACTTAGGAGCCCTCAGACAGCCACACAGAAGAAGTATTTTATGTAAACGTACAGAAGAGTCATATCAAACCTTCGTGTACAACTTCTCTGCTTTTCTTCATATACATTCCCATAATGTAGACGTGTTTTGTGCATAGAAAGTTTCTACTGACCCTTCTTGGGTGAGTGCTTTCTCCTCCACCACCTCTGTTGATTGCGGACACATTTAAACCAAAATCAGCTCGCTCCCGAGTAACTGTATTGTCATTCTCCTAAAGAAAAATCAGTTTTAGAAAAAACAATTCTTTCCAACCAGATGAGTGTTAGACTCACTGTAGTTCTTCACACATGCCCAGATGGTAAGATTTTTCAGCTGAACTTTTATATTCCACTGAACTCATACCAATAATGCCCGATGTTAGTATGTAACATTATTATGTGCGCCTTTAGGTCTCAATCTGGCTAGCTGCTGAAAGCAATTCAGAGCCACAACTCTAGCACTCAGCGTTCATTTGTTTCCTCTGCAGAGAGTTTTCTATACAGTATAGAGAAATCGGCATAGTGCTCAGTAATGAGGAGAAACCTCTATGAGCACCATGAATGGAGCATTAGGGTACAGAAGGGATAACAGATATGACTGGAAGAGGAGGTAGAGAATGAGCAATGCATCTGTTTAAATGCAAATGATGGGCTATTTTAGGATTTTAAGTTACTTCAACATCTATCCATGACTAGTGGCTACTGCTGTGTACTAAATTGCTGCACTTACAAAAAAGTGACAGCAGGGTCAGGCATAAGATCCAGCCCCTAACACAGAAACGTGTTCAAGGATTTTAAGAAAACAATCTCCGGCACCTACTCAATGCCTCAAGAATCATGCTAGGCTAGCTCATCTCAGCTTACTTCACCTTAACACATAGTTAATTGCAAAGCATCATGTTCAGCAGCCCTGCCAGAATTGACCCCAAAGAGCAAAAGACCACAGTGACAAATTACATTTACAAACTCAAACGTGTTAGACTGAGTTGTGTGAATGTGTTTATGACTGAGACTGGATATCTTATTTGACCTTCTACCGTCTGTAATCCTCCTCATCTCTAGCACTATGGGACTAATTCTTAAGCCCACAGAAATTAATGGAAAGATACCTGTCAACTTCATTTGCTGATGGATTAGGTCCCATGTGAGATGTTCTTTTCCTCCATTTCCAACCTGTGCCTTTTTCCCCGCTACCATCTTACACAGCTAGCATCTCCCACTGGACTCCTGTGTTGTTATAGTTACATAAGTAGTAAAACTCTTTACTCACAAACCTCTAAATGTTTTCTCAGCCTCTTATTGACTATATCATAAGAACGGCCATACTGGGTCAGATCAAAGGTCCATCTAGCCCAGTATCCTGTCTTCCGACAGTGGCCAATGCCAGGTGCCCCAGAGGGAATGAACAGAACAGGTAACCATCAAGTGATCCATCTCCTGTCACTCATTCCCAACTTCTGGCAAACAGAGGCTAGGGACACCATCCCTGCCCATCCTGGATAATAGCCATTGATGGACCTATCCTCCATGAATCTGTCTAGTTCGTTTTTGAAACCTGTTATAGTCTTGGCCTTCACAACATCCTCTGGCGAGTTCCACAGGTTGACTGTCCATTGTGTGAAAAAATAATTCCTTTTGTTTGTTTTAAACCTGCTGCCTATTAATTTCATTTGGTGACCCCTAGTTCTTGTGTTATGACAAGGAGTAAATAAGGGCCTGTCTACACTTACCAAGGGATCAATGCACGGTGATCGATGCATTGGTGGTCGATTTAGCGGGTCTAGTGAAGACCCGCTAAATCGACAGCAGATTGCTCTCCTGTCGACTCCTGTGCTCCACCTGAACGAGACGCACAAGGGGAGTCGATGAGAGAGCGTCTCCCATGGACATAGCGTTGTGTGAACCCCGCGGTAAGTAGATCTAAGTATGTTGACTTCAGCTACATTATTCATGTAGCTGAAGTTGCTTAACATAGATCGATCTCCCCCTGTACCGTAGACTAAGCCTAACATTTCCTTATTTACTTTCACCACACCAGTCATGATTTTAATGACCTCTATCCTATTCCCCCTTAGTAGTCTCTTTCCCAGGATGAAAAGTCCCAGTCTTTTTAATCTCTCCTCATATGGCAGCCGTTCCATATGCCTAATCATTTTTGTTGCCCTTTTCTGAACCTTTCCCAAGTCCAATATATATTTTTTGAGATGAGGCGACCACATCTGCACACAGTATTCAAGATGTGGGCGAACCATGGATTTATATAGAGTCAATATACTATTTTCGGTCTTATTATCTATCCCTTTCTTAATGATTCCCAACATTCTATTCATTTTTTTTGACTGCCGCTGCACATTGAGTGGATGTTTTCAGAGAACTATCCACAGTGACTCCAAGATCTCTTTCTTGAGTGGTAACTGCTAATTTAGACCCCATCATGGTCCAAAGTAAAATAAATTCCAATTGCAATGTAACATGGTCAACACATTTGAACCTGTTTGGGGCTGTCCTTGCTAGATGGTTTAGGCTCTGTTGTCCTCCCAGATGAGGTTTTTGATAATGGCCGCTGCATAGTTTGATGCTGGTTGATCCTAGGAAGATTATGAGAAGAGCTACTTGCCGTCCTAGGATACAAAAAGCCTTTCAGGATGTAATTTTTTAACTTCTCATTTTGTTTCCAGCATACCTCACAATACAGAAGGATTAATGGTGGGATTTTCCAGAAAGTACAGTGTTGGTCTAACTTTAGTCCCACTGAAGTCAATGAATTGAGGTCAATGCTGAATGCTTTTAAAAATCCCACCCTAACCCTTTCTATGTGATGATGGAGGGGATATTTCAGAGACTTTAGCAATCTATGAATCAGGTTGAAAAATTTAAAAAAAAAGTCTTACCTAAAATTTTAGGTAGCTTTTTAAAAGAAAATGAAATTCCACCATTTAGTTTCCAGCGTGCTCACCGGTATGTTAGTTTAGCACCTCCAAGGTATCAGAGCATTTGTGTAACAGTACCATGTTTTACCCTTAGGGGGAAATCTTCTGTGCAGTGCCCAACCCAAGCGACTTTTCCCTTACCTTCTTGGTTTTCCTCCATTTCTTGGTTGCTGTTTATTTTCTGCTGTGGCAAAAATAAATATTGAAATTAGAAATAAATAAGAGTGGGATGCCATGGTCAAGGAAGAAAGAAAATTTCATCCTATTTTTTCTTTTAAAAACATTTTTGAGTGAACCTTGTGCTTGTGAAAGTTGTGAGGTTATGAAGCTCAGAAACTAAAGTCACCTTATAAAGCAGGTACAACATTGGCAGTAACAGAGTAAACCTGGCAAAGTGCCTCAATCCTGATATGACTAGTGGAGAAAGTAGTTCAGAACTTTAGTTCCATTCAGTCTTTGGACTCTCTCCTGAGACTACAAACAAGGTGCCAAATCAACACTGGTTACTGTGATATGGACCTTTCTTTACTAGGAACTGGATTGAGCCCACTAAACTCGTTTAACATACAGCATTGAATAACCATTGGACAATAACTTTTACCCATTGTCAAAGTAGGACAGATTTAAGGTCGCGACCAATAACACTTAAGAGTCCATCCTTAGGACTAAGGTGCTGTCTCACACCATTTTAATCACTCTGCCTTAAAGCTGCCAACCTGCAACATGCCATCGCAACACAAATGTCACAACCTGATGATGTGCTATCAACCCACAAACTATTTCAGGCACTCTTAGAAAATAAGATTTACACACACACACACACACACACACATAGCAGAACGTGAGGTCACTCAAAATCCTAAATTAGAACCAGTGACCCAGAGATGAAAGGTTCTGTACCCCATTAGCAATCTCCTCGCTGTTCTGAGGCCCTTCTCCTCCTAGTATCTATAGATAGAATATTATGAGGGACAGATTCTGATACTCCTCAAGGCACTGATTTGGGGACTGAGAAATTACTCAGTTTGCGTAAGGGAATCACAATCTCACTGTAAATATGATCTAACAAATGTTCTGCAATAGGACCCATTATCCTTGATTTGCAATTAATTCCATCATTTATACATTGTAGGAATGACCTTTTTAAAACGCTAGACCCTGTTTGTAAATCTAAACACTAGACCCTGTTTGTAAATCTTTCTCACATGCACACACTACTTGCTTCCAGCCACTCCTGATCTTTTACATAATTGTGAATGTCAGTATGACTGGTGGGTTTTAAAAGCATTTAATCCATGCAAGGATTATTATTTTTATATGCTTCAGTAGTGTCCCATTTACCTGGGATCTTCAAACTTCCTAATAAGCTTTTGAAGCAACTGAAACTGCTTGGAGATATTCTCTGCTCACTCATCCCCTTCTCTAACAATCAACACTCTCCATAACTTTGCCTCTGCTTGTATTGTTGTTGCCTTCTGTAACCCACTTACTCCTTATGTTGAACACAAGTTCAAGAACACTCAAGATCTCATGGTCCGATCTCAATATGTCTGTTCTGAGTTGCCTCATACAGTATTGCCTTTGCTTGTGCCTCTGGAGTACACGTCTTTTGGAGCAAGGACCTGTTATTTGCTTGGTACATACCATTTAGTGTAAAGGAATGTGCTACATTAAATTTAATAATAAATAATAATAATGGTGGGAATAAACTTTGAAGAATGGTCTTAGATGACCTCTAGGCTACAATCTTTCCCTTTAGTTATTCATTTTGTATTTGAAAATAAAATCAGAAGTAGAGCATTCTTAATATTGTTACCCAAAGAGGAAAAAATGAGAAAATATCTATATAATATTTTGCACTTAGATATTATTTTTTTACCTGTAGATCTCAAAATTGTTTTAAAAAGATGGATAAACAGCATAATATCCATTCACACAGATAGGAAAAGTGAAGCACACAGAAGTGAGAAACAGAGAAGGAAACAGACCCCAGGTCTCCCGAATCCCAATCCCACGTTCTAACCACTAGACCTTTAGCGCTATAATTATTTGGGGACAGAGGAAATAACATTAAATAAGGATAAGTCTGAGAAGTGTCGGGTATTTTAGTGCACACATATTTTTAAAATGATGAGAAACAGAAGTTGGAAAGCTTTCTTTTTGGAACACAGTCACGTACCAGTGTCTAGGGCCTTTTTGGTAATTTTAGGGTATCTCTGGAATTTTACATAGTAATAGCTTTCATATTCCATCAAAATAGTCTCAAGATCAACGTTGTCACAAACTTCAAAGCGGCGTAAAGCTAATTTGGTTTCTTGTTCCAAAGCATTTGCAGCATCAACATACCTGGTCATTTCAAAAGAGCAAAGAACGTAAAACTGAATGTCATTATTCTATAAAATTCTTTGAGAGAAATAGCATACAAGGAAACATGTTATAGTTCAAACTGTGGCAATCCTACATAACTAATAACCAATAACAATTATAAGCACTTTTCATTCACAGGCCTCAAAGTGCTTCCCAAAAGTTCAATATAAGATCACATTGCAAGTTAGTAACAGAGCTGTGACTAGAACCCAATTCTGTTGAAATCCAGAACTGAATCCTATCCACCTATCCATCCTGCCTCATTATTATAGTTTATATCAATTAATTAAAAAAAAAGAAGAAGAATAACCAGTGTGGTACATTTAGCCCTTTATCTTCAAACCATTGTGCAAATATTAACCAATTAATTCTCATAATGCCTCTGAGAGACTTGTCTGCATTTTACTGATGGGGAAACAGAGAGAGGACCAGATTCTGATGTCAGTTACATCAGTGTAAACCTAGAATAACATTATTTGAATAAATTCCTAGCTATATAAAATTCACACTGTTGTAACTGAGATCAGAATCAGGCCTGCAGAGATGAAGGGGTAAATATTCAAAATGGCTGTGTCCCGGGCTGGCAAATTTGTATCTTCCCTTCTGCACCCATAAAATCAAATCCAGGTGCAAATTGTACAACCTATACTTATTACCTCATTTCAATGCAAATCATAGAATTAAAAGCTGAAGAACCAAGATTTCCACCTTAAATTCATATACAAATGTAAAAATGCGAGGGGGGGGGGGCAATTTTTTGCAACTGCAAATTATACCAGAAAAAGGAAGGCCAGCGCTTTTGAAAATTTTTTACTCAGTTGCTTGTTCAAAGTCACACAATAAATTGAGGAAAGTCAGGATAATTCTGATTCTCAGCCCCAAATTTACTCCATTAATATAATTACACTTTCATACAAAATATATTTATACGCTATTAAAACTACATATGTACATCCTTCTGTGTTACTGTACCTTCCATTAAAAGTAATGGAAATTGTGCCTGTATGCAACAAGTCACACGCTACAAATCAACTACAGAATTTGGCAGCTCAATGCTGATATACCTGATGTAAGCCCATCCTCAGCCTCCTCTGTTGTCCTTGTCCACTAAGCAAAATAACCAGACATTTTTACTTTCTCAAATAGCATTTTTATTTGCCCCAGATTTCTGTGAAATAGGATTATTTTGGTCTTGGGCTGTTTAAAACTTTCTTATTTTTATTTACACATATTTAAGTCCAGCATCTCATGAACATTTGGGAGAAAAGATGTCTTGGTTAAAAATTCAGTTAAGATGTGAAAGTTCACAATTCCCATTTCCTGAGCCCACAAGAAACTCTCCAGCAAAAAAAAAAGACCTAACTTGATATTCCTAGCATTAATAGTAAACGCAAGGAGGAAGCTTTTTTTAAAACCTTTCAGATCTTTGTTACACATCACAAAGGGCACAACCCCAATTAAAAAAAAAACCAACAACAACAACAACAACCTTTACAGATGATTGCAAAAAGTTTTTAAGTAGCACCAGATACAAGCTTTTTATTTTTATTCCATGCATTGAAATAAAATGAATTTAAAAGTAAAATATTCATGTTATATGCTAGTATTAGACACACTGCAGAGCAATTTAATTAGCAGAGCAGGCCTTCCATTGCATCCACTATAGGGCAGAAATGAACATCATCATGAAAGGCCAGAAACATACCCAAATATACAACTGTAGTATATTTTTGTTTAGATAACATACCCTTCCTCTGTTAAATAATGCAAAATTAGAATGAGAAGATTTTTTCTACGAGCTTCTGTCCGCATCTCGTCCTGTGAAGGAAGATAGAATTCTAGATCAAATGTAATGATCAGATTCTATTTATAGCTACAAACAGCATCGAAATGTAGTCTGTCCAAATAAATCCAATTAAATAAAGACAACAGTACGTAAGAACTATAAAACAGCTTGCAGTCAAAAAACAGAAGTAAAATGGTTTTCCACTGTAATTTTTTTAACTCCATCAGGCATCCGGGATGGATAAAAGCTTTTTCATAGAAACAATTAGTTTGAATTAGAAATTCCTTTTACTGTTTGTATTTTTGTGAAATTCTGGGATTTATCTGGGCCAGTACAGGGATTGGTTACCATCTGGTAACCTTGGGTGTCTTGTGGTTGTGCAACTTTCATCCAGAGCTCTAACCCTAACAGATTACCCCCAGCACACAAGCCTCAACCTGGCTTTGCCCAACCTGGTTACTCCTTGAAGGCTGACTTTGGTATGATTCCAGCCCCGAATTCATCCCAAACTCATCCTATAGCAGGGACCAGCCCCTCTCACTGGACCCTCACAGAATAAATGTTAGGTTCACTACCTTTACAGAGACAGTCAATCACTCCAACCTGTTAGCTTCCTAGAAGCACACACTTCTCTGAACTTTTATAGCACTGATGATTTATAATGAAAGCAAAACAAGTTTATTAGCAAAAGAACATGGATTAAGTGATACCAAGTAAAAGGGACAAAAGGGAGAAATGGTTAAAAACAAATAAAAATGAAAACACGCATCAAAAAGACTAAAAAAAAAAAAAAAATCTAGCATGATACAGCCTTTGTTCAAGATGGTTTCTCTCACCCACTACAGGGCTGGAAACTAGGACCACAGGTGTTTGGGACTGCTGATGCCTCCACATCACCACTGGAGGTTAAGGCTGGGCTCCCATGGGAGGATCATGAAACTTTGGAAATACCACCCAGCAGGACCCGAGTGGCAGCCCCACACAGCCCACCGATTGGTTGGTACCAGTGCTTTAACCAGGAGGCCATGAAGGGGAGCCGTCTAAGCAACAGCATAGACTGCATGCCTGTTTCTGCTCCAGACCCTGCTTGCGATAGACCCTAGATTCCAGCTTTTGACCCTGATTTTACCTCAACTTTGCTCTTCAATTGCTTTCCGTAACCTGGTGCCTGGCCCCAATTTTCTGGTAACCTGACCCTGTCACCTGACACTTGATTCTCAGTTTGCTGTCTGACCTGCCTTGAACTCTGACCTCCCAGTAACCTGACCCTGCCTGCCTACTGACGCCTGACCCTTGGTCTGTCCTCTGGCCTGTCTTAGACTCTGACCTCTCTGTACATGACTTGGCCTGACTCCTGTTCTGACCAATAAGTTTGTCCTTGTTGTGTCAGTTTGCTCAGACTACCTTTGGTTCCCCCCAAAGCCAGCCAACCCCTCCACAGATGATGGAGGGGACAAGCCGCCCTCCAACCAACAGCACCCCGATGGCCTGGGACCCATATGACCAAGCCACCTGTCTGCAGCCCCATGCTACACAGCATACACTTGAACCACAACTCAGTGCAAATAACTAAACCGGCCGCAGGCTCCCGTGGCGCTGCTCACTGCTGAAGCACAGACCCTGCGTGAGCAGCTCGTATGCTCCCCGGGAGAAGCAGTGACACTACGTGTCCAAACAGACCAGGCATCACCTGAACCAGCCCCTATGGTGCTACTGCCCAAACGGTTGAACAAGAATAGTCAGAAATACTGGGATTTTCTGAACCAACGCAGGCTGTTTTTCCTGCTCTGCCCGAGCACACCCCACAGAGCAAACTAAGGTGGGGCTAGTAGTTAGCCCGCTCTCTGGCGAAACGCTCCATTGGGCCTGTCACCAGTTGGAGCAGACCAACCCTGTGCTCTCCTACTGGGACGCCTTCCTGTAAGCCTTTGCAACCATCTCTGAAGGCCCGCATCACATCCACTCTGCAAAGGCTGCCCTCCGGAAGCTTCTTGAATGGCAATGGCCAGCCACCACCCACTTCCAAAAGCTTGTGGTAGATGTTGAATGGAATGAAGCAGCCTATCCTTACCAGTTCTAATTAGGGCTCAATGATGAGGTCAAAAATGAGTCCTGAACCCAGGCAGGTCAACCTGGGTTACTGACATCTGACCCCAGAGTAGAGAGAGCATCGATGATAGCTGAACCTTTGTTTTACTGTGGGGGACTAGGACATGCTCTTGCCTCCTGCCCAGCTCGGAAGAACTCAGGAAATGGATCAGCCCAGGGCCAGCAGAGGGGGTGAAGCCTGGGCACCACTAGAGTTCAATGCTACAGAAACATGCCCCTGCCCTCGAGTAGAACCTGACCTGGAAACCATGGTGTCGCCCCACATTTCCAATTCCTACTGCAGTTGCAAGTCTTGTGGCATGTGCAGCAGATTCCCTCCCCGCCCCCAAAACTAGCAATGACAGACTCCAGGGCTGCTGCAACTTTATAGATTTTTGAGGCAGCCAAACTCTCCAGATTCCCCCTTCAGCTGAAACCCACACAGTACCTGGTGGAGAGGATTGATAGATCGCCCCTATCTTCGGGTCTGGGGACTCAAGAGACCATCGCGTTAGAAGTCGTAATGGAAGAACACTAAGAAACAATGTGCTTTGATGTAACCAGCTCTCCATTCTTCCTGATAATTCTTGGCATTCCTTGTTTGAATTGGCAGGACCCATGTATGTCTAGGTGGTGGGGGAACATTAGCTTCCCTTCTGATTACTGTCAGAAAGCATGCTTCCAATGAAGCAACTTACCCCCAACTGAACTGCACCCAGGGCCCCAGAACAGGAGGAGACCATCAGAAGCGAAACCCTGGAAAGTGGGGGCTAGCCAGACAGGAGCGGCTCCAGGCCAAAACCTCAGCCTCCCTGACAAGTACTGCGACTTCCTGGATGTGTTTGAGAAGAAAAATGCAGGCTCACTAATCCCATACAGACCACCAGCCCTGGGCAAAGGTGCCCTACGAATGAATATACTCCATGTCTGAACCAGAGCTGTAAGCGCTACATGGGTATACCCAGGAAAAGCTCGCCAACGGCTTCATTGGCGATCCAACACTCTAGCGGGGCACCAGTAATCTTTGTGAAGGAGGACAACAGGTCACTACACCTCTGCGTGGACTATTGTGCATTGAACAGAGTGATTATTCATAATCAATACCCATTGCCCCTCATTCTAGAGCTTCTGGACTGCCCGAGAACTGCCAGGATATTCATGAAATTAGATCTTCAGGAAGCATAAAATTTAGTGTGCATAAGGCCTGAGGATGAATGGAAGACCGTTTTTCATACCCAATAGGGGCACCTGGAATACTTGGTGATGCCATTTGGCTTAACTAGAGCTTCTGCAACATTTCATAAACGATGTGTTTAGGGATATCCTGGATCGGTACATGATCATCTACTTCGACAATATTCTGGTGTTTTTCAAGAACTTGCAGCACTACCACCATGTTCCGTCTGTTCTGGGAACATTAGCAATGAAGAACAAAGCCCCCTGGGTTGTACGCCAAACTGGAAAAGCACACCTTCGACCGGCCCATCATTGAATTTTTGGAGTACATCATTTCCCCAGAGTGAATCCCGATGGATCCACAGACTTTACTGTGGAACTCCCAGCATCTGATGGCCAAACATTTGTGGACTTCCTGATCCAAATGGCCCACTTCATCCCCTGCAACCGGCTACGCTCTGCTGAGACTAACACCCACCTCCTACTGCAAAATGTGGTATGGCTCCATGGGTTTACTGACAGCATAATTTCTGACCAAACCTCACAGTTCACCTCTTGCTTCTGGCATGAAGCATTTAGGCCACGGGTGGACAAACTACAACCTGTGGGCCGCGTCCACCCTGTCAGACCTTTCAGTCTGGCCCTAAAGCTTACATCTGGCAGTGGGCTCAGGGGCTTGCCCTGCTCAACCCACCCAGTGCTTCAGCTGGGGAGTGGGGTTGAGGGCTTAGAATCATAGAATATCAGGGTTGGAAGGGACCTCAGGAGGTCATCAAAGCAGGACCAATCCCCAACTAAATCATCCCAGCCAGGGCTTTGTCAAGCCTGACCTTAAAAATATCTAAGGAAGGAGATTCCACCACGTCCCTAGGCAATGCATTCCAGTGTTTCACCACCCTCCTCGTGAAAAAGTTTTTCCTAATATCCAACCTAAACCTCCCCCACTGCAACTTGAGACCATTAGTCTTTGTTCTGTCATCTGCTACCACTGAGAACAGTCTAGAGCCATCCTCTTTGGAACCCCCTTTCAGGTAGTTGAAAGCAGCTATCAGATCCCCCCTCATTCTTCTCTTCTGCAGACTAAACAATCCCAGTTCCCCCAGCCTCTCCTCATAAGTCATGTGTTCCAGTCCCCTAATCATTTTTGTTGCCCTCCGCTGGACTCTCTCCAATTTTTCCACATCCTTCTTGTAGTGTGGGGCCCAAAACTGGACACAGTACTCCAGATGAGGCCTCACCAACGTCGAATAGAGGGGAACAATCACGTCCCTCGATCTGCTCGCTATGCCCCTACTTATACATCCCAAAATGCCATTGGCCTTCTTGGCAACAAGGGCACACTGTTGACTCATATCCAGCTTCTCATCCACTGTAACCCCTAGGTCCTTTTCTGCAGAACTGCTGCCGAGCCATTCGGTCCCTAGTCTGTAGCGGTGCATGGGATTCTTCCATCCTAAGTGCAGGACTCTGCACTTGTCCTTGTTGAACCTCATCAGATTTCTTTTGGCCCAATCCTTTAATTTGTCTAGGGCCCTCTGTATCCTACCCTACCCTCCAGCGTATCTACCTCTCCTCCCAGTTTAGTGTCATCTGCAAACTTGCCGAGGGTGCAATCCACACCATCCTCCAGATCATTAATGAAGATATTGAACAAAACCGGCCCCATGACCGACCTTTGGGGCACTCCACTTGATACCGGCTGCCAACTAGATATGGAGCCATTGATCACTACCCGTTGAACCTGACAATCTAGCCAATTTTCTATCCACCTTATAGTCCATTTATCCAGCCCATACTTCTTTAACTTGCTGGCAAGAATACTGTGGGAGACCGTGTCAAAAGCTTTGCTAAACTCAAGGAACAACATGTCCACCGCTTTCCCCTCATCCACAGAGCCAGCTATCTCGCCATAGAAGGCAATTAGATTAGTCAGGCACGACTTGTCCCGCTCCACCCACCCAGTGCTCCCCCAACCCCCAACTCACAATTCCTGGATGAGCACCATCTTCCCACATGCAGAGTCACACTGCACAGGTGCGACCAGCACCGCTTATCCAGACTTCACAGAGTTGTTTCTGGAATCGGAACCCCACCCCTCCGCGCTCAATCCCCAAAGCGCCAGCCTCCTCGCACCAGCCTCTGCCCAAAACTGGCCAATGATCAAGGCCAGCCACATTGCAGGATACTGCCCCTAAACAAGTCCAATTAGGAACCACAGTCTCCTTCATTGACCAATCCCTGAGGCATTGCTCCTCCGAGAGACTCACCTCATTCCTCAGCCAATCACCGCGGCCCGGACCTTTCCAGTCTCTATAGCCGCATCCTCAAGACTCTCAAAACCACCCAGGGGCCGCACCCATCCCAGCTAGGGTGCCTCCGCTTGCGGCAGTGCCTGGTACAGCCACTTTGGTGTCACTGCTGGCAGAGCCCCTAGGAGTCCCCGGTACCGTTCCGGTAGAGCCCTTCCCCCGTGCCACACCCCATGACTCCCCCTCCCCGCACCTTCGTAATTTCATGAGCATTCATGGCCTGCCATACAATTTCCATACCCAGATATGGCCCTCAGGCCAAAAAGTTTGCCCACCCTGATTTAGGCTATGGACATCCACCTGCACTGCATACCACCCCCAAACGCATGGACAAAATGAACAGGTGAACCAAGTACTGGAGCAGTATTTGAAATGCTTTACAAATTAAGATCAAGACAACTGGTCCATGATCCTGCCATATCCAAATTTTTCTTACAGCACCAGCAACCATGCCTCTACGGGTCAGAGCCCCTTCTTTGCTAATTATGGATTCTACCTCCCTTTCCAGTTGCTGCTACCGACTGGAACCAATAGATTCACCTCATTGAGGAAGAGCTCAAAAACCACTTAAATTAAGAAGTGAAGGCCTATAAGAGGCATGTGACCATCAGCAACAAGAAGCTCCAGTATTTACTGTATGCCAGGTGTGGCTCGCCGCCAAACACCTCCAGACTAGGTGACCCTCCCACAAATTGGACCACCAGTTCCTTGGACCCTTCCCAATATGACAGCAGATTAACCTGGTGTCATGTTCCAGGATGCAATCCAGACCAGTGAGGGGTTTTGTCACCTCCTGCCCCTCAACCTTGGGTTTCTCACAATGCTTTGCTGTTGTAGCACTAAATCTGGACCTCTCTCAAACAGCCTACCAGCATTCCCTGAGTGTCTGTGTATAGCTACAGCTCTAGTCCAGCAACTCTGACCCCACCAGGCTCTCAGCAACACACCAGCCACACTCTGGCTTCCAGCAGCCTTAGTTACTACCTGCAGGGTGAACCCAACACACTCCAAATCCCAAATTTCCCCCCAAACCTGTCTTCTGCACTGTCCAGGATGTCCATGGCCCCTGTAAGGGGTCAATATGCAACAATCTGCTTCCTTAATTGGAGTTACCAAACTGTTCAGTTTAAACACAACACTGGATTACTTTTGATTACAAAATAAAACAAGTTTAATTTAACTACAAACAGATTTTAAATGAATACAAGTATCAGAAAAGGTTACAAGAGACATAAAGATAAAGTATTTCTAGAAGCTAAAAGTTAAACTAGACTTGGTTCAAGGTAAAATCTTTACCACATGCTCCCAGAAACATTGCTGACCAAATTCTGTGATCATGTCCCCGCCCAAAGTCAAAAGGTTGGTTCCTTTGTCGTCTTAGATGAAAGAAAGACAGGAAGGGAGAGAAAGAAAAGATAGATAGATATAACCTGGGGTGTTTTTGACCCTCACTTTTATAGTCCAGTCACCCTTTGACATGCATTCTCCTAAGGATTACCCCTAGATAAAGTTCCTTCCCACTGTGAGGGTGGAGACATGAAGTCTCGTGGTGAAAGAAGTTTCATGCTGTTATTTGCTAAAGTGCAGATCAAACTGTTCCTGTCTGTCCCCCCACCCCCCCGCCCCGTTGTTGCCAAAGAATTGCCACTTGACAGGTGATGGCCAATCAACTATGACACCTGACTAGAGGCATTAGCTTGTCCTTTGTCTCTGAGGAACCAGTTTACTCCCTCTTGTTGTCCCGAGGATCCTGATTACCTCAGTTTACATATAAGTAGTAAACACAAATTTCTGTGTTTAAGATAGACCTATTTAACAACTTCTGCCTAGTTGGGGCTACATGGGTTTAAACATGCTATCATACAAGGGCATTCAGAACTTTACATGTAATGTTGCTACATGCATTTCACCATTATAATATTGACTAGTGAGTTATTAATTTTCAAATGATACCTCACAAGGTATCTTTGTACATATTTTGTACAAAGATTATTACAATAATGGGTAGGGTGTGAATACAGGAGTACATTCAGTCACAGCCGGTCATCTTCAGACTCTAGCTTCCCCAGCCTCTCAAAATACACTCAGTTTTCCATGTTTCCCTTCTGAAATCCTACACTGAGCACACCTTCCCTAACTGAACTACACCGCTGCCTCCATCAGTTGAAACCATCCCGATGTGTCGAAAGAATAGTAAATATGGCAGGCGACCACCTTGGCTTAACGGTGAAATCCTAGCGGATCTTAAACATAAATAAGAAGCTTACAAGAAGTGGAAGGTTGGACATATGACCAGGGAAGAGTATAAAAATATTGCTCGGGCATGTAGGAATGAAATCAGGAGGGCTAAACCGCACCTGGAGCTGCAGCTAGCGAGAGATGTTAAGAGTAACAAGAAAGGTTTCTTCAGGTATGTTGGCAACAAGAAGAAAGCCAAGGAAAGTGTGGGCCCCTTAATGAATGAGGGAGGCAACCTAGTGACAGAGGATGTGGAAAAAGCTAATGTACTCAATGCTTTTTTTGCCTCGGTCTTCACTAACAAGGTCAGCTCCCAGACTGCTGCGCTGGGCATCACGACATGGGGAATAGATGGCCAGCCCTCTGTGGAGAAAGAGGTGGTTAGGGACTATTTAGAAAAGCTGGACGTGCACAAGTCCATGGGGCCGGACAAGTTGCATCCGAGAGTGCTAAAGGAACTGGCGGCTGTGATTGCAGAGCCATTGGCCATTATCTTTGAAAACTCGTGGCGAACGGGGGAAATCCCGGATGACTGGAAAAAGGCTAATGTAGTGCCAATCTTTAAAAAAGGGAAGAAGGAAGATCCTGGGAACTACAGGCCAGTCAGCCTCACTTCAGTCCCCAGAAAAATCATGGAGCAGGTCCTCAAAGAATCAATCCTGAAGCACTTACATGAGAGGAAAGTGATCAGGAACAGCCAGCATGGATTCACCAAGGGAAGGTCATGCCTGACTAATCTAATCGCCTTCTATGATGAGATTACTGGTTCTGTGGATGAAGGGAAAGCAGTGGATGTATTGTTTCTTGACTTTAGCAAAGCTTTTGACACGGTCTCCCACAGTATTCTTGTCAGCAAGTTAAAGAAGTACAGGCTGGATGAATGCACTATAAGGTGGGTAGAAAGCTAGCTAGATTGTCGGGCTCAACGGGTAGTGATCAATGGCTCCATGTCTAGTTGGCAGCCGGTATCAAGTGGAGTGCCCCAGGGGTCGGTCCTGGGGCCGGTTTTGTTCAATATCTTCATAAATGATCTGGAGGATGGTGTGGATTGCACTCTCAGCAAATTTGCGGATGATACTAAACTGGGAGGAGTGGTAGATACACTGGAGGGCAGGGATAGGATACAGAAGGACCTGGACAAATTGGAGGATTGGGCCAAAAGAAATCTGATGAGGTTCAATAAGGATAAGTGCAGGGTCCTGCACTTAGGACGGAAGAACCCAAATCACAGCTACAGACTAGGGACTGAATGGCTAGGCAGCAGTTCTGCGGAAAAGGACCTAGGGGTGACAGTGGACGAGAAGCTGGATATGAGTCAACAGTGTGCCCTTGTTGCCAAGAAGGTCAATGGCATTTTGGGATGTATAAGTAGGGGCATAGCGAGCAGATCGAGGGACGTGATCGTCCCCCTCTATTCGACATTGGTGAGGCCTCATCTGGAGTACTGTGTCCAGTTTTGGGCCCCACACTACAAGAAGGATGGGGATAAATTGGAAAGAGTCCAGCGAAGGGCAACAAAAATGATTAGGGGTCTGGAACACATGACTTATGAGGAGAAGCTGAGGGAACTGGGATTGTTTAGTCTGCAGAAGAGAAGAATAAGGGGGGATTTGATAGCTGCTTTCAACTACCTGAGAGGTGGTTCCAGAGAGGATGGTTCTAGACTATTCTGAGTGGTAGAAGAGGACAGGACAAGGAGTAGTGGTCTCAAGTTGCAGTGGGGGAGATTTAGGTTGGATATTAGGAAAAACTTTTTCACTAGGAGGGTGGTGAAACACTGGAATGCGTTGCCTAGGGAGGTGGTGGAATCTCCTTCCTTAGAAGTTTTTAACGTCAGGCTTGACAAAGCCCTGGCTGGGATGATTTAATTGCGGATTGGTCCTGCTTTTGAGCAGGGGGTTGGACTAGATGACCTCCTGAGGTCCCTTCCAACCCTGATATTCTATGATTCTATGAAATCCAGGTCACAAGGAATACCAAATACATGTCATCCTTGATTCCTGACAGACACATGGCCGTTTGTACTATCTGGTGGACTGGGAAGGCTACAGCTGCAAAGAGCACACTTGGGAGTTTGTCTCCCATGACCACATCCCTGACCTGGTGGAAGAATTCCATAAGGCTCACCCAGACAAGCCTTCGGCACCAGCCCAAAAAGGGGGAATGATGAAAGAACCTGCAGGGCTGGACCCTGGGACAAAAGGGGTTCTGGGCTGCTGACACCTCGGCATCACCACTGAAGGTTTAGGGTGAGCTCCCATGGGAGGACCCTGTGAGATTAGGCTCAGCAGGAAGTACTGCCCAGCATGACCAAAGTGGTGGCTCCTCACAGCCCACTGATTGGTCAGTACCAGTACTTAAACCAGGAAGCCACGAACAACACAGAATGCCTGCCTGGCTCTGCTCCAGACCCTGCTTCCAATAGACCCTAGATTCCAGCTTCTGACCCTGGTTGGTCCTCAGCTTTGCTCTTCGATTGCCATCTGTAACTAACTTCGTGCCTGACCCTGCCCACCTCTTGATACCTGGCTCTCAGATTGCCATCTGGCCTGTATCGGACTCTGTCCTCCCAGTAACCTGACCCTGCCTCCCTCTTAATGCCTGAACCTCTGTCTGCCCTCTGACCTATCTTGGACTCTGACCTCCAGGTGCCTGACTCCCAACTTCTGCTCTGACCACTAGGTATGACCACCCTTGTTCTGGCTGTAACACAGTCTTCTTTCCAGCTTTTACTGGCCAGCCTGGCCAGGACTCATCATGAAGATCAACTCAGTTGGTTCCTTTGTCTCCTAAGATGAAAGATAAAGATGGGAGTCATATCACCAAAGGGCTGTCTTTGTCTTATAAAACACGAAGGCCTTCTGGGGATTCAGTCTCCTGCATCTCTCTGGGGTGCAGGAGTCATGTTAATTCTGTCCCTTGAGTTCACGATCAGGATAACCGCAGCTGCTTTAGGTCAAAGCTTTTGTTTACTGCTAATATGTAAACTGAGGTAAACTCATATTCCTTTGTCTAGGACAGACCTGTTTATGACCTTTACCTAGGCCAGGCTCTGTGGTCTTAAACATGTTCTAGCAACATCATACATAGGGAATTTGTAACTTCACCTATAATGTTAACACATGCATTTTACAAGGATATTAATAAAGTGTATTAGCTTTTATGTGATACCTCACAAGACATATTTTGTATAATTATTGCAGCAGTGAGAATACAAAGGTGCCTAGGGTCACAACTTTGTATTGGAAAGACTAGCTTACTCGGTCATGCAAGAAATTGCTTCTTATGAAAATTAACCATTTTGAACCACTGCAAGACCAGACAACTCTTAAAGCAGAGTGACTAAAGTAAGGTTTCCCCATAACTTGGGCAGGGAGTCAGTTCCATATTTACATATGTTCCTCAGCACAGATTAATATGAAAGGCCTGAATAGTATTAATACTTCACAATAAATATTTAAATGGTCCTGCTTATCCTAAAGTGCACTACAAAATATTTACATACATAATCACTCACTTGCAGCTACTTCTGTGTGAAGGAGCACTACACAGCATATTGTATAATGCACACTAGCAAGAGGAGAAAGTTCAGCAAAGACACTCATGTTTTCCTTCTGATGAGATGTGTCAGAAGGTCTTCAGTGCCCACACAGACCAAATATGCCCTCAGTTTTTAAGATCTTACTGGAAAAAAATATAAACTGTAGGGAATGTATCTTAGAAAGAAGAGGTTGGCCAATCTATCTGGGATTTGAACCTGGAGCTACAGGAAGATCAGATATTTCTAAACCCAGACTTAGGCAACTAAGTTAGTAGTACCAGTTTCCACTAAAGTTTGGAAGGCATCTAAATGTGAACAGTATAACTCTGGCTCCCATTTGGTTAAAAAAATAAACGTTATATTTATTTAACATCAACATATAATATGTTGAACAAGTGATCCTACTTAGTATTTTTTGAATGCAGTGAAATCTGTCCTAAAAGATCACCCAAGGGCTTGCTTGTCTAATAGAGTCTGATCTTTAAGGACTTAATTTTTAAAGATGGGACTTCCTGCTGTGTGTAAACAATTGCATGTGTCTGATCTGCATGTGCAAATGCCACTTATGCACATACAAAACTGGTGTGAATAGCTTGACAAATGAATAGCTAGACTCTTAACTGGACACTGTGTGAACTGAAGTGGTATTTACTAGGGCTGTCGATTAATCGCTGTTAACTCACGCAATTCAAAAAAATTAATCATGATTAATCACACTGTTAAACAATAGAATGCCAATTGAAATTCATTAAATATTTTTGGATGTTTTTCTACATTTTCAAATATATACATTTTGATTTCAATTACACAGACTACAAAGTGTGCAGTGCTCAATTTATATTAATTTTTATTACAAATATTTTCACTGTAAAATGATAAACAAAAGAAATAGTATTTTTCAATTCACCTCATATAAGTACTGTAGTACAATCTTTTTACCATTAAAGTGCAACTTACAAATGTAGTTTTTGTGTTACATAACTGCACTCAAAAACAAAACAATGTAAAACTTTTGAGCCTACAAGTCCTCTCAGTCCTACTTCTTGTTCAGCCAATTGCTCAAACAAGGTTGTTTACATTTGCAGGAGAGAATGCTGCCCGCTTTTTGTTTACAATATCACCTGAAAGTGAGAACAGGTGTTCGCATGGCACTGTTGTAGCCGGTGTCGCAAGATATTTATGTGCCAGATTTGCTGAAGATTCATATGCCTCTTCATGCTTTGGCCGCCGTTCCAGAGGACATGCTTCCATGCTGATGATGCTTGTTAAAAAAATATTGCGTTAATTAAATTTGTGACTGAACTCCTTGGTCGAGAATTGCATGTCTCCTGCTCTGTTTTACCTGCATTCTGCCATATATTTCATGTTATAGCAGTCTCGGATGATGACCCAGCACAGGTTGTTCGTTTTAAGAACACTTTCACTGCAAATTTGACAAAACGCAAAGATACCAATGTGAAATTTCTAAAGATAGCTACAGCACTCGACCCAAGATTTAAGAATCTGAAGTGCCTTCCAAAATCTGAGAGGGATGAGGTGTAGAGCATGCTTTCAGAAGTCTTAAAAGAGCAACATTCGGATGCAGAAACTACAGAACCCGAAGCACCAAAAAAGAAAATCAACCTCCTGCTGGTGGCATTTGACTCAGCTGATTAAAATGAACATGCGTTGGTCTGCACTGCTTTGGATCATTATCGAGCAGAACCCGTCAGCATGGATGCATGTCCTCTGGAATGGTGGTTGAAGCATGAAGGTACATATGAATCTTTAGCACATCTGGCACGTAAATATCTTGGGACGCTGGCTACAACAGTACTATGGAAATGCCTGTTCTCACTTTCAGGTGACATTGAAAACAAAGTGGGCAGCATTATCTCCTGCAAATGTAAACAAACTTGTTTATCTGAGCTATTGGCTGAACAAGAAGGAGGAGTGAGTGGACTTGCAGGCTCTAAAGCTTTACATTGTTTTATTTCTGAATGCAGGGTTTTTTTGGTACATAATTCTACATTTGTAAGTTCAACTTTCATGATAAAGAGATTGCATTACAGTACTTGTATTTGGTGAATTGAAAAATACTATTTGTTTTGTTTTTTACAGTGCAAATATTTGTAATAAAAATAAATAAAGTGAGCTCTGTACACTTCGTATTCTGTGTTGTAATTGAAATCAATATATTTGAAAATATAGAAAACATCCAAAAATATTTAAATAAGTGGTATTCAATTATTGTTTAACAGTGTGATTAATCGCAATTAATTTTTTTTTGTAAATCGCTTGACAGCCCTAGTAGTTCCACATGGAAATTAGGTTTGTGTAAATGTTAATCTTTGATATCAGATACAAAATTTGAACCAACTGTATACAAAACCTGGGGATATGTGGAAGTATTCACTTAAGATGGGGCTGCATTTACTATTAGAGGTGATTCTCAATGCAGGTTTCACTGTATAACATTTACTATAAATAAAATACCAGTGCTACAATGCCTTAGGGACCAATCCTCCCCCTTGTTCCTTAAAAGGCAAAAGGACAGGATAAAACCATGACTTCTAGCACATTGCCACATTGTTCCCCCAGGAGGTGGGCCCTGTGGCAAAATGGATCTGGAAGAGGAATTGTCCAGCCAAAGTGGTAGAGAATAAATCTGCAGGAGATAAACCCACAAATCCTTGACCTATCCACACTAGAACCTGCCCCTATGTGTCCTTTAGTGCCAAAGCACTAATTCCTGCTGCATCTGTCCATCTGGAGTTCACAGACAAGCCACAGAGTTACCACTGTTCATAACAACTACTTATGATTTATCATTTTACGTCCTAATAGACTTCAAAAAGGAATATGTATGTAGAAGGATAGTTCCCCTTTGTCTCCTGGAACTGTGCACTATCACAGCAACAACAGAAAGAAGAAAGGTACCAAAATGTGGTTTTGGGTAGTGTAACATAGTGCATAGCCAGCCTTCCTCTCCTTGGTCAGATTAGAACTATTCCGCTCCCCTCTACACTCTGCAGCATGGAGGGTACCATATGCCTGTAGCAGGAAGAGAGCCTGAGACATAAGCCCTTTTATCTGGGCTAAAGTAGTGGTCAAAGCTTTGCTAATATAAAGCAAAGTCAGCAAGGTTGTAAAAGCAGGAGTCATGCTCTGTCTGTGTACATGCTCACAGAGCCTGGCAAGAACAGGACTGGTACTGCAAAAACACACACGTTCCTAAGAAAGGCTAGGCACAGCAAACTCACGCAAACACATTCCAGAAGGATGGTACAAGAACACCCCATACCAGGTATGTTATAAACACGCCCCCCAAAAATAAAAGGAACACACTCTTAAAGATGAGGTCAGGATGACAATATAATGGATAGAGATGTTTTGATCGAACCAGTATGTACAAGGTAACGAGTGGTAACAATCCACATCAGGGGGCAGTAACTAACCACGTCAGAGGGGCAATATATAACTTGTTTGTATTGGTCCATAAAATGGAGTCTCAGAGGGAATGTCTTTGGTCAGCCAACGGGGAATGGAAAGTCCCGCCATTCACTGAGCTGCGTCCATTGTCATGGGCATACATGTGCTAGTGTAACTCTAGACATTGATTTGGGGAGCTAAGACCATGCTTTGTCGACAATAAACCTGGCTGGGTGCCTTTGTACCTTAATGCACACTGTGGTCATTGAGCAGTTCGCTCGAGGTCTGCTGTGTCAGCTACCTGCGGAGAGCTGGGATGCCACACAGAGAGAGAACACACATGCAGCCAAACATCTAACGACAATGCCATTCACCTTCTGACTTATGTATTTGAGATAATATGGCAGTTACTTTATTTTAAGGCTGGTGACTATCCCTCTGTTTGTTCCAGAAGGCTTTTATTAATCTCTAGAAAAACTGGGAGGCAAGGGAGGGGGTCATCACAGCTATCATATCTTTTCCCTTGGAAGTTTGATTTAAGTGCAGAGCCATCTAGTGGAAAAGAGGGAAACATTTTTACACGAAATTTTCCCAGGATTTGAAAATTGTTTCTCATTTTACTTAAGTCATGGTGTATAAGCTTAATTTCAGATTTCTAAAGGGAAAAAGATGAGGCAGTTCAAGAAAGAGGCATTAAATTACAATCCAAGCTCTAACACTCCCTACTTCTGTTGCCTTGGGAAAGTTACAACTCCCTCTGCCTTAGTTTCCCTGTCCTTATTACAAGTACAATAATACTTTCCTATCTCCAAGTGGCAGTGTGAAGATTAATATTTTATAAAGCACTCTGAGGATGAAAAGGGCAGATTATTATTATTAAGTTCTAGTCTGGGATAATTTGCTTGTACAATCACAAGTGCATTGGCAGGGATGCTGAAAGAAGACAGATTAACTTTGTGGCATGTTCTCAGCAAATAAAAACAAACTTTGGCACAGGTGGGATGAGCGATTCTCTCACAGATAGTGTTTTGAAAATAATCTTAAAATTGGGGCCCTTTTACAATTCATCCTAGAAGACTTGTCTTTCTGTAATTACAGTTTGAGGGGTGGGAAAGGGGTTGGAGTTATTACTACTGGAGATGCCGGGGGTGGGAGGGATTGTGGTGCCTCCCACCCCCTTATATCCATTAGCCCAATGGTAGAGCACTTACCCAGGCTGTAGGAGACTCAGGTTCAAATCTCCACTCTATCTGACCCTAGGGCTCCCACCTCCCAGGAGAGTGCATTAACCACAGAGCTGTAGGGTATTCTGGGGGGATTTGTCTCAATCTCTCCTGCTGAAGTGGTTCCACTTGATAGAAACATTTAAATATTCACTGAGCCAGAGACAGCATGAATGATTCTACAACCTAGTGGTTAGCACATTCACATTGGAGACCTAAGTTCACTTCCCATACCGGTGATGGCACCACCTTCTCCGCTGTGTCTTGTGCGGAGCGCAATCTGGTAGGCATGCTCTAAGACTGTTTACAGTACTGTTGCTCCCACTGTTGATAGCGATGGTAGGCCTTTTTGCCAAAAATTTCCCCATGAAGAAGCCTCCTAAAAATGAAAGGGTAGTTTAGTCTCCATGGCCCATTCATTGTTTGTCTTCTGGTGAAACTGACACTAAGAGTGCGACCTGTGATGGTTAATTTTGTGGTGTAGAAACCTGTGCATGATAATGGCCCACCTTGATTATCATGCACATTGTAGGGAGAGTGGTCACTTTGGATGAGCTATTACCAGCAGGATAGTGAGTTTGTGTGTGTGGTTTTTGGAGGGGGGTGAGGGGGTGAGAGAACCTGGATTTGTGCAGGAAATGGCCCACCTTGATTATCATGCACATTGTGAAGAGAGTTGTCACTTTGGATGGGCTATTACCAGCAGGAGAGTGAGTTTGGGTGGAGGGTGAGAAAACCTGGATTTGTGCTGGAAATGGCCCAACTTGATGATCACTTTAGATAAGCTATTACCAGCAGGACAGTGGGGTGGGAGGAGGTATTGTTTCATGATCTCTGTGTGTATATAAATGTCTGCTGCAGTTTTCACGGTATGCATCCGATGAAGTGAGCTGTAGCTCACGAAAGCTCATGTTCAAATAAATTGGTTAGTCTCTAAGGTGCCACAAGTACTCCTTTTCTTTTTGCGAATACAGACTAACACGGATGTTACTCTGAAACCTGTCCATGTGGACCCTCCTGAGGCACATTAACAGTCCATTAATGTGCTCTGACCTAGTCCCATTTCAACGAGGACTAGATCAAAGCGCATTAATGAACTATTAATGCATGTCAGCAGGGTCCTCATAGACAATCCACAACAGTGAAAATAGATTCACCCCTTCCCAGCTTTCCACAAAACTAAATGTTTGTGTAACAAGCCCTAAGACTACCGAATCATCTCACATAGGCCACTAATGAGCCAATCAGATGATAGCAACTTTCATTATCAACCAACCGAGGTTGGATCGGAACCAAAAATATAGAGAAGTAAGCCTCTGATCCCAATCCTGTGACATGCTGATGAGCCCCACTGAAGTCAAGAGGAGTTGGAGCCATTGAAAACCTTACAGGATGGATCTTCTATTGCATAACAAATCTAATGAACCACTGAGTCACCCCACCCGGTATATTCCATACCAGCAGACAGCCTGAAAGCAAACTTTGACAAACTATCATCACACCAAGGACTTCAGCTCTGGTTAGCAAGGAAGTGGTAAAATCTAATACATATGTGAAAGAAAAGGAGCACTTACAAGTAAAAAGTTATTTAAAATTCAGTTTAGCTTCATAGTGATTTAGCCTTGCTGTTTAATTAGTATTTAGAATGGCATGTTGTTTATAGTCATTGGTATTTCAATAGATGTTTAAGTGTTTAAAGTTTAATAAGCTCCTATTCTTATAAGAACAAAAAATGTGCGTAATTACATTTTCAATTACTATAGAGAATTTTTTGGGTCCATGCAATTAATAAAAGCTTAAGGCACTTAAACATGATCTTGTTTTAAAAGCTAAATAGTTGAGCACTTCACTAATTAGCTCCAACACTTAGTGTTTTTTTCTAAATTAACAAAATAAAAATGTCATGTATTCGTTTCTTTGTAGCTGTTAAAGACACATGAGTTTGTAAACCAGTTTAATTTTAAAACTGAACTGTTCCCATATTTAATTCCAAATCTTTTTTTTTTTTTAAAAAGGTACAGGTTATGGGTCAAACTAGTTTCTGGTGTAGCTCCACTGATTTCAGGGACTTCAGTGTAACTCCACATACACCAGGGATTAATTTAACTATAATTCTTTGTTATTATTTAATCCTATTTTCTACATTATAATGTATATTACATATAAAAAATTAGAAGTACTTGTTGCAAAGTACTTCACTCAAAAGACAGAAAATCCCAGATATACACTTGCCCTTGACACTTTAATTCTGTGTCTGTGTGCATCCAACCTATGCACTGAATAAGGCACGGGTCTAGTGGAAAAAATAGTATGTGAACTTGTAATTAAAGATTGTATCATAATGCATATACACAAAGGACCTGAATTAAAGTCGCATGGACAACCACAAACCTGACATTTCATAACTTTCTAGTCCTTGACTTTCTAAATAAGACAAACAACTTTACTGTACCAGTCTATTTGTATAATGGCATAATTTCCAGCTCAGGTAGAGGTACACATGCTAGTTTTGATCATGCTAGAGCACTAAAAATGGCAGCGTTGCTGTGGACAAGCTGCCTGATTATTTACCGAGGAACAGACTGTACCTGGCTGGCTATCCCATGCCACCACCTCTACTACGCAGCTACACTGCTATTTTTAGCACTCTACTTTGATCAAAGCTAGCTCATGTACATCTACCAGAGATGGAAATTACAGCTCCAGATGCAGGGTACCTTTCATTAGCTAGTAGCAGGACAAAGCTGTTATCCCAGAGGCAGGACAGGCCACTGAGGACATACGCTGGGTCCACAGGGTGGAGCTCATCCTTGCCTGGCTCCTTTTCTGTTCTCTCCCCAGAGGGGTAGGGGGATCCTATCCCATATAGTGTCTCAAGAGCGGGGGATGAAGAGAGGGGGAAGCTTGGCCCAGTTCTCTCCTTGCCCTGACAGGTACGAATGAGGCTGTGGCACAGAAGTTGAATAAATACTCAATTGATTAAAAAATTACATTAAAGCTAATGTTAAATATATATATATATGTAATACATAGGCTGGGAAAAGTGTGTCTGTACATCTGGGTATAGTGCTAAGATTATCCACAAATATAGTTTTTAAAAGTCATATAATACATAAAATACATGATCAGCAACAACCCAAATTTAGATGAATAGATTTAACAATACTGTTTAGATATTAGAATCAGATTACTCGGGTACATCACTCATGAAAAGCTGTACAGAGATTTGGTTGTGGAAAGCAAAATATATCAATGAGCGGAGATTGTCTCTCAGTAATTGAGAATTAGGTTGGTTGTCCATTTAGAAAATACAATCCATGAGGAAAGTATCTGTTACTTTCTTGACTGCGCTTCTTATCGGCGCTCCAGCTCATTATATCAAATATTCGATTGATAAGAACAGATTTTTAAAAATTATTTTAGCCAGCAGGTGGCGCTAAAGGGACAGGTTAAGGAATACAGTCTACTGAACTAGCTCTTACTGCACAGTCAAGAGCAAATAAAGAAGAAGGATGTCAAATATGCTGGACCACCTCAATTCAAGGCTTTAAAGTAAATAAAGTCTTTAAAATAAAAAAAATGTATGTTTTGGTCAATATTTTAAGGTAGTTGTGATTTTAATTATTTTATAGAATTGCAAACATTCGCCATTGATTGTTTTTAATGCCATTCCTAGGGATGCAAGAAACCACAAAAATCTGCAGAGGAAGATAAATGGAAAGAATTGCAGTCCAGGAATCTGAGCACAGGAGTGGGAAACAGGAACTCAGGACTGCTCTAAGTGTTCTGCAATTTTTTGCTGCCCAGGATGGAGAACATTTTCAGCACAAACACACACACACACAGGATGATTAAAAAAAACAACAACTCCTCCGCCAATAAATAAATACCCCAACCAACACTGCACAAGCAAAACAAAAATAAAACCCCCAAACCGGCCCGGTGCAGAGGAAACAAGCAAAACCCAAAAGAAAAGGATGGTGAAGCAATGTGGCACCCCAGAAGTTGGCACCCAAAGCAATCATCCTGCCCACCCACCCCTAAGGCTGGCCCTGCAGGAACACCTTTGGTCAAGTCTCTGAGGGACAGATTTTCAAAGGTATTTAGACACCTTAAATTAATTCAGAATTAAAATTCAAAATAAAATGATCTGGACAAACTGGAGAAGTGGTCTGAAGTAAATCGGATGGAATTTAATAAGGACAAATGTAAAGTACTCCACCTAGGAAGGAATAATCACCTGCACACATACAAAATGGCAAATGACTGTCTAGGCAGGAGTACTGCAGAAAGGGATCTGGGGGTCCTAGTTGATCACAAGCTAAATATGAGTCAACAGTGTAACGCTGCTGCAGCAAAAAAAAGCAAACATCCTTCTGGGATGTATTAGCAGGAGTGTAAGCAAGACACAAGAAGTAATTCTTCCACTCTACTCCGCACTGATTAGGCCTCAACTGGGGTATTGTGTCTAGTTCTGGGTGCCACATTTCAGAAAAGATGGGGAAAAATTGGAGAAAATCCAGAGAAGAGCAACAAAAACGATTAAAGGTCTAGAAAATGTGACCTATGACGGAAGATTGAAAAAAACTGGGTTTGTTTAGTCTGGAGAAGAACAGACTGAGAAGGGGCACCATAACAGTTTCCAAGTACATAAAAGGTTGTTACAAGGAGGAGGGAGAAAAATTGTTCTCAAACTTTAAGGACAGGACAAGCAGCAAAGGGCTTAAATTGCAGCAAGGGCGGTTTAGGTTGGACACTAGAAAAAACTTCCTAACTGTCAGGATCGTTAAGCACCTGAACAAATTGCCTAGGGGGAGGTTATGGACTCTCCATCATGGGGGATTTTTAAGAGCAGGTTGGACAAACACCTGCCAGGGAGGGTCTAAATAATTCTCAGCCCTGCTGTGAGCGCAGGGGACTGGACTAGGTGACCTCTCCAGGTCCCTTCCAGTCCTGTGAGCCTAAAGATAGAGAGAGGTGCCTCCTGGAATAATTTCCAAAAGCTCCTGGAAACTGACAACCGGGAGCAAGGAGGGCAGAACGCCCAGCGCCTGCGCACTGACTGAACCCTCCCTCTCTGCGGGGCCCTCCTCCTGCCGGCAGGGTGGCCCCTCTTGCCCATGCGCAGTAATGGCGCCCGCAGCCGCCCGGTCTCTATAGTAACGGAGAAGCGCAGCGGCCTCTCTCCAGCACTCACCGCCTCCTTAGCCTGGTGGGTGGTCTTCAGCGTCTGGTAGGAAAGCTCCATGGGTGCGGGCTTTGCGGGGAAAGACCCACCTCACTCACCGCACCGGCGGGAGCGTATAACCGGCTCGGAGACGCGGGGCAGCCACCCCACAGCGTCTCATCCACCCACCACACAGGGGGAGGGGCTGTCTGAGGAACTAGCCAATCAGCGGGCTCTGTCCGCAGTCCGAAGCCATCAGAGCCCCGGGAGGTGGAGACTGTCTATCTAACTGTCCAATCAAAAGAGGGGGCTGCTTGACGAACTGCCCAATCGCCATATAGGGAGCAGGGCCCGCCTGTGAAACTGTCCAATCACCACATAGGGCAGTGGCGGCCCCCCCCCTTTTTTTTTAAACTCCTGAGCCAGTAAGCAGGTGTTGGCCTGCTGAGAGCTTGGGGCGAGGTAGGGCTCAGCTGCGATGGGCTGCGCTGCCTGCAGTTCCTGGCCCCGCGGCTGAGGCGGGCCCCACCGTTAGCCCCTGGCTCAAGGCCCAGGCCTACTGTGAGCAGTAGAAGACACTTGTCGATACGTACCCACTCTGCCATTAGCTTCCCTCTCCTTGCCAAGGCGTATTGTGACTGGCACAGAACAACTGTCTATACATGTTTCAGAGTAACAGCCGTGTTAGTCTGTATTCGCAAAAAGAAAAGGAGGACTGGTGGCACCTTAGAGACTAACCAATTTATTTGGGCAGGAGCTTTCGTGAGCTACAGCTCACTTCATCGGATGCATACCGTGGAAACTGCAGCAGACTTTATATACACACAGAGATCATGAGGTGGGGGGTGGAAGTGGTATTGTTTCATGATCTCTGTGTATATAGAAAAGGAGGACTTGTGGCACCTTAGAGACTAACCAATTTATGAGAGCATAAGCTTTCGTGAGCTACAGCTCACTTCATCAGATGCATATCGTGGAAACTGTAGCAGACTTTATATATACACAGAGAATCATAGAATCATAGAATATCAGGGTTGGAAGGGACCCCAGAAGGTCATCTAGTCCAACCCCCTGCTCAAAGCAGGACCAATTCCCAGTTAAATCATCCCAGCCAGGGCTTTGTCAAGCCTGACCTTAAAAACCTCTAAGGAAGGAGATTCTACCACCTCCCTAGGTAACGCATTCCAGTGTTTCACCACCCTCTTAGTGAAAAAGTTTTTCCTAATATTCAATCTAAACCTCCCCCAATATGAATATGAACCAGAATATGAACCAATACCTCCAGCAGAAGCAGCTGTTCTATCTCGGGGCCTCTCCTTCTGCCCCTCCACCCCCACGAACATGATACAGTTCTGTGGTGACCTAGAATCCTATTTTCGACGTCTCCGACTCAAGGAATATTTCCAAAATACCTCTGAACAGCATACTAATCCACAGAGGTCTCCCTACCAACACTACAGAAAGAGGGATTCTAGGTGGACTCCTCCTGAAGGTCGAAACAGCAGACTGGACTTCTACATAGAGTGCTTCCGCCGACGTGCACGGGCTGAAATTGTGGAAAAGCAGCATCACTTGCCCCATAACCTCAGCCATGCGGAACGCAATGCCATCCACAGCCTCAGAAACAACTCTGACATCATAATCAAAAAGGCTGACAAAGGAGGTGCTGTTGTCATCATGAATAGGTCGGAATATGAACAAGAGGCTGCTCGGCAGCTCTCCAACACGAGTTTCTACAAGCCATTACCCTCTGATCCCACTGAGAGTTACCAAAAGCAACTACAGCATTTGCTCAAGAAACTTCCTGAAAAAGCACAAGATCAAATCTGCACAGACACACCCCTGGAACCCCGACCTGGGATATTCTATCTACTACCCAAGATCCATAAACCTGGAAATCCTGGGCGCCCCATCATCTCAGGCATTGGCACCCTGACAGCAGGATTGTCTGGCTATGTAGACTCCCTCCTCAGGCCCTACGCTACCAGCACTCCCAGCTACCTTCGAGACACCACTGACTTCCTGAGGAAACTTCAATCCATCGGTGATCTTCCTGATAACACCATCCTGGCCACTATGGATGTAGAAGCCCTCTACACCAACATTCCACACAAAGATGGACTACAAGCTGTCAAGAACACTATCCCCGATAATGTCACGGCTAACCTGGTGGCTGAACTTTGTGACTTTGTCCTTACCCATAACTACTTCACATTTGGGGACAATGTATACCTTCAGATCAGCGGCACTGCTATGGGTACCCGCATGGCCCCACAGTATGCCAACATTTTTATGGCTGATTTAGAACAACGCTTCCTCAGCTCTCGTCCCCTAAAGCCCCTACTCTACTTGCGCTATATTGATGGCATCTTCATCATCTGGACCCATGGAAAAGAAGCCCTTGAGGAATTCCACCATGATTTCAACAATTTCCATCCCACCACCAACCTCAGCCTGGTCCAGTCCACACAAGAGATCCACTTCCTGGACACTACAGTGCTAATAAACAATGGTCACATAAACACCACCCTATACCGGAAACCTACTGACCGCTATTCCTACCTGCATGCCTCCAGCTTTCACCCTGACCACACCACACGATCCATCGTCTACAGCCAAGCTCTGCGATACAACCGCATTTGCTCCAACCCCTCAGACAGAGACAAACACCTACAAGATCTCTGTCAAGCTTTCTTACAACTACAATACCCACCTGCAGAAGTAAAGAAACAGATTGATAGAGCCAGAAGAGTTCCCAGAAGTTACCTACTACAGGACAGGCCTAACAAAGAAAATAACAGAACGCCACTAGCCGTCACCTTCAGCCCCCAACTAAAACCCCTCCAACGCATTATTAAGGATCTACAACCTATCCTAAAGGATGACCCAACACTCTCACAAATCTTGGGAGACAGGCCAGTCCTTGCCTACAGACAGCCCCGCAACCTGAAGCAAGTACTCACCAACAACCACATACCACACAACAGAACCACTAACCCAGGAACTTATCCTTGCAACAAAGCCCGTTGCCAATTGTGCCCACATATCTATTCAGGGGACACCATCACAGGGCCTAATAACATCAGCCACACTATCAGAGGCTCGTTCACCTGCACATCCACCAATGTGATATATGCCATCATGTGCCAGCAATGCCCCTCTGCCATGTACATTGGTCAAACTGGACAGTCTCTACGTAAAAGAATAAATGGACACAAATCAGATGTCAAGAATGATAACATTCATAAACCAGTCGGAGAACACTTCAATCTCTCTGGTCACGCAATCACAGACATGAAGGTCGCTATCTTAAAACAAAAAAACTTCAAATCCAGACTCCAGCGAGAAACTGCTGAATTGGAATTCATTTGCAAATTGGATACTATTAATTTAGGCTTAAATAGAGACTTGGAGTGGCTAAGTCATTATGCAAGGTAGCCTGTTTCCTCTTGGTTTTTCCTATCCCCCCCCCCCCCAGATGTTCTGGTTTAACTTGGATTTTAACTTGAAGAGTGGTCAGTTTGGATGAGCTATTACCAGCAGGAGAGTGAGTTTGTGTGTGTATGGGGGTGGGGGGGATGTGAGAAAACCTGGATTTGTGCAGGAAATAGCCCAACTTGATTGTCATGCACATTGTGTAAAGAGTTGTCACTTTGGATGGGCTATCACCAGCAGGAGAGTGAATTTGTGTGGGGGGTGGAGGGTGAGAAAACCTGGATTTGTGCTGGAAATGGCCCACCTGATGATCACTTTAGATAAGCTATTACCAGCAGGACAGTGGGGTGGGAGGAGGTATTGGTTCATATTCTCTGTGTATATATAAAGTCTGCTGCAGTTTCCACGATATGCATCTGATGAAGTGAGCTGTAGCTCACGAAAGCTTATGCTCTAATAAATTGGTTAGTCTCTAAGGTGCCACAAGTCCTCCTTTTCTTTTTGCGAATACAGACTAACACGGCTGTTACTCTGAAATCTGTGTATATAATGTCTGCTGCAGTTTCCACGGTATGCATCCGATGAAGTGAGCTGTAGCTCACGAAAGCTCATGCTCAAATAAATTGGTTAGTCTCTAAGGTGCCACGACTACTCCTTTTCTTTTTGTCTATACATGCCCACCCTGCCATGATTCAGAGTAACAGCCATGTTAGTCTGTATTCGCAAAAAGAAAAGAAGTACTTGTGACACCCAATTGGTTAGTCTCTAAGGTGCCACAAGTACTCCTTTTCTTTTCACCCTGCTATGAGTTCACCTTTGCACAGGGCGCATGCTGAGCAGTGTAGGACCCCTGTCAACATGTTCCCACCCTGCTTTTAGCTTCCTTTATGGCAGTGTTGGGGACACTGGGGCATGGCCACTAGGTAACTAGAGGGGATGGAAGACCACGAGTGTCGATGAAGCCCCCTCGCACTAGGCCCAGGTGTCCTTGCCCCCCCGCCCCGGAGACACTCGCAGCAGCTCTGCGTACTAGACCCAAGTGTCCTTGGCCTCCCCCTCCCCCGGCCTGGAGGCACTCACAGCAGTTATGCTGAGGATCTGCAACAATATGCTGCAGAGTAATGATTGCCTGAAACTAAGCAAGGCCAAACAGGGCAGATATGGAAGAACAATGCTGAATAAAGCAGCTTTATGTATAGTTTAACAAATGATACAGAGAACCAGGGAACTAGCTGGGAACTGGATTGGCTGGCTATATGGATACTTGGGGCAGCTTGCTATTGGATAAGTATGCTGGGAAAAAGGATGTATAAAAGCCTGTGTAACTTCCTGCTCTGTGTGCAGGATTTGAGATTTTACTCTTCCTGTACCTTTTTGCAGCTGCAAATAAACTTTTCTGCTTCTCCACCCCGTTGTGATTATTGGGTGTAGCACACCGGGTAACGAACCAACTCAAGCTGTTGTTCAGCCTCTCGGCACTGGGTGCCGGCAACAGCAGGGAATGTTCTGAGGGCTAGGGAACACATCTCAGAAGGTGTTTCCCCCATGTTTCCATCCTCTGTCCATAGCAGGGTATATTCAGAAGGATATGGGATATCTCAGAGCATGCCCACCCTCACAAACCACCACTTGCACCTGATAAAACAGCTGTTGCTTGCCATCTGAGGAGGTGTGGAGCCAGAATGTTTAGTGGGTCAGGGAGGCATTTCTGATGGGAGGTAATATGGGGGTATGTGGTTGAGGCAGGTAGGAGTTTGTCAGAGGATAATATGAGGGATATAAATGGGGAGTGATGGGAGTGTGCCCCGATAGATGATACCTAGGGGGCACAGCAGCTGAATTGGTTTAGGACAGTGCAAGTAGGGATGGCATGTAGTTGTCCAAAGATAATTGACCTTGGTGGGTGTCGATGCACTGAACCAATTGAATTTAAAACAAGTTCAATACAACTGGTGGCTTAATTAAAAATGACGGGTTTCAGAGTAGCAGCCGTGTTAGTCTGTATTCGCAAAAAGAAAAGGAGTTCTTGTGGCACCTTAGAGACTAACAAATTTATTTGAGCATAAGCTTCTGTGAGCTACAGCTCACTTCATCAAATGTTTCAAGTCGCTAGCATAGGCAAGGTCCTGATGGTAAAGCCAATCCTAAATCTTTACTTTGCATCAGGTAAGACTGCTGCTTGGTAGTTTAAAATCAAAACCACTATTTATAGAAAGACCTGGAGTTGTACTCACTGAATGCAGATTCTGAAACAATGACAGGAATTTCCAACAACTTTTAAAAAAGGAATCTTCAAAATACATTGTAACTATACCTATACTAAAAGCTATAGGTAAGATTGCAAAATGGTTTCAGTTATCCCATTTCCATTAGATTCTGAAAAGTTTTCCTTTTGGGATGAAACTGCTCATATTTGGTCTCAGGCTAAAGGTTGGTTTTGTTTGTTCAGTAAGAGGTTAAAAAACTATATTCTCTTCCCATTAAAAAACATGAATCATGATTTTTTTATTATTAGCCAGAACTACAGCAAAAACTCCTAGAGTGTGAAAAATTGCATGTATAAAATAGTACCTACTGAATAGTGCCTTTGCAAGTTGTAGAAAACAATGTTTGAAAAAGAATAAGATACCATATAGGCAACTAAGAAGAAATGCTTGAGTAGCAGCCATGTTAGTCTGTATTTGCAAAAAGAAAAGGAGTACTTGTGGCACCTTAGAGACTAACCAATTTATTTGAGCATAAGCTTTCGTCAGCAACAGCTCACTTCATCGGACGCATGCTCAAATAAATTGGTTAGTCTCTAAGGTGCCACAAGTACTCCTTTGTAAGAAGAAATGGGCATTTAAGGCTGGCTTGTTGAGCAGGCTTGTTTGCTTCTTTGTAATATCACTGCATATTTTCTGTCCACCTAGCTAGACAGATGTAGGGCTGCTAATAGGATTAAACTATATAAGATTGAGAATAGACTGCTAAGTGGTTTCAAAGCCCCTCTCCAAAAAAAACAAACCTTGACAACTGGGATAGGAAAAATTTCAGGAGTGAAAGTATTGTGGCTCTAGCAATTTTTATTTGGTTTTCATGTATCTGTACCACTACAAATTCTGATGGTTTTTAAAGGCCCTGATCCTTTAAGCACATGAATAGTCCCATTTACTCTAATGGAACTGTATGGTTGCTTAAAGTAAAACACACATGTAAATATTTACAGGAGTGGGGCATACATTTCTTTCTCCTTCCATCATGAGACTAGGAGTCTCAGTGAAAATTAATATATTGCTATCCCTTTAATTCAGCCTACCAGAAAATATCTCCAATCAAACAAACATGGAAACTCAACATGTGCTCTCATTTCACACTAATGGGATGTGAGCCTGGAAGCATAATTGGAGTCCCATGAATACTAACATTATACATAGGAATTTCTCTTTAAGAATGATGAAAATAAAAAACCAAGCACAGCAGGTAAAAGGTAACAAAACTTACTCCGCTGCAACATTAAGGTTGTAAAGTTGAAATCAATACAGAAGTTAACATTAACGTGGTCCACATTGCACACCATGTATATTTTATTGTCTAAATCTAGTAAATAGGTATGCATTAAACTACACACTTAGCAGGAATGAAAATACACTGCAATGTAACTGAGTTAATATTCCTGGAGGAACCTTAACTTCTACATTTCCTTATTTTTCATTTTAGCTCTGAAGCCATAGCCATTACTTTGCATTAAAATATTTTTTGCATTTAATATAGCTTGCTCAATATATGTTTTAGATATGGTATTAAAACTAAGCATATCCCTCCTCTTAACTCACCAAGTAAAAGCCTGTTTGTAAAGAAGCCAAAGCTAATGAGTGGTGTTTTGTAATTGGCGTATTGATCATGTCATGTCTATGCATGAATGTTAAAATTCCATCTTATAAATTTTGTTCCTTTAATGGTCAAAAATGGACAGCCACTAGAGCTGTTTGCTATTCCATTTGGTCCCCAGCAGGTGTATCTACTTGGTGCAGAGGCCATGCATCTTGGGGTGGTGCCTCACTGGTGTGGTGTTTGGCATACTCCTAAGGGAGCTCAATGGTTGGGGTGGGGATGGGGTGATGGCTGCAAGAGAGTAAACATACTTTTCAAGGGGAGGGATAGCTCAGAGGTTTGAGCATTGGCCTGCTAAACCCAAGGTTGTGAGTTCAATCCTTGAGGGGGCCATTTAGGAATCTGGGGCAAAAATTGGAGATTGGTCCTGCTTTGAGCAGGGGGTTGGACTAAATGACCTTCTGAGGTCCCTTCCAACCCTGATATTCTATGATTCCATGAAAGTCTGTGCTTGATTTCAGTGGTTCCAGATCAGCCCCAACACCTAGTGGTTCAGGATCCATGGACCCATGCAATAACGAAATATGGCATTCCATACAGCTAGGACTATCCTTAGGCTGCTTTCCTGGGATAGGAGAAGGGGGAATGCCCTGGTGTACTGGGCAGTATATTCCAATAGTATTGTTGTCCATGCATGGACAGCAGGACAAATAATGGGTGCATCCATGGCCTGGAAACTGTGTTGATGTGACTGCTCACCATTAAAGCGCATGGTTGGAAGAATGGCATTGCACTCTCCTTGCTCACTATGGGCTGCTGTCAATACTTACATCTTGCACATGCCCAGTGGGTCACAGTACTAGCTCTCCTTCCCGATGAAAGACATCCCAGGCCTAGTGGAGCTAGCTACCTGTAGGTATTTTGGCAGCTGGTTGCTCTGGCACTTGGGAGTTAGGCACCTAAGCGCTTTTGAAAATCCCACTGAGAGTCTACCTGCATCTTTAGGTGCTTTTGAAAATCTGGTCCTAATGCTCTCATGGAGGGAAGAACCATGAATAAATCATTAACAAAAAACTCTGCAAACTCACACACACACATAGCAAGTGAGGCTATTTCCTATGCTGTAAAATGTTTATAAAAACTCAAACCCCTATCTTGCAACTGGTTCTGCATGAGCTAGTCCCGCAGGCTCAAGGTTGCAGTGGGCAATTTAGTGGTTTACAAGGAAGTGGGCAATCAGGTAATCCAGGCCCTAAATCTAGGGTGGGTAGAGGGGAAAAACATACCGAACCATTTAATAGAAATATTTTAATTAATTTAATAATGATTAAACGATGTATTCCTTGACATTAAACATTCTCCTGTTGTGTTTGCAACCAGTACTTTGGAGCACTATGCTAGTATATGCGAATAGGAAAGTAAAACAGGGCACACTTCTTTTTCAAAGCTAATCAAAGGACAAAAAGTAAGTAGTGAAGAGAATTTAGATTAACTTTCATTTTAAGCTGTTACTATTAGTACTATAACCAAGGAAGCATTGCTTTATCTGGATAACATGCCTTTAAATATGGATTATTTTTATCAGCTGGTACAACAGATACAGGGTTGAGTTATACTGCTGCCTTCCATTTCTAAGCTTTGTTGTGCCAATCATCAGGCCTACAGGTCATTTCAGGAATAATGCGTAATGGGTGTCTTTCCAACAAAAATTAAGTTTTCTTCAGCTATAGGTAACGGAAAAATAAGGTTTACAACAGGCAGAGCACAAACTGAAACTATAGACAGTAGGTTTGATTCTCCACTAGGCTTGTGTAGTTGTTAACACCTGTGTAAAGAGGGTGTTAAATGCTACTAAATTAGAATTCTCCTCTCACTTTCATTGGAGCTAATATGTTACACTCTCTTTGCACAAGTGTAACAAGACAATGAATCTGACTCAGAACTTGCAGCTTAAAGGTTAAACATCTTTATGGTTAAACATTGTGAACCCCATTCAGCCCTTACTTGTTTCAGCCTCAAAACACAGCCTATCCCTGCTGCTAGTTTGTATTCATCATCTATATACCTGCTACCAGTAAGGCTAAAGAACATAGGAATTTGTTGGGGTGTAATGCTAATAATTTGTTAGATGCCTGTGAGCAGCTGTGGGGTTTCTAACTGCCTGGCCCAGGGTTTAAACCTTGGCTTGCAGGCACCACCTAGGCTTTACTCATGCTATCAATATTTTGTTAGGCAACAAAGCTATACGAGAGTCAGTATTCACCAGCATGCGTGGCAAATGACCTTGAAAAGATTATTATTAAGCTAATGATGTATTTCTCCATTAACAAGCCTATCCCTATGAGGGGAGAAAGCAGCCTACTTCTAGAGGCTTAGCTCCCCAGTTTGAGCAGTGTTTGCATAGAAAACCCTGCAGTTCTGGCTTCCTACTAGTAAGAGGTACTGAGGGGCTGCTTTCCTGATGGCTACTTCACAGCAAGGCAAGGTGTCTGCTCCACAGATAGCTACCCTCTCATCCAGCTCTGTGCCTTTCACTACAAAACAAGAGAGGGCAGAAGGAGGAAGTGTGGGAAATGCTCCTGGGGCAGGGGCTTCCAAGAGGCTGAGGAGAAGGAGGAGGTGGAAGAAGCTGCCAAGAAAAGCTTTCACAGTTGAGGTAAGCATGTTTAAAGCTTAGATGAGGGGTTGGATCATGGGGGCGGGGGGGTTGCTGAAGTCCTAGTAAGCTGCTGGGGGTGACAAAGGCTCAGGGTGGCTGAATATCTGATGGCTGGGGTATGCCCTTTTATGTGGGGAAGCTGAAAGGCAGGGGTTTGTCTGTATGCACCAGGGGTAGTTTGAAATTCTTTGGGGATGCTGAAGGGATGATGCACTAGGAAGGGAAGGGGGACATCTGCCCCATTTGAGTGTAATTTTCTACTTCTGGGGGATGTCCCCCAATGCAATGAATTGAAAGATAGCCCCAGGGTAGGAAGAGAATGGGGCAAGACCCTGAGTGAAAGGAAGAATGTGAGGGGGTGGATCCCTGAGAAGGTGGGAAGCAGGAAATGAGGAGGAAAGGGGGATGGCAGCTTTGGGGAAGGAAAAAGGGGAGATAGGGAGGAGGAGGATGGAAGGGGGAGAACACTTGTGAAAAGAAGAGAGTGGAACCTTGGGAGGGAAAGAACATTGCAGGAGGTGGTAAATTGGGAAGTCTTTGAAGAAAGGGAATAGAAAGGGCTGGGGAAGAAGACTGGAGAACAGAGGTGAGAGGGAGGAAGGGTTGAAAAGAAGAGTTAACAAGAGGGAAATGGAGCCAAAAGAAAAGTGGGAGACAGCAGACGGAAAGCAAGGTAGGCTAACTTTATTTCTTATTGTCTTATAACATGTTAGATGTCAAAACATTCCAAAAACAGTCTGCTTGCTTATATAGGTCACCTGACATTGAGAAACGTGATTCTATAGGTTGCTGGGTGGATAGATGTGGCTGTGAGTTGGAAGAGGATAGAGAAGCCTGGCATCCCTCTGTGTGAGGGAGAAAATATCATGCTTTGGTGTCTCTTCTATGTCTCTGATTCTGTCTTGAATATGTTTCCATATGCAGCTGAAGGGAGAAATATGAGGTGCGTTGTAGGGAATGGCGGGGAGGGTCTAACATAAGAATGGTCATATTCGGTGAGGTCAGTGGTCCATCTAGCCCAGTGGTTCCCAAACTTTAACAAGCTGTGAACCCCTTTCACTAAAATGTCAAGTCTTGTGAACACCCTCCTAAAAATGAATATTTCCAGGGATTTTCTTCTTTACCTGAGTATAAATTATAAAAGCAGTGATCTTGGAAATATAAAATTTGCTTTTATGACATTTATTAATTATTTATCATTACAGTATTTTTATTACATTATGAAAATGGCAACATTCTTCCAAGATCTCCCTTTCATAGCTTGTATCACTTTGAATAAGCCTGTTATAAGACAAGGCTCCTATGTTTCATCAAGGAGTATCAGATATGAAACAGAATGAAGGTATTTAAGAAGCCAACTCCAAAGAGTTCCTCCTACACAAGCATTCAGGTCTTGAGCAGTCCAGGCAAACGACACACGTTACAACAAAGCTTAAAGTTGTTCTTCATAATAATTTTAAAAACCATACTAGTTGCCCATTTAATTTGAAAAACAGCAAAAAATGTCCATCTCCCTTTCCATTTCTTATAAGGAGTCTTGAAGTTTAAATCTCCTCAGTGTGATAGATATTCTTGCTTTGATCTGCTTAGCTCTTGGAAGTCCAGGGGCTCCGGGCTGCTGGCCCCGGGCTGCCTGGGTTCCCTAGGGACAGCTCTGTCCATCATTAGGGAATTTTTCCCCAAGAACCCCCTGTAACATTTTGCAAACCCCAGTTTGGGAACCACTGATCTAGCCCAATATGCTGTACTCTGACAGTAACCAGTGCTCAATGCTTCAGAGGGAATGAACAGAACAGGGCAATTATCAAGTGATCCTTCTCCTCTCATCCAGTCCCAGCTTCTGGCAGTCTGAGGTTTAGGGACACCCAGATCGTGGGATTGCATCCCTGACTATCTTGGCTAATAGTCACTGATGGACCTAACCTCCATGAATAAGATCTGGTTTGGTTGGTTGGGCTGCATGATGTGTGTGTAATGGTCTAACTGAACCTAACTTTTTGTGCTAGAACTTATTCTAGTACAGAATTTCAGATGCTACATGGGTTTATTTAGTTTACTATCTTGAATTTTTGAGCCAGATTATGGTAGGTTGTACAGAAGGGATGGGACAAGGGCACCAGGAGCCTTCCTCCCCCTAGGCTAGCTGCAATGGGCTCGTCTTTGCTAAATAAATAAATGAATGACTAAATCAAGTTGTGTTATGACAATCTTGAAGAGTTGTGACAACTTTGTTAAACATGAGTTTACAGTCAGTAGGCAGGACAAGTCATCCCTAATCATGGTTTAACCTTGATGGAACCATGAGGTCCATCTGCAACCAGCTGACATGGTGCTAAACACAAAGGTCCCTGTCTAAACTGACTGCAAATTTGTGTTTAACATTGAATTAATTAATGTGACACCTCAAGGTTATAACATGATGCAATCTTTTAGAGTTGTTGATCCCAATGTGACAAGCGAGTGTAGATGCTGTGTGTGGCGTACCACTACCAGCCTCCCCAAAAGAGCAAGGGCGGTGCAATGTTTGCAGTCTTCCATGGTCAGCAGAGCTGATTGGGCTTGAGTGGGGATTTGCATGTTGCCCTCTGTCCCAGGGCAGTGGAATTCTCACTTCAGTATGCGCTCCCCAGAAGAGTTAGCCAGAATTCTTCCTGACAGCACTCGTTGCAGTGTGGCCTGCTGCACAGGCCGTGGCTAACTCATAGTCTAGAGCCTTCTGTTTTGAAATGTTTTTTAAAAACATTTTGTATATTTGTTACAAGCTTAAAATAAAAGTGTCCCTTCTTGCTGACTGCAGGAAATTTTGGAATTTCAAAACCTTCTGGGGCAGAAAGCCTGTATCTTCCTTTTTTTAATGCCTCTTCTGTGTCTTCTCACAATCTCCCTACGTGAGCTGGTCTGGTTGCTTGCCTGTTTGTTGGCTCCATATTGCCTTTTAATAAATCGGTTGTTTGACTTAACAGCAACATTGCCAACAAAACTGAATATTGTGACTAGGCAATTATTGTAATTAGATAATTCTCTCTAGCTGCTTTTGAAATATGCTTTTCAGTTGCACTTCAGTGTTTGTTTTGCTGTAAATGTCTCAGCATTTCCTTTGCAGCAGGAGACCCATTATTCCATTTCAAAATTTACTGCCAGTGACATTTTTTTACTACATTTTTATTAATAAAAATGAAGCAAAAATATCTCATTATCACTTCTGTTGTGATGAGACTGTATCTGATAGTAAATGGATAAAACTGAGAGCAATGAAATTATGGGATAATAATTCCAATATATATAGATATTGCACTTTAACATGTTCAGACTTATGACAGCTATGCTACCTTCCCTCACATTAATAGAATAACATCACTTCATATAAACAAACAAAAATTCAATAGTTGAAGCTCACACTTCTGTCCAAAAGAATAATAAATATTCTTGTTAAGGTGCTGGACAGGGATTCAGGAAATCTGGATTCTAATATCAACTCTGCCACAGACTTCCTCTTTGAGATTGGGCAAATTAATTAATTTCTTTGCTTCCATTGCCCTTCTGTAAAATAGGCTAATACTTCAACAGCTACTACAGTGCTGGAGAGGTCATAGGTAAGACTATAAATAAAGACTTTTTGATAAAATATAGATAAATGCATTCTGTACCCATATGTTGTAAGACTTTTTAGAAATTAAATGTTTCTTTGGTAAATGTTTGACAGTCATGGTGGCTGAAATCCTCTATCCACAGAACAGGAACAGTAGCAATGCAAGCTTGTGCTACCACTTCCTTTCATATGCCTTAGTCCAGACCTGGAAGGATGGTTTGTGGGGTGAGGAGGTAGTTTTTGTTTTTGCTAACTCCACACACAATAGTGCCAAATAACTCCTAATCTTCTGGCTTTTATGATCTGGATGCTTCTTCACGAAGAACTGAATTCACCAAATGGACAACCAACACTTTTCAGTCATTATTTATCTGGACTAGATTTGAACTAGCTGTAGTTCAAGACTAACTAATTAAGATTTTTGTTGTGCTTATCTTTCTGTCATGTCAAACAAGATTTATATGTCTTTAGCATTCTATGATTTTCTACTTCAGTTGTAAGCTTTCTGGGGGCAGAGATGTCTTTTAATGTACATTCTGTGAACAAAGTGGGCTCTGATCTATGACTGGGGCCCCTAGGCACTGCTGCAGTACAAGTAAATATCAATTTTGAGGAAGACTCCATCGTGAATTAGTTAAAAAGCATTTTAAACGTATTTCCCTATTACCGCATCTAGCAGTGGATTACTCTTTTGAAAACTACTATCTTGTATATTTCTAAAACTCCTTTTACTGTGATATGAGATACAATATACACCATTTGTAAAAGTTTATGAGGCTTTACAAACTTATATGGTGATATTCCCTGACCAGTCCAAGACAAGAGAATGGACAGTCGTTCAGAAGAGGGAGGGTTTGAAGACGAGGGACTGGTAGAAGTGGTGGATTTTAAGGAAGATACGAAGAGGAGGGGGAGGTATTCCAGGCATAGGGGGCAATTTGCAGTTCAACATGATAGATTTTTAGATTGTAAATGGTTTATGACAGGGCCTGTCTCTTTCTATGTGCACATTGGGTATCATATAAATCAAGAATAGTTATATTTGGAGGTTGTTTTGTGATGATATTCTGGGAGAGTGGGACAGTAAGTGATGCTGTGCAGATGGTGGTGTGAGGGGAAGTCAAGTGTTGAACCAGACTGCAACAGTGCAGCGGGGTCATGTTATGAGGGGGCCAGGCCATGATGCTGTATGAAGGCCACATAATGTGGAGGGACAGTCCCTTGGGAGAGGGATAGCTCACTGGTTTGAGCATTGGCCTGCTAAACCCATGGTTGTGAGTTCAATTCTTGAGGGGGCCATTTAGGGATCTGGGGCAAAAATTGGGGATTGGTCCTGCTTCGAGCAGGGGGTTGGACTAGATGACCTCCTGGGTCCCTTCCAACCCTAATATTCTATGATTCTAGTGGGGAAGATGTGATGCTGTGTGGCAGCCTCATTGCAGGGGGCTGCCAAGAAGGGGAGGGAATGATGCCAGGTGAAGAGGGGGGCATGACGGGAAGGTGATGCTGTAAGGAGGCCTCATGGGGAGACAACAGTGACAGTTGTGTTTGAGACAGTCATAGTGATGTCTATGGGGTGGCCTTGTTGGCCTTGTTGCAGGGGGGGCAGTGCCAGGTGGGGAGGCTATGTGGTGGGGGATGTAGTAAAGAGGAGGGTGTCAGGTGGGCAGGGTAGTAGTGGGGGCAAGACATGGTGATGTAGAGGGCAGGGTATGAGGGATGATGCCAGGTGGGCTGTAGGGAGGATATGTTGTAGGGAGAACAGTGCTGGCTGGGGGGGACATAGTGGGGAACACAGGCTGTGGGGAAGTATGTGGGGTATATGGTGTCAGGCCAGGGAGAGATGGGGGACATTGTGATGCTGTGGGGAGGATATGGGGGGGACGGACTGTGATGCCATGGGCATGGGATACTGTCAGGTACTGGGTGGAATGAGTGATATGGTGATGCTGTGGGGAGCGGATGCTGCCCTAGAATCACAGGATTAGAAGGGGACCACCAGGGTCATCTAGACTAACCCCCTCTCAAGCCAGATGGCTCTCCAGCCTCTTTTTTGAAAACCTCCAGTGAAGGAGCTTTCACAACCTCTCTAGGCAGTCTGTTCCATTGTCCTACTCTTCTTACAGCTAGGAAGTCATGCGGGGGGGGGGGGGTGGATGTGTGAGTCATGAGGATGCTGTGTGGAAAGGAGTGTAGTGAGGACGGGGGATTATGGGGGTGCAGTGGGGAGAACATTGGGGTGCTGTCTGTGGGTGAAGGTGGGGGATGCTGTGGGGAAGGGACACTGTTAGGCATGGGGGTGCTGTGGGGGAGCGGGTGTAGTGGGGAGGGCATGGGGGTGTTGGTGGGTGAGGGGTGCTGTGGGGAAGGGACACTATCAGGTGTGGGGAGGGCGTGGGGTGCTGCCAGGTACGGGGGTGCTGTGGGGGCAGGGATGCAGTCAGGTGGGGTGTGAGGGAGCTGGCGGATGCTGTCGGGGGAAGAGGGATGCTGTTGGGTGGGGGTGCATGCAGTGCTGTGGGGCGGGGATGCAGTAGGTGGGGTGTGGGGGAGGGGGATGCTGTCGGGTGGGGGTGCATGGGGTGCTGTCGGGTGGGTGTGAGGGGGCAGGGGGATGCTGTCGGGTGGGGGTGCATGGGGTGCTGTGGGGCGGGGATGCTGTCGGGTGGGTGTGAGGGGCCATGGGGTGCTGTGGGGCGGGGATGCTGTCGGGCGGGGTGTGAGGGGGCAGGGGGATGCTGTCGGGTGGGGGTGCATGGGGTGCTGTGGGGCGGGAATGCTGTTGGGTGGGTGTGAGGGGCCATGGGGTGCTGTGGGGTGGGGGATGCTGTCGGGTGGGTGTGAGGGGGCAGGGGGATGCTGTCGGGTGGGGATGCTGTCGGGTGGGTGTGAGGGGCCATGGGGTGCTGTGGGGCGGGGGATGCTGTCGGGTGGGTGTGAGGGGGCAGGGGGATGCTGTCGGGTGGGGGTGCATGGGGTGCTGTGGGGCGGGGGATGCTGTCGGGTGGGTGTGAGGGGGCAGGGGGATGCTGTCGGGTGGGGGATGCTGTCGGGTGGGGGTGCCGTGGGGCGGGGATGCTGTCGGGTGGGTGTGAGGGGCCATGGGGTGCTGTGGGGTGGGGGATGCTGTCGGGTGGGTGTGAGGGGGCAGGGGGATGCTGTCGGGTGGGGGTGCATGGGGTGCTGTGGGGCGGGGATGCTGTCGGGTGGGTGTGAGGGGCCATGGGGTGCTGTGGGGTGGGGGATGCTGTCGGGTGGGTGTGAGGGGGCAGGGGGATGCTGTCGGGTGGGTGTGAGGGGGCAGGGGGTGCTGTGGGCAGGGGGATGCTGTCGGGTGGGTGTGAGGAGGCAGGGGGATGCTGTCGGGTGGGGGTGCATGGGGTGCTGTGGGGCGGGGATGCTGTCGGGCGGGGTGTGAGGGGCCATGGGGTGCTGTCGGGCGGGGTGTGAGGGGGCAGGGGGATGCTGTCGGGTGGGGGTGAGGGGCCATGCGGTGCTGTGGGGCGGGGGATGCTGTCGGGTGGGTGTGAGGGGGCAGGGGGATGCTGTCGGGTGGGGGTGAGGGGCCATGCGGTGCTGTGGGGCGGGGGATGCTGTCGGGTGGGTGTGAGGGGGCAGGGGGTGCTGTGGGGCGGGGATGCTGTCGGGTGGGTGTGAGGGGCCATGGGGTGCTGTCGGGCGGGGTGTGAGGGGGCAGGGGGATGTTGTCAGGTGGGGGTGCATGGGGTGCTGTGGATGCTGTCGGGTGGGTGTGAGGGGGCAGGGGGATGCTGTCGGGTGGGGGTGAGGGGCCATGCGGTGCTGTGGGGCGGGGATGCTGTCGGGTGGGTGTGAGGGGCCATGGGGTGCTGTCGGGTGGGGGTGAGGGGCCATGCGGTGCTGTGGGGCGGGGGATGTTGTCGGGTGGGTGTGAGGGGGCAGGGGGATGTTGTCGGGTGGGGGTGCATGGGGTGCTGTGGATGCTGTCGGGTGGGTGTGAGGGGGCAGGGGGATGCTGTCGGGCGGGGTGTGAGGAGGCAGGGGGATGCTGTCGGGTGGGGGTGCATGGGGTGCTGTGGGGCGGGGATGCTGTCGGGTGGGTGTGAGGGGCCATGGGGTGCTGTCGGGCGGGGTGTGAGGGGGCAGGGGGATGCTGTCGGGTGGGGGTGAGGGGCCATGCGGTGCTGTCGGGTGGGTGTGAGGGGGCAGGGGGATGCTGTCGGGTGGGGGTGAGGGGCCATGCGGTGCTGTGGGGCGGGGGATGCTGTCGGGTGGGTGTGAGGGGGCAGGGGGATGTTGTCGGGTGGGGGTGCATGGGGTGCTGTGGATGCTGTCGGGTGGGTGTGAGGGGGCAGGGGGATGCTGTCGGGCGGGGTGTGAGGAGGCAGGGGGATGCTGTCGGGTGGGGGTGCATGGGGTGCTGTGGGGCGGGGATGCTGTCGGGCGGGGTGTGAGGGGCCATGGGGTGCTGTCGGGCGGGGTGTGAGGGGGCAGGGGGATGCTGTCGGGTGGGTGTGAGGGGCCATGCGGTGCTGTCGGGTGGGTGTGAGGGGGCAGGGGGATGCTGTCGGGTGGGGGTGAGGGGCCATGCGGTGCTGTGGGGCGGGGGATGCTGTCGGGTGGGTGTGAGGGGGCAGGGGGATGTTGTCGGGTGGGGGTGCATGGGGTGCTGTGGATGCTGTCGGGTGGGTGTGAGGGGGCAGGGGGATGCTGTCGGGCGGGGTGTGAGGAGGCAGGGGGATGCTGTCGGGTGGGGGTGCATGGGGTGCTGTGGGGCGGGGATGCTGTCGGGCGGGGTGTGAGGGGCCATGGGGTGCTGTCGGGCGGGGTGTGAGGGGGCAGGGGGATGCTGTCGGGTGGGTGTGAGGGGCCATGCGGTGCTGTCGGGTGGGTGTGAGGGGGCAGGGGGATGCTGTCGGGTGGGGGTGAGGGGCCATGCGGTGCTGTGGGGCGGGGGATGCTGTCGGGTGGGTGTGAGGGGGCAGGGGGATGTTGTCGGGTGGGGGTGCATGGGGTGCTGTGGATGCTGTCGGGTGGGTGTGAGGGGGCAGGGGGATGCTGTCGGGTGGGGGTGAGGGGCCGTGCGGTGCTGTGGGGCGGGGGATGCTGTCGGGTGGGTGTGAGGGGGCAGGGGGATGCTGTCGGGTGGGGGTGAGGGGCCGTGCGGTGCTGTGGGGCGGGGGATGCTGTCGGGTGGGTGTGAGGGGGCAGGGGGATGCTGTCGGGTGGGGGTGAGGGGCCGTGCGGTGCTGTGGGGCGGGGGATGCTGTCGGGTGGGTGTGAGGGGGCAGGGAGATGCTGTCGGGTGGGGGTGAGGGGCCGTGCGGTGCTGTGGGGCGGGGGATGCTGTCGGGTGGGTGTGAGGGGGCAGGGGGATGCTGTCGGGTGGGTGTGAGGGGGCAGGGGGATGTTGTCGGGTGGGGGTGCATGGGGTGCTGTGGATGCTGTCGGGTGGGTGTGAGGGGGCAGGGGGATGCTGTCGGGTGGGGGTGAGGGGCCATGCGGTGCTGTGGGCGGGGGATGCTGTCGGGTGGGTGTGAGGGGGCAGGGAGATGCTGTCGGGTGGGGGTGAGGGGCCGTGCGGTGCTGTGGGCGGGGGATGCTGTCGGGTGGGTGTGAGGGGGCAGGGAGATGCTGTCGGGTGGGGGTGAGGGGCCGTGCGGTGCTGTGGGGCGGGGGATGCTGTCGGGTGGGTGTGAGGGGGCAGGGGGATGCTGTCGGGTGGGGGTGCTGTGGGGAGGGGGTGCTGTCGGAGGGGGTATAGGGATGCTGTGGGGCGGCGATGGCCTGGGCACGGAACCACCCCTTCTCCCCACCCCCTGCGGGGCCCGTGGCCGAGCGCCCGCCCCGCCCCCGTGCGCAGCGGGGCCGGATGGGCTGCGGAGCCCGCCCCGTCACGTGGGGAGCGCACAGAGGGTGCAGGATGGTGGCGGCTGCGGCGGCGCCCGGCGGCGGCAGCGGGTAGAAAATGGCGGATTTCGAGGCGCTGAGGGTGAGGACAAAACTCGCCGCTACCCCGAGCGCCGGCCTCCCCGCGCCCACAGCTCGGGCTGGCCCCCTGAGCCGGGGCCGGTCACTGATATAGAGTCTACCCCCCCTCCCCCGCCGGCTCCCACTGGCCTTTTGGGGGTCACCACCTCCTCTGCCAGCCCCCACCAGGGTCTTCCCTCCCCCGCGTCCTTCCAGCCCCTCAGGGTCTTGACCCACTAGCCCGGATCTCCCCCCCCCCACCGCGTCTCCTTCCCAATCTGCCGCCTCAGGGTGTGCGCCCCCCCCCCCGCCCCCCAAGTGCTCGCACACTGCTGAGGGCCCAGGTTACATTCATACTTCCCAAACGGGGATCGGGGGCGGGGGCAGTCCAAGTGGAGGTGTCCTGCCCTTGCTCCCCAGATTTGGAGCTTTCTGTGATTGCATGCCCGGGCATTGATCTCTCGAATTGTTATTTGCCAAAGTTAGGTGGGGGAGAGGAGAGGACCCCCCGCCCCCTTCTCACACACACACACACACACACAATTCATTGTGAATGTGACTTTTCCTTTTTTTTAATCTAAAAAGGGAGAACACTTAAGCTGTCTTTTAAATGTGACTTGAAGTTAGAGATGAATGCAGGCCTCAAGTTAAGGCGCTTTGTGCGGGCGCACACACTATCTTTCATTAGCACATCTCAATGACCTTGTAGTCCTCACCTGTATGTTCTTTGACTTCAAGAAAAATGCTTTCTATTGTCTTACTTTTTTTAGAGGTAGAGGAGTGGAAAACTTGTAAATCCTGGTTTCCATTTTCATGTTGAGATTGTTTTCCGACATCTTGAAATCATCCTTATGATTACATCCAGTTTACACTAGTATAGAAAATTTCTGCCTATTAAGTGAGATGATTTGTAATTGAGATCTGAAAGGAGACAATTATGCAGTCACGTATGGTACCTTTTTTCTCTATTTCACAGAAATGTGTATCATTTTGTATTGATTGGGGGCTAGGAGGAGACTCAAACTGATTTTTAAAATCAGATTTGAGAGGTTAAATTTGCCATCCAAATATATTAATTGAATGAATTTGTGAACAGTATACCAATTTCCATAGCCCTTGCATTTGTGTATTTTTTTGTGGCAGAACTATTCCATTTACCCTTTTTCACTCGATATCTTTTTACACCGTTACATTGAACTCCTATAAACACTTTCAACATCAAGCACATTTCTTCCTTTGAAATATCTGTTAAAAGTCTAATACAAAGAGCTTGTTTTTTAATATCTTTTTAATTTCCTTAAAGCATCTGCAAACATCTTTTTTTGGTATATGACGTTTTCCTTCATATTCTTATTTTTAGTAAATACAGCCCAAGTCTGCAAGAGTGCCATGCTTGCAGTGGGAGTTCTGTGTGTAGGTTTGCAAAACCACTCTTAAACTTTGTCTACGGTAGGGATTTCTGCTGTCACCAATTAACATGAACCCCAGTGCTAGCACCAGTGGGAGCCCTGGTGTAGAGAAGACTCTAGTAGGTAGGCTCCTTTTCACCAGGCTTAACTAACATGTGGGAAATGCTGGCAGTTGCCAGAGCTCTGCCTGTGTTAGGGCTCCCGCCAGTGCTCACATTGGTTCAAACAAATTGGTCACAGCCCTGGTGGGGAATTTTCCTAATCCAGATAGGATTTGAGGGAAGAGCAGAGTTTGGTCTTCCTGAATATGAGCTTTCTTTCTGAATTGATTTAGTAAGATTTTTTCTTTTTTCTCTTTTTTTTTTTTTTTTTTTTTCAGGCAATATAGGTGTGGTTTTGTTTTGTTGGCTTTTTTGGGTTTGCTCGTTTGGTGTTCCAACCCCCCTTCCCATGTCCTACTATTGATGGTCTTGTCTCCCTGCAAACTCTACACCAGGGAACTTCAGTCTCTTGTTTTAGCTCACTTGCAGTTTGCAATAGAAAGGAGGATATAGCAAAATGGGTGTTGTCTCAAAGGAGGTATAAGATAAAAGGTTCCCATAAAGTTCATTCCATCTAGCCCCTAATTACATTCCGAATGAATTGGAAATATACATCTGAAATGTCCAGTGTAGAGGTGGACATCCTGAATTTCTTCACTAGACAATGTAGGTTTTGACACGGCTTAAATTGTCTGGAAGGGACTCTTCCTTCTCCATACTTCTATAGATAGAAACTTCTGTAAATTCTCCCCTTCTACAATTTGATTGTTGGTTGTGCTGCTTTATCTTCCCCTCTATTTTTATCTCCTCATAACGCCAGATAGCAGGAAGTAAGTTATATGTGGTCTTTAAGCATATTACTACTGTGCAGGAGCATAGCTAAAGTAGCTTTAACTGTAAGCCCTTTGAGGGATGTGATTTGTATGGTTCATTAATAAACTATACACATCTATGTAGATTGTCCCTTGCTATGGCTGATAGAGGGCTGTATGATCCAAGAAAGCTTTATATTATTACTAGTCTGGTGAATTAAATGATCCAGGAGAGCAGTGGTTTTCAAACTGGGATACGCATACCCTTTAGTGGTACGTAAGATTTCATTGAGGCATGTGAGAAAGATCCTGTATTGGCAGACACGCATGATGTTATCCCTTACAGACCGTATCTCTCTTCTCTCCCCCCCCCCCCCCTTCATAGGTATATGGTGACCCTATCTCCAATGGGGGTACACAGTAGACTGCATTATTTGGAAAGCAGGATACACAGTTTAAAAAGTTTGAAAACCATTGCAGTGGAGAATAGGGGCAGGATCACATTCATTGTAAATTATAGGAGCCTCCAACTTCCATGATGAGGGTAGGATTTGATGAGGAAAACTATGCTTTCCCTTATCCTCATACCCAGTTTATATTCCTGCCTCAGTTATTGGTTTAGATAAGATATATTGCTAGGGGAAAAAAAAATCCCCATTGTCGAGGCACCTCAGTGACTCTCAATCCTCAATGTAGATATTTTCAGAACACTTCCTCTGAGTGGAAATGTTGTTACCCCCATTTTACAGATAAGACAGTGGGGCCAGAAAGACTCAGGCACAGATTTTTAAAAAGAAAAGGACTACTTGTGGCACCTTTAGAGACAAATTTGTTTGTCTCTAAGGTGCCACAAGTGCTCCTTTTCTTTTTGCGAATACAGACTAACACGGCTGCTACTCTGAAACCAGATTTTTAAAAAGTGTTTCAGCATTGCTCTGCTCAACATTGCAAGACCTAAGTACCATTAACTTCAGTGAGACTTAGGCTCCTAAGTGACATAGGCCTTGCATTGCTGAGTGAGTAATGTTCATATTTTTAGAGGCATTTAGGTCGTAATGACTTGCCCAAGGTCACACAAGAAGTTTGTAGTGGAGTAGAGACCTGGGTCTCTTCAGTTCCAGGCTAGTGCCTAACCCCTGGATTGCCCTTTCTTTGTAAGAGTTCTAGGGTAATGCTAGATAGTGACTGTTGGTCCAAAGTGATGGCTCTGATGTTTCAATTTCTATTTATCTTATTTGTAAACTGGGCTGTCTGTGATCTGGATCCTCTAGTCCAGAGACTATCTTGATGTCTGTTTAGCACAGGGAAGGTGGTGGTTTATGAGCCCTTTTTGTGATCCTATGTTGCTGCTGGAGAGAGTGCAATGCAGTGCATGTCTAGCCATTAAGGCCTTTATTCCCATTGATAGATCACAGTTTAAAAGACGGAGCATGAAGCTCACCTGTTTGGATTAGTGATCTGAATTACAGAAATTCAATTCACAGATATCCTTTTCTTTTAGACAGTTTCTTTTTGACAGCCACTCCTGCATGCCCCACAGTCAAGAAGGAGAATGTCGTCTTCTCAAACTGCTTTTATGGATAAACCTCCAAAAATTTCCTCCCTAAATTACTGTTTTGTGGATTAATCTACAGTATTGTCTGTGGCAGAGTTACTTGCTACACTGATGCTGAGCAAGCTGTTCACTTCAATATGTGGTCTCTACCTGTCTTGTGAAGGGACATTAGGGCAGCTTGGAAAGCTCAATTTTTATAAGTAAGGTCACTGGCAGTTTAGAAGCAGCAGATCAGAGTTCAGGCTTCAAGCTTGATTCTGGGGTTTTTTAGGCCAACAGAGTGTGAGAATGCTGTAGAGGCAGTGTGCTCAGCTTTCCGGGGTGAAAAGGCATTTTTATGTTGTGTTTTATGATTGTGGTATTAACATACTGTGTGGGGAACCATTACCAAAAGGTTGGGGGCAGTAAGCCTTTCTTTGTGGTTAAAGAAAACCAGGAGATCTTGTAGCCACCATATTCCCAATTTTTTTGGAGGGGTGTCACGGATTGTCACGGTACTCTATTTGTTTTGTAAAATTTAATGCTTTTTATTATACTTTGGTGTATTTGTATAAAGACTATTGCATTAAAGTATAAGCTTTTGTTGTCTCTCATACAAATGGTCATTGTCGTTCCTGAGCAAAACAATGCTCTGAACGTAGTTTCAAGAAAGTCTTGAGAAAAGTTGTTACCAAAAACATCCAGAGTAAGCCTTACCGCTCACAGACCTTAACATTGTGGAAAGATAAGGTGAATATTGATCAAGATGGTTTAACTGCATAGTGTATAATGGTATTTCTTTTAAAAGCATTGTGGCAATCTGAGGAACTCTAAGGTTTAGGTTGAAAGAAGCACACATTTGTGCTTATCTCTTAATATTTTGTGTTTTTAGAAGGAAGACTTCCATCTGTGTGGACAATAGAAAAGTTTTAGGTGAACAAGAATATACATGTTCATTCCTTTTATATTAGGAAACAAATTAGGTGTGACATTGGGAACCTGTCATGCCATTTGGAAGGAAAGAAGAATGTGCCAGCAGAAAGAAATTCAAGTGGATCCACATTTCTGTACCTAAAAAGAAGTTTGAATCCACATCAGGTTTCGTTAGGGCTTGTAAACAATGGAAAGTAAGTAGCATCTCATTTTAATAACTACATCTGCTTTCTGACTGGGTAATACTTGCTGAGACGCATCTAATCAGTGAACAGAGCAAGGGACTAATAATATCCTACTCAAAAGACACAGTGGCTGAGAGGAGTGCATGCAAGTTCGGAAGTCTCAAACTTCTGAGTTTTAAACTTCAGTTCCACAACAGAATCCTTGTGCAGCCATAGACAAGATACTTAACTTTTCTGCATCCATTTCCACACTTTGTAAAATGGGGAGAATAGTTGCCTACTTAACGAGAATATTGTGAGGATTAGTTAGTATTCGTACAATGTTTACAACATGTAAAGTGCTATATGTGTCCTTAGTATTAAGAAATAGAGGAAGAAAATGGTAATAGGATGTGCAGGTATACAAAACATTTTTGTATATCTACAGTAAACTGTACTATTGCCATACTGTGTAACATTAGTTGTTCAAGTATAAAATTAAAACCACTGCACTTAACCCATTTAATTTTATCCAGTATAATAATGCATTTTAAAGCATGGGTTCTCAATTGCTAGCTAGGAAGGAAACAGCATATTATAAAGTGGATGAATTTTGTTTATCTTATGTCCCATTGTGCACATCTTTCAGTTTTTGTCATGTATTACTTGCATCAAGGGCTCTGGGTTTATGATTTCTAACCCAAAGCCAATGTGTAATTCTTGATAAAACTTGAGTGGTGGAATGCAGCTGTGACTAGACAGTGAACAGTTGTTTGTAACTATATGATGGAGAGATCTCAACATTGTTTAGAACATTCCATTCATTCAGTTTAATAAAATAACTGATTAATTGTAGATGGAAGATAATCTGTAATACTTTGGACTTTATCCTGCAGTCCCTGCACACAAGTATCCCACTGATTTGAACGGATTTTGTGTTACAGGTTTGGTACCTTAGATATTAAATTGCAGGGTGGGGCGGGGGGGAAGATGAATTGTAATACTCCTAGATTTTTAAAATCCAGTAATTCACACAAGCGATATTTAAAGAATGTTAACGGGGGGAAAAAAGTGAGATGATCCATTTCATAGGGTAAAAAAGCTATGGGTTGCTCCTTAATACCTGAGTGGTGAGCATGTAGGGCCAAGTTTTCAGAGATTTGTGGGCATCCAACACAAGCATGCAATTATGGTTTACAATACTATGCACTGGGATGCATGCAGCTTTGAAAACCTAGTGCTTAATTTCTGCATTTCCTCATTAGCTATACATTGCATTGTTTTTCTTGCCCTCCCTATTAGGGCTAGATAATCAGATGGTGTAAACAAGAATAGCTCCATTTATTTCAGTGCACATACTTATTTTTGAGTTAATCTTGCTAACATAATTTTTGTTACATGAGTGTAGAGTAGAGAACTAGAATGAGGAGGTCTTGTTCTGTTCGTGAGTCTGTCACAGTGTTGCTGAGCCACCTTGGCCAAATCACGTAAACTCTCATTGCTAGGGCCCTTCCAAATTCATGGCCATGAAACATGTCACAGACCATGAAATCTAGCTATTGCAGGGGAGGGGCAGTGATGGGGGCACCCCAGCCAGGGGCTCCTACCGGGCCCGTGGCTCCTGCTGCTAGTCCACCCCTGGACTGGGAATAGACGAGACTTAATCTTCCCCTGCACAGCTGCTCTGGGCAGGGAGATCAGACCCACCTCGGGCTACCTACCCCAGCTGCAGGAAGCTCCGGGGCTGGGCAGAGAAGAGCAAGTCCTGTCCCTCCCCAGCCCGGCTGGGACTAGCAGCTAGGAGCCCCTGGGGCACCCCCAGCAGTATGGGGGAGATCAGACTTACCTCCACCTCTGGTAACCTCCTGTGACTGCAGGAAGCTCCAGGGCTGCTGCCTTCAGAACCTAGCTCTGAAGGCAGCGGAGACGTGAGGATGGCAATCCCATGGATCATGCCTTCTCGTACTTACACACACACACGCTTTGCCACCTTCCCCCATGACTCCCTTTTGGGTCCGGACCTCCACTGTTACAACACCCTGAAATTTCAGATGTAAACATCTGAAACTGTGAAATTGACTAATTTTCAAATTCTGTGGCCATGATATTGACTAGAATGGACTGTGAATTTGATAAGGCCCTACTCATTGCCTGTGACAGTCTTGAGATCTTTGGCTGAAAGGTGGTATGTAAGTGCATTAGCAGCACTATTAGCAGTCTGCAGAGTAAAAGATGAGTTGGGAAAAAGAATGTAGAGATTCAAGTACTACTTGGTTGAGTTTTTTTCCAAGTGGAGTAGTGGATTTAGACATGTGCTTTCCATTAATTTCAGTGGAAAATACCTAAATTCCCTAGATTACTTTGGAAAGCTCAGTCACTGTTCACCTGCTACACTTAAAGCTTGAATTGAAACAACCATGTCTAGTTTTTGAATAGTAACTACTACTTAGGAAAAGGAAGAACTACTTTGATTTCAACTTCTTTTTAAATGGGTGAAACTTTCCTGTCTATATTATTTGGATCTATTGACCTTCAAAATCTTGTTTTTGCAAAAACACACTTGAATTATAAAAGCACAGGAAAAACCACTTGAAGTTCCCAGACTATTTTTCCTGTTTTAAAACTTAAACATGGTCCAACAGAAGTTCCTTCAAACTTTCTCCTGCCCGCCGCAACACCCTCCACCCTCTCCCCTCCCCCCCAAAGAAAAAGGAAAGAAGCTGATCTGGTGCAACTTTGACAAAGCATGAAGTCATAGCTGGAAGAGATTTGATTTTTACATCTGAAGCTTGCATCCGTGTTTAAAAAGGGTGATGGTGGTTATATGTAAGAGAGACTAGAAATTAAAACTAAATCATGAAAACACCATCAATAGCCCATATCAGATCAGTAGTGTGAAAAACACACTGGTAACTAGGCTATAGTTTTGCAGTGTCTAGAGAACAAACAAAAAATGAAAACAACTTTTTGGAACCTACATTAGGTATAACTTGTAAATGGAAATATTTACTGGAAATTACTAAGGCATGATCTTGCAAATAGATCCACAAGAGTAGATGCTTATGCCCGTACAGTTCCTGTTGATTTTAATGGGAATCCATAGAAACATAAGGTCCGTTCTGATGGATCTGTTTGCAGGATCAGGAAGTAAATTATGAAATAGGGACTTGATCCTGCATTCCTTACACATCCAAAACTACTGTTGACTTAAAGGGAAAGCAGAATCCAGCTCTAAGTGGGATGCTCTGTTAATGAGAGTGTTTAATCACTTGCAGTAAAATCAGTGTTAGCAATATTTTTCTTCAAAAGCACAAGTTTCGTACATCAGTGCAGTGTACATATTTTTCTACTTACAAGATGTATCTGAGGTGCATTGACTCTCCATTTAACTTGGGGGTTGTGACATTGATACCAATATGCAAAAGCAAAATCTAGTCTTTAGAATTTCCACATTAAGCATGAGTTGTTTCTAGACATGCTTGACTGCAAATTTTGCCTTGATTAATTTTCAGGAATGCACACAAGCAGCAATAAGAGAAATGGAAAACATACTGCAAGACATAGCCTGTTTCTTTAATCCTTGATCAAAAGAGTTTCCACATTACATTTTGGTTTAAATTCTGTTAGTCACAATGGATTCCATAAATACTATCAGCAAAAAGTTTTGTTCCCTAAACCTAAAGTAAGAATTTCACAATGCTATAACATTTCTTTGTTGCATTTGGTATATAAACAGTCTGACCTCCAAGAGCATGTTAAGTCAATAAAGCATTTTTCTTTTTAATATTAAAATTTTATTATTTTCTTATATTTTTCTAAATTTCAAATACATTGCAAGACTCTTAATTATACTGTTAATGTAAGCTAATTTTTTTAAAGCCCCAATGTTTTCTTTAAATCTCCACCCCAGGCCCAAAAATAAACCTTAAAAATTTTACTTCATAGGGAGCATGATTGGACCTGAAGGAGGGAAATATGTCAAAGGATTTAAAATGTATATGTCCTTTTGACAGTTTGAAAGTCATTTTTGGATGGCTGGATATGTATATTTATCTCGAATCCATTTTTTTCATATTCAGTTTTTGGAGATTTTCCGCTTTAACTGAAGGGAGTGAGAATTTGAGGTGACACTTTTTTTTTTTTTTTTGGCAGTCAACTTGAGAATTCTGAGTGTGCTAATTTTAGCAGATGTATTATACTGTATAGTGGGAGAATAATTGCATATCTACAGTAAAATTGTTTGAAAAATAGAAGTTCAAAGATCATGTCAATACCTGCAATATGGCTAATAACTGCTGACAGCCAATTTGATTACAGTGATTCTAATACCAAGTTGTTACGGAGAAATAACTGTATAGTGCGTGATGTGAATTGGACATACAGAGCTGGGAACTATACAACCATGGGGTTGGTGGGGGGAAGACTAGGATAACAAATCAGTAACTCGTTTCAGAGTAGCAGCCGTGTTAGTCTGTATTTGCAAAAAGAAAAGGAGTACTTGTGGCACCTTACAGACTAACAAATTTATTTGAGCATAAGCTTTCATGAGCTACAACTCACTTGCTGTAGCTCATGAAAGCTTATGCTCAAATAAATTTGTTAGTCTGTAAGGTGCCACAAGAACGCCTTTTCTTAAATCAGTAACTGTGTTACATCTCTGCTCTGGTGGAGGCAACTGTGGTTTAGACTAAAAATAACTTTTTCCCTACTTACCTAGTCCACAATTATATGATGGATTTATCTGCTCTAATACCAAAATAAGGGATAAAACTATCTTGAAATGTATTGTCAACAGTTTCCAATATCAATATTTTATTTACTTTCAAAAATTCCAAGACCATTTAGGAGTTGGCAGTAAACAAATAACATTTTATAGAATCCTAGGTCCCTGTCATTTCAAACTCCTATTTAGGTCATCTGGTTATCTCCCTGGCTAGTTAGTATTGTTACTTACAGTACATTTATGGCTATCCTGGACAAAATACTAGAATGTGTCAGATCATGGGACTTCCTCTACTTCCTCTGGAAGACTTCCACATTGCACACCTTACTGTGTTTCAGTCTCATGAAATCTCTCCTGTTAGTCACCCTAATTCTTCCCTTCAGCAGTTTTTTGATTCTGTAACTTCTAGCAATATCATGTATCATTCTACATAATTCCTCTCCACCTTTTACTGTTCAAATAACTGTAGCCAGTTATCATAGTACCTTTAGATGGCATCTGTTAGCCAAGTATTAATGGGAATTCCCACTAAAAAGATGTATCAAGACTGTCCAAGACTTTATCACACACTTATGAGAAACTACCTTTCCAATCACAATTACTGTCAACTGCTAATAGTCTAGGAAAAACACACCCCACTTCAAACATTTTAGATTGTAAATATTCAAGATGAGTAATTAAAGGATAATTGTTTAATGGTGATGGGAAGAAATAATAGAAACGTATGGTCTGATTTTCCTGTTTTCCCTTCATCTTTCTCCCTCAATTCCAGCTGAAGTCAATGGGAAGTGTGGGTGCTTCACACCTTTGAAAATGAGGCCCTTAGTTGTGATCATAATAAGATAGAAGGGCGTGGTTTACAGAACATTGTCTGGGAACCAGGAATAAACTACAGTAGAACCCCATTTAACTGAGCCTCCATTATACAGCTCTCCATATTTATCAAAGCACCAGCTGCCTGGGGCAGACAGTGGCCAGGGCTCAGGAAACCATTCTCTGGGTTATTTGGATTTTTGGTTATCTGATCTGGCCCCAGTCCCAATTAGATCGGATAATCTGGGTTCCACTGGAATTTTAACACCAGCTCAGCAACTGGTCCCCCTGTTGTGTTGAGTGAGTCTTTTCAAGGAACTCTCAACTTTCAATTTTTTGTTAAACTGACTAGATTTCAAGTAGCTTTATGTATTAACCTGCCTCTGGCAGGGGGGAAATAAATCAGTCTTGTGGTTTTGCATACACATTTTCCAGTCATGTTTCCCTCTCTCTCAAAATTATCTTCTCTGTGGAATAGTCCTCTACAAACAGGAAAACTGACCGACTAGCTGAATATACAGGTGAAATAGTAAACGGTCTAAATACAGAGAACTCTCAAATTCACAGAGTAAACAAGCTGAAGAAAGACTTTATTTTTTTAAAAAAGAAAAGGAGTACTTGTGGCACCTTAGAGAATAACCAATTTATATGAGCATAAGCTTTCGTGAGCTACAGCTCACTTCATCGGATGCATTCAGTGGATTCCATCCGCTGAAGTGAGCTGTAGCTCACAAAAGCTTATGCTCAAATAAATTTGTTAGTCTCTAAAGTGCCACAAGTACTCCTTTTCTTTTTGCAGATATAGACTAACACAGCTGCTACTCTGATACCTGAGGAAGTGATCCCGCTCTTTAGCAAATACTGGTCTAGTTGAATAGGCAAGATCATACTCAAATTTTGGAAATGCGCAAGGGGCAAAGCTATACTTAGGGAGAGGCACTACTGGTTTTTAAAGAATAAATACTAAACCTGAGCAGTAAAAATCTATGTACTTGCAGAAATGAATTTTATATGCTGTACATATTGGGAGTACTGTGCTAACCTTAACTTTTTTCTCCCTTTAGAATATGGTATCAAGTTTTCGAGTTTCTGAACTACAAGTGCTGTTGGGCTTTGCTGGACGTAATAAAAGTGGGCGCAAACATGACCTCCTGATGAGGGCACTGCATTTATTGAAGAGTGGCTGCAGCCCAGCCGTTCAAATTAAAATCCGAGAGCTCTATAGGCGTCGGTACCCAAGGACAATTGAAAGTCTGTCTGACTTGTCACCTGTAAAACCTTCAGTTTTCAATTTGGATAGTAGCTCCTCTCCTGTGGAACCTGACTTGGCTGTTTCTGGAATCCACCCACTACCTTCTACTTCAGTCACCCCTCAATCCCCTTCGTCGCCTGTTGGTTCTGTGCTGCTTCAAGACACTAAGCCTCACTTTGAGATGCAGCAACCATCACCTCCAATTCCACCTGTCCATCCTGATGTTCAGCTAAAAAGCCTCCCATTTTATGATGTGCTTGATGTTCTCATTAAACCTACAAGTTTAGGTAAGTGTTAAATTAGCAATCTGTAGAGTTTGTTGTTAAGACTGACTAAAGCAACCATCATTTGATCATTACATCTGATCAGTAAATCCAGATCCATAAAATAGTGAGCTTCCCACATTAGACACTTGTATAGAGGTCAACATTTCCACTTTTTGAAGACAGACAGTGCTGCTTGTCATTTTATAAATTGCTCTAATTTCCACTCCCAGAAGCAATAATGTTCTTTACCTGCAGCCAAGTGACACTCAAAATCATGGTTCTCTTCTGCCTTTGAAAATACTAAAGAAATGACTTCCTGTATGATCTTTGCAGCAAAACGTACCTATGATCAGTATAACCAAGAAGCAAACCTATCAGGGCCAGTAGAAAATGGATTTTGGAAATAATTTTTGATCCATGTGGGTGATCACAAATTGCGCCGTCGTGTTGCTAGAAGGAAGTTGTCAAGGCTAGCAAACTGTCCTCCAGCTACAGAAAATTTGAGATGTTTGTTTTCAGGGTAGGCTATGAAGAGCCCAGCTCTTCCATAATGAATGTGACATTATACCAAATGAGTGAAGTAGATTTAATCACTTGATGAATGTTGGTTGTGCAGAAATGATTGTTCACCTTACCTGTTGTTGACTGAGGCTGTGGCTACATTTGCAGAGTTTTTACACGGTCAGTTTCACCAGTGGTAGGGAACTGGTAAAAGAAAAGTGCTGGTTTGTGTTCTCGCTTACTTCCACAGGCATCATGTTCACATTTGTAACACTTACATTGCCAATGAGAGCAGCGCATTGAGGGCAATTATCCCACAGTGCAGCTCTCTCCATTTTGAGGATAGGTCTGGTGGGAAGGAGGGGTGATCGCGGGGCATCCTGGGTCTCTGCACAGTCTCCTCTCCCCAAACACTGGTCAGCTCCAGTAGCTCAGCACTGCTCTAAGCAGGGGATCATTTGCTCTGATAAGTGAGCACGTGCCAAGAAAACAGGAAGGGGAGTTTTAAAGGTCCTGAGGCTTTACAGCGGGAGGGGTAGGACATCTGTTTACATGGTGTCAGAGCTGCTGGCCAGAGTGGTCACCTTAGGCACTGTGGGATATCCTCAGGAGGCTAAAAGCCATGTGAACAGGAAGAATGTGTTGCATTTCACCACAAAAGTGTCACCTGTAAGAACTGTACGCCTCTTGTGGAGGTGGTTTTCTCTTTGCGGTGAAACGTCTGAGTTTCACAGCAAAAAGTCATTGGCAAGTGTAAATGCTCTCGTGGTTTTTGCGCAAAAAAGGGACTTTTTGCGCTTTAAATGACAAGTATAGACATGCCGTGACTGTTTTTATTGGAGTACAGAATAGAACTGTTGTGTGCACTTCAGCAATTTGAAGTCCTGCTTATCCTCAAAGGCACAGATTTTAAAGGTATTTAGGCCTTGGCGCACTCAGTGTTGCAATGCTTATGCGATTTAGGGACCTAAATCTCATTTTCAAAAGTGTTGTAGGCACTTATAGCCTTAGACTAGATCACTTTTGAAAACGAGATTTAGGCTCCTAAATGATGTAGGCATTGCAACGCTGAGTGCACCAGTGCTTAAATACCTTCAAAATCTGGGTCTAAATTCAGCTCCTGGAAAACATATTGTATCTTTATGAATGTTGGTTTCTGCTTTTTTTTTTTTTTTTTTTGAACTTCAGTTTGTTGCATCACATTTAATATTCATGCCTCCGAGACTGCGCATAAGATGGTCCCTACCTCCATCTTTGCTCTCATTTTCTCTCGCGCTCACTGCTAATTGTGGGCATTTTTCTTGTCCTAATTCCTTTGTTTTTTCCCTTCACTCTTCTGTACCTGCCCCCATGACTATGATAGACTTTTTTATCATTTGTTAGTAGCTCCCTCTTTCCTTAAAAACCCATTTCTTCACACAATCTCTTATAAGTGATCACTATACTCTTCCCTCAATTGAACTTAATCTTTTGGATTGTAAACTCCACAAGGCAAGGATTGTGTCATTTTCTGTTTTTGTACAGTACCAAGCACACTGGTGCTGAGCAAGTAATATAATAACTAGGGCTGTTGATCACAGTTAACTCACACAATTAACTCAAAAAATTGCGATTAATTGCAGTTTAATCACACTGTTAAACAATACCAATTGAAATTTATTAAATATTTGTGAATGTTTTTCTACATTTTCAAATATATTGATTTCAATTACAACACAGAAAACTAAGTGTATACTGCTTACTTTATATTATCATATTTGATTACAAATATTTACACTATAAAAATGATAAAATAAATAGTATTTTTCAGTTCAGCTCATACAAGTACTACAGTGCAATTTCTATGGTGAATGTGCAGTTTACAAATGTAGATTTTTGTTTGTTACAGAACTGCATTCAAACAAAACAATGTAAAACTTTAGCGCCTACAAGTCCGCTCAGTCCTACTTCTTGTTCAGCCAATTGTTAAGACAAACAAGTTTGTTTACATTTACAGGAGATAATGCTGTCCGCTGCTTCTTTACATTGTCACCTGATTGTGAGAACAGGCCTTCACATGGCACTTTTGTAGCCTGCATTGCAAGGTATTTACGTGCCATATATGCTAAACGTTCATATGCCCCTTCATGCTTCGGCCACCATTCCAGAGGACATGCTTCTATGCTGATGATGCTTATTTAAAAAAAAAAAATGCATTAAATTGGTGATTGAACTCCTTGCTGGGAGAATTGCATGTCTCCTGCTCCTTTTTTACCTACATTCTACCATATACTTCATGTTATAACAGTCTTGGATGATGACCCAGCAAATGTTATTCGTTTTAAGAACATTTTCACTGCAAATCTGACAAAACGCAAAGAAGGTACCAATGTGAGATTTCTAAAGATAGTGACAGCACTTGACCCAAGGTTTAAAAATCTGAAGTGCCTTCCAAAATCTGAGGGATGAGGTATGGAGCATGCTTTCAGAAGTCTTAAAAGACCAACACTCCGATGCAGAATCTCTAAAACCTGAACCCTCAAAACAGAAAATCAGCCTTCTGCTAGTGGCATCTGACTCTGATGATGAAAATGAACATGCACTGCTTTGGATCGTTATCGAGCAGAACCCATCATCAGCATGGACACGTACTCTGGAATGGTGGTTGAAGCATGAAGGGACATACGAATCTTTACCGCATCTGGCATGTAAATATCTTGTGACACTGGCTACAACAGTGCCATGCGAACGCCTGTTCTCCCTTTCAGGTGATATAAACAAGAAGTGGGCAGCATTATCTCCCGCAAATGTAAACCGATATAAACAAGAAGTAGGACTGAGTGGACTTGTAGGCTCTAAAGTTTTACATTGTTTTATTTTTGAATGCAGGGGGTTTTTTTGTACATAATTCTACATTTGTAAGTTCAACTTTCATTGATAAAGAGATTACACTACGGTACTTGTGTTAGGTGAATTGAAAAATACTATTTCTTTTGTTTTTTACAGTGCAAATATTTGTAATCAAAAATAAATATAAAGTGAGTGCTTGTACACTTTGTAGTTTGTTGTAATTGAAATCAATATATTTGAAAATGTAGAAAACATCCAAAAATATTTAAATAAATGGTATTCTCTTATTGTTTAACCATGATTAATTGCACGATTAATCACAGTTAATTTTTTTAATCGCTTTACAGCCCTAATAATAACTGTTAATTTTTCAGAGTTGTGAACATGTCTTAATGATTTAATAAATTTGTTGATTGTAAATAATGGCTTCTCCAGTAGTGTGAATAACTACCAGTTAGATTTTTAGCATGATTGTGTTCAACTGGCAAACTTCGGAAAAATACTTCTATATGGGTACAGAATTACTTTACACAAGGATAGGTTTCAGAGTAGCAGCCGTGTTAGTCTGTATTCGCAAAAAGAAAAGGAGTACTTGTGGCACCTTAGACGGATGAAGTGAGCTGTAGCTCACGAAAGCTTATGCTCAAGTAAATTGGTTAGTCTCTAAGGTGCCACAAGTACTCCTTTTCTTTTTACACAAGGATGTAAGTGTAATCGAGCTATTTATATATCACTATAGCATGCTTTATTGGGTTACTACTAACCAGGTAGTCTAAAGCACTTTCTCTGTATATTGGTATAGCCTGGAAGAGAGTAGTGCACCTGTCTTGATTTTTAGCCAGTGGCTAGATCTAGTTTTGGAAACTTTTTGGATGTTCCAGGTGTTGGGGTTGGTTTGTATGGTAGCATACGTAATTTTTCTGGGTTGGTTTGTTTTTTGAGGAGGAAGGTGTGACGGGTTGGATCACAGAAGACCCCTTGGGAACTGCCAACTGATGTGCTTAGACTACCTCTAAGCCTGTGTCCCCTGCCAGCTTGGGACTTCAGAGCCCTGCCTGGTTTGAGCCAGACACGCTTGCCTGCTACAGACCCAGACCCAGGTCTGAACAACGTCCCACAAAAGCTGCAGGCTAAACTGGAAACCGCTTAAGAAGTGTTCCTGTCTCTAACACTCAGATGCCCAGCTCCCAGTGGGGTCCAAACCCCAAATAAATCCATTTTTATCCTGTGTAAAACTTATACAGGGTAAACTCCTAAATTGTTCACCCTCTATAACACTGATAGAGAGAGATGCACAGCTGTCCCATCCCCCAGTATTAGTACATACTCTTGGTTAATTAATAAGTGTAAAGTGATTTTATTAACTACAAAAGGTAGGATTTAAGTGGTCCCAAGTAATAACAGACAGAACAAAGTAAGTTACCAAACAAAATAAAATAACAGACAAGTCTAAACCTAATACAGTAAGACAGTGATTACAGATGAAATCTCACCCTCAGAGATATTCCAGTAAGCTTCTTTTATAGATTAGCCTCCTTCTAGTCTGGGTCCAGCAATCGCTCTCACCCCTGTGGTTACTGTCCTTTGTTCCAGTTTCTTTCAGGTAGCCTCTCCACCCCGAAAGGATATCTCTTGAGACAGCTGAAGACAAAATGGAGGGGTTTCCAGGGGCTTAAATAGACTTCCTCTTGTGGGTGGACACCCCTCCCTCCCCCTGTGTAGAATCCCAGCTACAAGATGGAGTTTTGGAGTCACATGGGCAAGTCACATGTCCATGCATGACTCAGTTTCTTACAAGTGGCAGCCATTGTTTACATGCTACCTTGAACATCCTCAGGTAGACTTCTTATGTGGATTGGAGTCTTCCAAGATCCATTGTCCATTTAAGTGTTTGACTGGGCACTTAACTTGCAAATTCCTTTCTAAAGAAGCTGACCAAATGCCTTACTAAGGCTGCTTAAAATCAAACAAGTAACACAGCCAATATTCATAACTTCGAATGCAAAAATGATACACGCATACAAATAGGATGAATATATTCAGTAGATCATAACCTTTGCAGAGATATGTTACATGGCATATGTAGCATAAAACATATTCCAGTTATGTCATATTTACATTCATAAGCATATTTCCATAAAGCATTATGGGGTGCAACATCACAGAAGGTAGCAAACCTGCATGAAATTTTTGTTTTCCAATATTTCAACCAGCTCTGGCAGTGTCCATATCTTCCAGGGTGCACTGCTGTAAGTGAAAAAAGAAAAGGAGTACTTGTGGCACCTTAGAGACTAACCAATTTATTTGAGCATGAGCTTTCGTGAGCTACAGCAGTTTGCTGACAGAGAAACGTGAGGCAGTGAAAATGCTAAGTTTTTGAATCTACGTAAATGTGAACTGTTGCTCTACAATGGCTATGATTAAAAAGGAAACTGATTAGGTTTTGAAAATGACTTGATAATTGAGTATTACAAGCACTGAACCAAGAACAAACAAATCAACATACTGCAAGGAAGTTGTAATTGAGATTTGGTGGTTGTGTCAAATTTTCTTTTAAGACATTTATTAATATAAAGTTTGCTTAAAGTTTTGTGGATTCTTTGTTTATAAACCATCTATACATGTTACTATTCTTAAATGGCAGGGTACAGGATAACTTCTGTTTTTTCATTGTTGTATAACATGAACCAAAAGTTTAAACTGGTCTGAAGTACTCTTCAGGAAAATATGGCTATATGCAGTAGGTACTCTAGCCATGGCTCAAATGAAAGTCCCCATGTAGATTGAAGACGGATGTCCTAGTCTTTGTATATATTGGATGCTTATATACTATGGTGTTGGGTGCCAGTATAAGGACACAATAACATAAGAATGGCCATACTTGATCAGACCAATGATCTATCTAGCCCAGTATCCTGTCTACTACCAGATATTGAGGGAATGAAGAGAGGCAATTATTGGGTGATCCATCCCAGTCATCCAGTCCCAGCTTCTGGCAGTCAGAGGCTTAGGGACATTGGAGCATGGGGTTGCATCCCTTACCATCTTGGTTAATAGTCATTGATGGACCTACCCTCCATAGAATAACCTAGTTATTCTTTTGACCTTCACAACATCCCCTGGCAACGAGGTCCATAGGTTGACTGCATTGTACAAAGTACTTCCTTATGTTTGTTTAAAACCTGCTGCCTATTTATTTCATTGGGTGACCCCTGGTTCTTGTGTTATGTGAAGTGGTAAATAACACTTTCTTATTCACTTTCTCTAATCCATTCATGATTTTTTCAGACCTTTCTCAAGACCTCTTCTGCCACCGCTCCCTCAGTTGTCTCTTTCCTAAACTGAACTGTCCCAGTCTTTTTAATCTCTCCTCGAATGGAAGCTGTTCCATACCCCTAATAATTTTTGTTGCCCTTCTCTGTACCGTTTTAAATTCTAGTATGTCTCTCTTGCCATGGGATGGCCAGAACTACATGCAGTATGCAAGGGGTGGGCATACTATGGGTTTATATAGTGGCATTATATTTTCTCTTCTTACGTATCCATTTCCTAATGGGCTCTAACAAGGACCACTTTTGCTTTTATAATAGTAATGTCAGTTAGTAGCGTCAGCATAGGAAACCTTTCCAAAGAGATCTGGGGTCAAATTTTGATGTACATGTGCATGGCTTGTTGGCGGGGATAGCATTTTCCTCACAGAACTCAGTACGTACTCTTTTAAAAAATGACTCCAATATTAGAGTGAAATTTCACTTTTTTTTTTTTTTTTTTTTTTGCATCTGTATACCCTTGCAAACCATGAAAGTGAAACCATATTTTGCAACTGCAATGAGTTATGGCATCCCAGCTGTACGTTTTGAGCAATGCTAGTTAAGTACCTCTGTATCTTCTAGTGGTATTGAAACTTCATTTTGTTAGTATTTCTGTAGGGCATTAAATTTTAAAAGTACTGTGCATTGTGCCTCTAGTGATCTCCACTTTTGGGTGGCTTGTGGAGCTGCTTTTGTTTTAGTCATGATGAAATACTTAATTTTGATTTAGGGATATTCTTTTGTAACCAAGTGCAGATTTCATACACGATTTTTAGAAGGTTTCTTTACCATATAAACTACCTAAACCAGAACACGAACCAGGAGTTTTTCTATCTGTTGGAGGTGTGTGTTTGTAAAAGCAACTGATAGTCTTGAAAGATAATGTTAAATTAGACATAGTATAGAACCAAACCGTAGAATTTCCTTGAATGATTACTACAGTGGGAACTGCCAGCAATAAGGGGAGACTTGATAAAAATTAATGCTAAATCCAGGAAGAGGAAATGGACAAGTATTCCCACCTTGAGAATCTGGCCACAATATAAAAGCACAATTGTGCTACATGTTTGCATTCCTGAAGCAATTAAACCCTTCTCCTTGCTGGGTATCATGCTTATGAATTCACTTTTTAAAAAATGTTTTCAACTGCAATATTTTTCAGCCTTTCAAAGCCATAAGCATCCTCAAAGATAGGGTGAGACGGGCCAGTAAGACCCTTTCCATTAACTTGCAAATTGTGAAGAGGAGTGATATTGAGCAGTTGTTGGCAGTATCATTTGTTGGCTTCCCATGTTTGAAGAGGGCAATGACTGTCACTTCATGACAGCTTTTTAGGCTTGTCACCTGCTAAGTATGACTGTCTTTTAAGAGTTCTCAAGGTGAATAACGATGATGATCTACTAAGAAACTCATGCTGCAGACTACAAGCAAACTGCAAGATGCAATATTAATGGTTATGAACTCATTGCTGCTGTGAATGATGTTCAGTGTGGCCTGGGCATGGTCTTAAAGATGTCTCAGTCCTGAAGGATCCCAAGACCATGGGAATTTCTATTGCTGCAGTAAGAACTTGGACAACTGACCGTAATGAATGCGTGCAAACCTCCAAATCTTGAATGGCTGAAGCCTGCATTTCCATTTTTTCCCCATTTGGCTGTGTACCTTGGTAACTTAAATAGCCACCACTCAGAATAGGGCTATAGCAGACATGATGCAGCTGGTGGACCTCATTTTGCAGATGTCTACCATCTTTGTTTAGGTTCAAAATCAGGGACTTCTTGCTTTGGCAGATAGAACACTGAACGCAAACTGGACCTCTGCTTTCTGATGAAAGACAATAGTGGTTTTCCTCTGAAAACTCAGACAGTGCTTGGAGACTTTGCTTGCAGCCAACACTGTTCTGCTATTCTGCAAGTCAGTTTAGATGTGCATTGCATATGCCGCAGTAATTGTAGAAAGGATACACCATATCTGATCAATCCCAGGACTCTCTGATCGCCTTGTTTATGTTCTTACCAAAGGTGCTGTGAAACATATTTCTCACAGCTATCACATGGTCTATGCTCCTTGTGGCAGCTGAAGAGTATGAGAAGAACTATGATCTGGACACAGCAAAAGCACTAATTGTCATGGAACGCTGCATGCCTGAAAAGATGGAACAAAATAATGGAGGGTCTTCGCTACGCTCATTCTAGTAGTAAAGCCTGGGCACTCCTCTGTGAGCTTGAAGTCACTGACCTGGGAAAAACACTGTCAACCAAAAGTGACAGCCAATGCGACCTCTTGTAGTTCGAAAACCAAAACTGACCCGTTTGGCTAGACAGAAGGTTTAGAAAGAGCTCTTTCTAAACATCCAACAAAGTTCTGCCACTTAACCTGTATATCCCCGTATTCCATAGTAGAAAAACTGAAGGGTCTTGTGGCTACTAAAAAAGGAAAAGCTGCTCGCAAGGATAGCATTGTTAGCATGTTAGAGTAAGGCTGTAGAAGTGATTTTGGGCAGTTGGGAGGAACATCACCACTTTTTACTTAACAGATGTGTTCTCTGTGCATATTCTGATTTAATAGAAGTCAATAGAAGTGTTTTACTTCTGTTAGTCCTGCACAATTGTCAGTGAGTCCAAGAATTTTGCCTGATGAATTATTACCAGTGATGACGCAAAAGTCAAGAATTTTTGCTTGATGTTCAGATCCCAGGCTGTTTGCAGGACTGACAGGAAAAACACTTAAAATAAAATAAAATTTTAAAAAAAAATTTGTAAACCAGGCATGCTTGAGCTAGCGTTTTATTGAGAGAGAGTGAACCCTTAAAACGCCATTTTTACTGTCAGTTTGAAGTACACATCAAGCTCTACAAATTAATATTTAGAGGTTGGCTGCAGCCAAGCCCTAAACAGAGCTTTACTTGGTGTAATTAGTTCCATATGAGTTTTTTACATGAAATATATCAAGATAATTAACTACTGATTTTGTGTGTGAAAGAGAACTGGTTTTAAAATAAAACAGACTTGGATTATGCATAATCCCATTTAGTAGACCCAGGAAGGCTCTTGAGACTGAAAACAAACAACTCGCTGTGTGTATTTGAGAATTAAGGATTTGGAGGGCAAATAGACTCTTATGGTTGACTTTAGAGTAACAGCCGTGTTAGTCTGTATTCGCAAAAAGAAAAGGAGTACTTGTGGCACCTTAGAGACTAACCAATTTATTTGAGCGTAAGCTTTCGTGAGCTACAGCTCACTTCATCGGATGCATCCGATGAAGTGAGCTGTAGCTCACGAAAGCTCATGCTCAGATAAATTGGTTAGTCTCTAAGGTGCCACAAGTACTCCTTTTCTTTTTTCTTATGGTTGAGCAGCTAAGGAGTATAGTTATTTCCATATGACTTTTTGAAGGGATGAGTAGTTCATATATTTGCATACTAGCAATGTAGTGGTTTTTTTTTTTTTTTATCTTAAAAAACCAAACCACATGTAGGCTAATGTAATACTCCTGCCTTTCCAAATGATCATGAGACTTTTACCAGCTCAGGCTCCCCCTCAACTCCCCCAAAACAAAAACAGCCTATGGGCCCACCCTTGGCTCCCTTTCTGCATAGTAAGAAAAACTTGTTTATTATTTGTTTAATATTTAATAAAACTTGTTTAATATTTTATGGATCCTGACCCTTCCCACAATCTGAGATTTCTGGACTACTGCCCTCTTTAGATACTGGCAGCCCAGGCTGTTATGCGGCTCAGAGACTTGGCCATGCCACTTATGACCTTGCCCCCAAATTCTCTGCCTCCAGTGGTACAATCAACATGGCAGTTCAGGGCTTCCAAGTTGCCTGTTGCAATCCTAGTTTTTATAGGCAATCTTTGGAGCCATAGCGGCAAAACTCACACCCACTCTTTTCTACTTTTAAGAGATGAAAATTTCATGGGCCTTTTCTCACTGACAGGGAGGACAAATGGAGAGCCCCCAGACTTGTAAACAAGTCTGAACTGCTTCAGTATTATGGGTGAGATTGGTCCCAGAAAAGAAATCCATAAGGTAACACATTTTGCACCCTGTTCTCATGTTAAAATAATTACCACCACAAATGGCCAAGTAGGAGTCAGTAAGAGGATTCTGCCATTAGTCTGATTTCCTCCCTGCCTCCTTAAATATTCATAAGGGGGATCTCCAGGCATATTTAGGCCTTGTCTACACTACAAAGTTTTGTTGGCAAAAGTTATGCCGCTTTAATTAAAGCTCTGTGGCATGTCTACACTAGCTCCTTGTGTCACCAGAGTGCATCCACATTCTTGCATCAACAGAGAGCGGTGCATTGTGGGTAGCTATCCCACTGTGCAACTAGCCGCAGGGTGCTTTGGGAAGGGTTTGCAATGCCTCGGGGGGAGGAATAGCTCAGTGGTTTGAGCTTTGGCCTGCTAAACCCAAGGATTGTGGGTTCAATCCTTGAGGGGGCCATTTAGGGATCTGGGGCAAAAATTGGGGATTGGCCCTGCTTTGAGCAGGGGGTTGGACTAGATGACCTCCTGAGGTCCCTTCCAACCCTGATATTCTGTGATTGGGCAGGTACAATGTCACATGACACAGATTTCTCAATCCCATGTTCCAGGTATCCTAGTAGATTGTCAGCTGCTTTTCAATTGAAATGTTGGGGGGAGGTAGAGGAGAGTGGTGTGTGTGGGGCAGGGGAGACATCAGGCTGACTGACCTATCCTATCAGACCCCAGCTCGGCTAAGCAGTCTCTTCCCCAAGTCTCTTCTGGCCTGCCTGCCTGGGGTTTTCTGTGATTCCCTCCGAATTCTCCCACAGCCTCTTCAGCTGCTGGAAGTGACATCCTGAGCAGCTCTGTGAGCTCTCCCTGCTGAGGAATGTCAAAGCAGCATAGCAGTTGTCCTGTTCTCCCCCGCTCCCCTGTGTTCCTAGTGCAGGGCAGAACAGGAGCATTCCACATTAATGATTTGCTCTTTGTTCCCCAAAGGGAGCTGCACGCTCAGCTGTCAGATACTTCCTGGAGCTTTGAAAGGGAAGGGGCGCAGGGCAGCAGAGTTCAAAACAGTGAGCAGAGAGGTCACGGCAGGCATTGTGGGATACTGGTGGAAGCCAGTTATGTCGACAAAACAAACAGCAGTGTCTACACTGATGCCTTGTCACTTTGCCACAAAAAGCTTTATGCCTCTCGTTGAGGTGGTTTTATTTTGGCTGCAAAACAGCTGAGTTTTGCCACCAAAATAGCTAAGTAGTGTGTGCATGCCTCCCGTGTTGTTGGCAAAAGCTTTATAGTGTAGACAAGGTCTTCGTATAGATGGTTTTCTTTAGCATTGAGGTCTGGTAGTTTCCAAAGGTGTAACTTTCTTCACCACTCCTGGGATTAAAGCAGTTTTCCAGTGAATCGTTGTTCTCCACCTGGCCAATAACAGCTTGTGCACATGCTTGTCTGATAACTACTTACTGTAATATCTCAAACTCTACTTATATTTTTATGAGGATATGTGGGAGGAAATGCAGGGTTGATGTTTGCTTTGCATGTTCGCCTGACACCCAGCGAAAATTTTGGGACACTTCAACCCTGTATAGTCCCTTGTAAAATCTAGGAATAAAATAAACCTAGTTTTCCAAGCTTCTGAAGAGGGCAAAAATGTCATTTTAGTATTAAATGTAATTTTAATATTAAGCTATCTGACTATAATTGAATGATTCATATCCATTTCTCATTGATAATTGCATGCAATCAGCAGCAACTCCATTATTATGTGACCTTTGTTTTGTTCAAGAAAGCAGAGTTGTGGACTCTATTAACTCACCACCCTTGCAATCATTTGGACTTTTATTAGTGGACCATTCTGTTTTAAAGCTGCTTTGCATGTCTTCTCTCAGTACAGAGCAGTATTCAGAGGTTCCAAGAGAAGTTTTTTATCTTTGCTTTAACACCTCAGCAAGTCAGAGAAATCTGCATTTCCAGGTAAGAGGGAGTGCCTGGCATTCATTTGTGAGCATGTGTTAAATCACTGCTTTTGCAAAGTTGCAGGGGAGTTTCAGAAAAATCTTCCTTCACATCTCTTCGCCTGTGGAACAACCTTTCAAGTAAAGTGGTGGGTGGGAGCCTATTATTCAGTACACCTAAAACTAGTGTTTGTACAAACACATAATGGTTATGTTGGGGGACAATCCTACATCATCAGGGAGTTAGATAAGAAGATGGGACCTGATTATTTGAAATCAAATAGCCTTCATGGCTGCTGCAAGAGTGGCAGACTGTTTTCTTCCCATGTTCCCTGGTTGCTGGTAGGGATGTAAAATATTAACTGGTTAACCGGTAAGTATTAGTCTAACCGTTAACCCACCCTAACCATTAACCCCATGTGTGCGGGTCTCGACCAGGTTCTGGCAAGAGGTGATTATGGCAACCAGGAAAGGGTAGGCATCACGAGGGTCAGTGGGAGCCCACCCCTGTCTTAAAGGGGCTGCGTTGATATTAATGCTCTAGCCCAACAGGGTTTTTGTCCCAGGGGCTTTGCAGGGATGGGGGAGGGTGGGCACGGCCAGCCAGGCAGGGTGTGCGTGTTTGGCCAGGGAGGTGGGCAAGGGCTGCGGGCCCTGTCGGGGGGGGTAAAGTCGTCCCCTGGCTTCTCCCTGTGCCACTGGAAGGGGTTTGGCTGCAGAGGCAGTCTGCACACTGGTAAGGAAAGCTGCTGCTGGGGTGGCATGGAGTGTGTGCGGACGCCGCATCGGGACAAACTAGGTACCTGTGGCCCCTATCCCTTTTCCTGGGTACTGAGGATGTGAGGGAGGTCCTGGGCCCCCTCAACTACTCTAGGCTCTCTTGGCTAGGCCTGTTGTCACCCCTGGTATGAGCTCAGCTGCCCTTCCCATCTGTCTGGGGCAAGGCAGGGAGGGGAGATACGCCATCCTCGGAACAAAGGTGCTGCCTGAAATGGAGAGTCCTGCACATGAGGCCCGAATCTCTGTTTAAACTATTAAATCTGTTATCTTTTAAAACGATATTTACATCACTAGTTGCTGGGGTGGGATGCTGCTTCTACCCTCTATCCTTGTTTGTCAGTGGAGTGCGGTAGGGAGGACCTCCTTTGGGCTGGTTTTCCCGCCTCAGGTGGCATCGGATTTTTTTTTCTCCCCTCTCTCTTCACGACTTCCTTGGAGTCCCAAGACCTTGCACAGACCTAGTTTATCCTTTTAATTAATACAAATAGATTGTTTTGGTTACAAGTGCTTTGTTCTTGTACTACATGGGTAGTGTAGTAATGAGAAACTTCAGAGTCTTGAAAGTAACTAGAGATGTTGGAGCAGGTCTGTCCTTTTTTAAAATGTGATAAATTGGGGTGTGAGATTTTGTTTCCCCTCCAATCCCTGCCCCTCTCTTTCTCTCAATGGACTTCCTTTTTTTTCTTTTTCCCTCAACAGGGACTTCTTGCCAGGGGGCAGGAGGGACTACACAGTCCAAGTTCAGCTAAGGTGATATAAGGTTTTTCTTACATTAAGTTTGTACTTGATTATTTTAATTCAAATATATTTTAACACATATAAATAGTTTTGAGTGTAACTCACTTAAAAATGAAATTTCTCTTTTGGAAATAGGTTATGCTTAGCAGAGACTAGCTGCCCTCAAGAAGATAACTATCCCAATAGTTTGTGCATTAAAGTAAATGGGAAGTTATTTCCATTGCCGGTAAGTTGTTGAAATTCTATTCAATATGTAGCTTTTGCTGATAGATTTGTGTCCTTAAAGTCTAAAGTGGGGGAGAAAAAGGGCCTGACTTTTTTCAAAAATATGCTCACAAATTTATGCCTAATTTGCCTGTACAGTTACTGATCTATACATCGGGCATTTTTAGGCACTGATGATCACTAAGATACCAATGCTAATATTTATCATTTTACATGTTAAAAGTACTATGTAGATATTAATTAATTTTGGTCCATTTGTGACAAAGATAAATTGCAGCATAAAGATTCATCTTAATTCTGACTGTGGCTGTGAGGGAAGCCTCTCTACTTAGCATCTGCAAAATCTTATCAGGTTTGCTTTGGTTGTATGCAGTCTATTTTTAATCTGAGTGTGCTTTCTTTTTTTTTGTGCTCAGTAGATGGCTTGAATTCCTGGAGTTGTGAGGAAATTTGGCTCCAAAATTTGAGCCATTTATAGCTGTTGGTATATAGCAATATTCACGGTGAGGATGAAGGACAGACAAATACTAGGCCAATAGACAAATACAAACATTGACAAAAAGTGGTGGAGCCAAACAATGTTAGCAACTGTGGGAAACTTTTTTTGCAAAATCTCCCAAGCACAAAGGCGGCTAATGTGAGACTCATTTCTACGGGCAGGTGTTTTCATAACAGTTAACATTTGGGCAAGGTCGTGACTTGTATGCACTAGAACTCTGAAGCTTGAGGGTAGATGAAAATGGAGGAGAACATTTCCCATTTACAGATGATCTTTGTACAGCTCTGTAAAGCTGTACAGAACTTTTCTATATTGATAACCGTTTCGGGACAGAGCATGGAACTTGATGCATACCCAATCACTAGACTGAAGTAAAGATCTCTTTGCTAGTGATTAAAAGAGACTTATTGGGATGGGAGAGAAGGGTAGGTTTGTAACTGATTTGTGATGGCAAAATACAAAATGAGTGCCAAAAAATAACTCTGTATAAAAACTTCTGTTTTCCAAAAACCTTGTAATGGTGTCTCTTTGGTAGATTTCAGAGTACAGTCAGAGGAGTTCCTAAAATTTTAGAGAGACATTTCTTTTCTTCCTTATTGCAGGGATATGCTCCACCACCAAAAAATGGAATTGAGCAGAAGCGACCCGGCCGCCCGTTGAATATTACATCTCTAGTTAGATTATCATCAGCAGTGCCAAATCAGATCTCCATTTCTTGGGCATCTGAAATTGGAAAGGTAAACTATGTTCTTTGAAGTATGAGATTTCCACTCTCTTCCCATCCAGTAGCTTGCTAGGAAGAAAACATTTATCTTAGAAGCTTTAATAAAAAGTTAAATAGTTTACAGGAATGTAGGGCTTGCAGAAAAGTTCCATAGAGCGTGTGCATGATTAATGACTATAGGAGAAAATCTGGTGCCATTGAAGTCAATGGCAAAACTCCAATGAGTTCAGCAGTGCCAGCATTTCACCTGAAACTTATTAAAGTAAAACAATAATGTAAAAGGATTTAGAATTCCTTCAGAGAACAGTTTTTTTATTCTTCACTGTTTGTAGTGAGATGAATAATAAAAATGACTAGTAATGAAAGGAACTTGCCATTTCCTAACTTGATATAGTTTGTGACAAAGAAAATGCTCTGTAGCATGAGTCTTCTATGAGGCAGTTGGCCATTAAGATCAGTGAGAGAAATCAGTGGGCACAGGAGCAGACATTTTGAAAATGACCAGACATGCCTTGTCTCCAGCCACCCTCATACAGACATGCGTTTGAGTTTCCTATTTTCTACCCAAATGCTGTTCATTTTTTAGTAATGTTTTCATGAAACCAATTTTAATTTCACAATTTAGTAAATAAAAGAAGTTACTTGAACATAGCTAAGTCTCCGGTTTTTCTCTCACACTAAGTTCAGTGGCACTGCTCATGATAAAACTGAGCATGTGCATAATTATCTGTGGTTATAATGAGTAGCATATCATCCTCTGTTGCAAATGGAGCCTGGTCCCTCAAGGGGCTGAGTGACTTCAGGGTGGGTGGAGAGGAAGAGACTCAAAGTAATTCTCTCCTTTCCCTAGTCTCCATTTTTCTAAGGGAGCTGTGGTATACCTTTTAATTTATATAAGCTTTAATTGTTTCTAGTGGAAAAGAGTATTTTGAACTCCAAGTGGCAGGGAGGCCAGCGTGCGTGAGCACCACCCCACCACCCCCCGCACTCCAGCCCCCCCCCCCCCCCCCCAAAAAAAAGCAGCTCTAGAAAATCTCACTTTCTTGTGAAAATACAAAGGCCACTGTCAAGTAATTTAGGATTTAAGATTTTTTTTTCAAAAGAGACATATATTAATAGAACTGTTTTCATGATCCTTTTTAAAAATTCACATGAAAACTGTTTGTTAGAATTGAAACTTATCTTCAGTGTGTGTGCAGTTCAGATATTAAAGCATTCTACCCATGCATGGAAACCAGAAAGATAAACTGATCAGTTTATTTTCACTGCCTGTGATGAAAGTGGAGTGCAATAAGTAAGCCACATAAATTGTGTAAAGTAAAATGAGACTAGGAACTCCTGAAAGATGAGGCTTTTTTAAAAAACAAAACACTGCAAGTGGAAAAAGAGGGAGTCAGCCATACAAAGTTATAGACTCATGTAAATTTTCATGGAGAAGACAAATAAGCAAAAAGAACAGACTGAGTTTGAGCTACGCTATCAAAAAAAGTGTGCTTACGGTGGGTTTGTTAACCTATATTAGCTAATGTAAGTTAAAGTAGCAATGAAGACATGACAACTCTGACTTGATCTTGGGTTAGTAGCTCAAGTTCAGCCCCAGGCTCCCATATGGGCTTTAGCTTTAAGTTGCTACCTCGAGTTAAAAGCAGAGTTGCCATGTCTTCATTGCTTATTTTAACCCGAGTTAATACATTTATTTGTAGTGTAGACATACTTTCAAGAGGCTAAAGGGAACAAGGGTGTTTTAGAAAAAAATGTATTGGAGGAAAAATTAGTTCTAAAAGGAATTTGGTTTTAATAAAGGAGGGAAATCAATGATGGCTGAAAGGTTGATACTGAATTTGTTTTTTAAAATGTCTTTGACAAGAAAGCTAAAGGAAAGAGTTCGGACAACTAGGAGGTGAGGAAGACCATATTAAAATGGCTATTGATAAAGAGCAGGTAAGGGATACTTGAAAAATTTCAAGATCTATAATTTAGTTGGTGTGGAAGATAGTCGCCCTGTGATTATTAAGTGAAGTTAGCAAGGAACTTGCTGTATGACTGACACCCCAGTTCTAAAGTTGGGAAAACTGATGAGATGCCAGAAACATGTAGTATCTTTACTCAAAAAAGGAACAAGGTTTGATCTTGACAACTACATTCTCTAAAATAAATATTAGAGAGGAAGACAACCTGTAATGATTCCCTCATAGTATTCAGCATTTATGTGAAGCCAGTGGGAAAGCTGGTTAGACAACTTAGGTCTAGTGACATTATAGCCCATCTCATTTCAAATATACTACAACTGATGCTAAACGCATCAAGCCATCTGCATAGCAACATGGATTGCTGCAGATACATCAATGCGGTATTCTCTGTGCACTGGTTCCCAAGGCTCCTTTTGTGCAAAGTGTGAAGTACTCTGACACTGAAGCCTGTGGGACTACTTATAAGATGTAATCTAAGCACACGGTGAAGTCCTTTGCTAGATCCAAGTCAGAGTGCTCAACATCTTGCAGGATTGAGCCCTGAATTCAGTAGTCTGGTTCAAGGTCTCTGTCATGAAATTAGAAACCTTTCATGGTATTGATCCCAGCTTCTGAGAAATCCCCTCTCCCTCAGTGATCATAACCTCCCACAATAGCTACATTCACCAGTGATAAATCTGTTATCTGATAGTGGAAGTCTTGTGAATGCAGAACTTTCACAGGAGCTGGATCTACACTCTGGAAATTGTGCCTGCAAGAGACAAGTATGATCACAGACTGCTTTAGAACTCATTCAAAAACTCTCTCTCCCCCTTCCCCCTGGCTTCCCTCAGTCCCCTCACATGCATGTAGACAACTTTTGTGCACCCAGACATGACTATTCCTTCAACAGGTTTCAAAGGAAGAAATGTTTTTGTTTCTATTTTTAAATACTTAGGAGTGTTTCTGTATTTAAATAGGAGGCACTCTGATACTACAGTGATGGGAGCCATAAGACCACAGCTAAAAGAAAAGAAAACTGGCTGTGAAGAACTGTAAACAAAGGGTTATAAGCAGCACATTTTGTTGGAGGGGAAGTGTCTTTTGGGGGTACTGTAGTGTCTTAACCTTCATCAGTGAGCTGAAAGAAGTGATAAGTGAGTTAATGAAATGAGCAGATGGTATGAATTAGGGAGCAGTGGTAAACACCAGTGAGGACCGAAAATTGCAAACTGAGATCTGATTTAGAAAATATAAGCAAGGAAAAATAGACCAAAACAGGTCAATAATGGAGAAACCTCAAAAGTAGTAATAGTACAAGAATACACCGGACTAGGCTTGATTTTGCTATGACACAGTAGTAAATAGACCAATACCTTCACATATGTGGCGCAAAGTTATATCATAGCCCAGGAAGGTAATGGGTGTGACCACACCTGAAATAGTGTGCTCTGTTCTGAGTTTGACCAAAAAGATGGTGACAAATTGAAGGGAGTTCAGAGGAGAGCATCTAAAGTTATTTGAGGCCAAGAGTGCTAAATTTGCAGGAAGAGTGAGTTAAATATTGTTTCATTCATTTGAGTGATAGTTATGTGTGGGATATGCCTTCTAACATTGCCAGCATATAAATAACAAGAACAGGTGGAGGTATTGTTTGACATTGTAAAAGGAAGTATAACTGGGAGTACAGGGTTGCAGGTAAGAAGGGGAAAACTTAGGGTAAATCGGGGAAAATTTTCTGCTGGTGAGATCTGTAGTACTGAGGAATAGTCTTTCAAGTGAAGTATCAGAGTTCAGTTCTTCTAATACAATTTAGACAATACAAGATATTAATAACTACTACAGAGAACTATTGCACACTGGAGGTAGGATAGAAGAAATTAAATAATCTATCTCTACATTATTACTTTTTCCCTGAAGCAAACTCCCGTCTTGAGCTCTGATCCACTCTGCTACTGGTATTGGAGATGTCTAGACATATTACTCTCCTGCAGTTGTTCATTTGGGAGCCTGCTAAAGAGATGTGGGAGAAAGTAATAGTGTTAGAATTAGTCTGAAATCTGCACTAATAATGATTATGTGGGCAGGCATGTGCTTTTGTATAAACAGTTTTATATTCTGTTTTGGGTCACCTTTTGAGATACCTACCATAAAACTGACAAACACATGACTTGACATTTGGCCAAGTTCTCTGTTGGTGTAAGAGGGTGGAACTTTGTGAAGAGGTGCACTGTCTTGAACCAATTGTGAATTTATCCCACTGATTGCAATAGCTTCAAACTTTGGTCAGCAAATTAATAAATGGCTTTATTTAGGAAGAAATTCCATTTCTGCACCATCATTAATCTATAGAAATATTTCAAAAAGGTGTGACCAACGGAGAACTGATTTACATTTAATTCTACTAGCATATTTAAATCTTACTGTATTGTGAGGTATGTCTGTTACTGCATGAAATAAAACTGGTTGTTTTTGTATTTTTTTTGTTTTTGATTTAAAAGGCAGGGAAACAAAAATGATTAGGGGACTGGAACACATGAGTTATGAGGAGAGGCTGAGGAAACTGGGGATGTTTAGTCTACAGAAGAGAAGAATGAGGGGGGATTTGATAACTGCTTTCAACTCCTTAAAGGGGGTTCCAAAGAGGATGGCTCTAGACTGTTCTCAATGGTAGCAGATGACAGAACAAGGAGTAATGGTCTCAAGTTGCAGTGGGGAGATTTAGTTTGGATATTAGGAAAAACTTTTTCACTAGGAGGGTGGTGAAACACTGGAATGCGTTACCTAGGGAGGTGGTGGAATCTCCTTCCTTAGAAGTTTTTAAGGTCAGGCTTGACAAAGCCCTGGCTGGGATGATTTAATTGGGGATCAGTCCTGCTTTGAGCAGGGGGTTGGACTAGATGACCTCCTGAGGTCCCTTCCAACCGTGATATTCAATGATTCTATGAAACTTTTCCATCCTTAATCATATTTTTCTTCCTTTGTAGAATTACTCCATGTCTGTATATCTTGTTCGGCAGCTCACTTCAGCCATGCTTTTGCAGAGGTTAAAAATGAAAGGTATCAGAAACCCAGACCATTCCAGAGCACTAAGTAAGTTGGTTGAATTTTTCTAATTTTTTGGTTTTTTTTGGTTTTTTTTTTTTTTTAGAGAGATCTAGAATTGGTGAAAGGTACCAGATTTACAGAAGTCTTCTATCCCCAGTAGAGAGAGAGCTTGCACTGCTTTTGCTCATTCCAGACCATGTGGGAACACCTACTCAATGCCTGGATACTCTCCTGATATTGCTAAGAGCACCTCTGCAGTGGTGGGCTGTAAAATATAGCACTTCTGTTGGCATCAATATCCATTAATCTCTCCACATGTATGAGGTGCCGTTCACCTTCCTGTGACGTGTAAAGAATTTTTTGGAGGCCCCCTTCAAAGGTTGTACTTGATTCAGCCTATATATAGGTTAGGGCCTGCTCTTGCAAACAATACTGTGTCTAGTGCTAACTGCTGTGGGTCATCGGTGGGATTACTCTTGATGGCAGTAAGTACTCTGCCTGCCAGTGTTTGCAGGTTTGGGCCTTAAGCAAGGAAATCAATGCAAATTTGATACTTGCTGCAAGCAGATTTCCCAGCTTCTCAATATAGATGGCTTTACATGAAAATTAAACCGTATATTAATGAGTATCTACTCAAACACCTGAGTGGTAAGAGTGGCATTTTTAAAAATGATTATGTAATATAATTTAAATTGTGTTTTTCATTGTACTAGTTAAAGAAAAGCTTACTGCCGATCCTGATAGTGAAATTGCCACAACCAGTTTGCGGGTATCTCTGATGTGTCCTGTAAGTAAAGTTGTGAAGTATAATATGCAATTCAATTTTGGGGGGAATCATTCTTTATTTTCGTTCATCTTAAATTCAAAGTTGGATTATTGTAAAAAGTACCCACAACTCAGAACTCTGTAAAATAGCTTTTACTGTAAGAGGGATTTCTATAATATAGTAAGTGGTATGTTGTTTTTTAAATACAAACAGTAGTCAACAAGTGAGAGCATTAAAGTGCTGTGAGAGCATCCAGTGCAACATACTTGATCATGTGTACCTCTCAAGACCTTTTAAACAGGAGAAGATGTATTATCATCTCTCCTCACCCTTACCCCCCCTTTTTTTTAAGAGGGTGAAACTGAGGCATTAAAATTGACATGACTCATCTAGAGTTTCTCAGCAGATAAATGGCAGAGCTGAGCATAGAAATTAGATCTCCTGACTCAAATGTTCTACCTACTATACCACACTACCACCTTTTTATAAGAATAAGCCAACTCTTGAGCACTTTGTCACTGAATGTTACCCAAGCATAAGACCTACAAATAACTTTGGGATTCTCTTTCAGCCTATTTAAATTGAAATCATGCAGGAAATAATGCTTCAGTCTGTAGTATTGTAATCTTTTTAACAAGAACACGATGCCTGGGAATCAGAACTCTTTTTAAGTTTTATTCTCGGCTCAGTCATGATTTGTTTGTGTGACTGTGACCAGCTGAGTGATCTGCTTTGTTCAGTTTACCCATTATAAAGTGGGTATAATACCAATTCAGAAGTCAGACTTCACTAATCAGTGTTCATAAAGCACTTTGAGATCCTGGGATAAAAGGTACAAAATATTATGACTACTTCAAACATTTTACCATAACAAAATTTTAGCAATAGAACACGGACATAGGGCCAGCACAATCTGCTATTAAAAATGTCTGTGCTGGGCCTTGACATTTAGAAACATTGGTTTTGCCTCTGTGAATGACACAATCCTGTATTCTTTCTGCACATGCAACTCCTGTTGATTTTGATAGGATTTATGGGCATACCAGGACCTTGGGACTGGGCACTTATTTACCAACAGGAAACCATTCTTATCCCGTGATTGGTTTATTTCATTGTTATCTCTGAAAATGTATTTCAGTTCCCTCTTGTCTGTCATGCTGATACTTGTTTCTATTGCATCTCTTGCAGCTGGGAAAAATGAGACTGACAATCCCATGCCGTGCTGTTACCTGCACACATCTGCAATGTTTTGATGCTGCTCTTTACCTACAAATGAATGAAAAGAAACCCACCTGGATTTGTCCTGTCTGTGACAAAAAGGCAGCTTATGAGAGTTTAATATTAGATGGGTAAGAGATTGAGTTTGTCACTTAGCTTTTTTACAGTAGTTCTGTATCTTAGAATGTGAATATAGCAAGTACAAACCTATGCTATGCTTTCAACATTGAGATTTTCAGTTTCTGGCTATCTTATTTCAGTGTTACTTTATTTCCTTGAATATTCAGAGATGTCAGTGCCAGAAGGGACCATTTATGATCATCTAAGCTCACCTTTTACATAACACCAGACCACAGAGCCTCCTCCATAATTCCTGCATGAAGCCTATAACTTCTGTTTGAGCTATAGCAGATCTCTTAGAAACACATGAGTCTTGACTTAGACATCAAGTGATGGAGAATCCACCATGTCACTAGGTGTTTACATAGGCAGGCTGTACTTCTGAAATCTTTGCATGGAATTGGACTGTAAAATATTCTGTAACTGCTTCAATCAATGTCAAGCATTTATTCCAAGGCTATAATTTTATCTTTAATCCCTATTACTCCCCTGAAAAGGTTCATAAATACCAGTAATGCTCCCCAGGTGGAGTGGGTGTAGGCTGTGGTATTCTGAACAGAGTTGAAATCTATAGAGAAGGACAGCTGTAGTGGTGTGATTGTAGAATAATGTTGTAATACCTCAGGTAGATGAAATTTTTTTTTTCTCTCCGTAGCTTCCTTGATGTAATTCACACTCCATCATAGCTGGCTTTTAACTTCATTACTTCTGATTTAGCTCAGGACTGCAAACAAAACCAAAGCAACTCAACTTTATTTTCCAGGCTCTTTATGGAAATCCTCAATGAATGTTCCGATGTGGATGAGATTAAATTTCAAGAGGATGGTTCTTGGTGTCCTATGAGGCCTAAGAAGGAAGCCCTGAAAGTGTCCAGTCCTCAGTGTACCAAAATAGAAAGTATGTATATTTGGGTACTGAATATCAAACGGATAAAAATATCCAAACATTATAGACTCTCGGATGTAATGAGGATAACCCTTTTAGCTACCAGCAAAGACTATGGGAGCTTAGTATCCTGGCCCTTCACCCATTCAGATTTTAAAAGAACATCCCTTTCTCTCTCAGAATATTCTTTCATGTTGATTCTTTTGGGAAATGGACCGTTCATTATTCCTGGGAGAGGCCCAAGAAGCAGTTTGTTCCCCTCGGTTTAACACAGAGATGCACTGGATGATCCAGGTCTTTCTGGGGCTGGTCTTCACTATGGCACTAAATCAGCACCACTGTGATTGATTCAGTGGCGTCAATTTAGCGGGTCTGCTGAAGACACAATAAGTCAATGGGAGAGCGCTCTCCTAGCGACATAGCATGGTGTAGACACTGCAGGAAGTTGATGTAAGTTACGTCACTTGAGTGTGGTCTTTTTACACCCCTGAGCGACGTAATGTACGTCGACTTAGGCGGTAGTGTAGACAAGCCTTTGTAGCACCTAATCTTTGGTGTAGGGAGTAGAAATCCCAAGGTTGCTTCTGAATTCTGATTTCATATATAGAGGCCAGAAGGGCAATGTTTCAGGTCAGTAGGGTAGAATTTGAGAAGCTATTCGTACCACAAATGGAAATGGCTTATGTTAACATCGCTTAAACAATCATGCTTTTTCTTTAGGTTCCAGTGTTGTCAGCAAACCATGTTCTGTGACAGTGGCCAATGAATTAAACAAGAAGAAAGTAGATGTTATCGACTTGACAATAGAAAGCTCTTCTGATGAAGAGGAAGATCCTCCTGCCAAAAGGAAATGCCTATTTATGTCTGAAACACAAGGAAGCCCAACCAAAGGGTTTGTTAATTTTAAAGTTAGTTGTTATTCTGTAATGTCTCAGATAAGCTAACATGTGGATGGACTTGTAAATATCTCTTCTGGATGCAGTTCCAAATTTCCACATCAGAACTTTTGTTAGCCTTCTGCAAGAAGTAGCCTGTATTAATATATGGTATCTTCGTACAGGTGATTATTTTATATAGTTTTACATCACACAGAGATTTGCCCTCACTTGCTGTGTATGCAGTAATGTACTCTCTTGGTGTGATAGCTGTGGCAGTGGGGGTTCCCTGTGCAAAATGCTAATGCGTTCCTGCTAAACTAGCTTTCGTTTAAGGGTTGAAAATACCACAAATAGTAAAGGGCCTGCCTCCTGAATATCTGTAGTGCTGTTTCATTGATATGCTTAAGTCCAGCATGTCAGCCTTGGAAGGGGAAACCCTATACTGTGTTGAATCAACTCCTAGATTTTCCTTCCAAAGTCTGCATGCAGCTGAATTTCTTAAACCTGATAATCAGCCAGAAGAGAGACAGGGAACACTGTGTGTGAGAGAGAAAAGTTAAGTGGGATAGAAGAAGCAGCAATGGGAGTTAAGGACCAAAAAAACAACCACCACCCCAGAAGATTGGCGAAGATGGCAAAAAGCCATCCTGCTAAAAACAAGAAGGCCATATTCACTCCTGGTTACAATTCTGTTGCTTTAGTAGAGTTACAAGGGGGATGGATTTTGTTCAGTGGCTCTTGTCAGGCACAGTCAGAAGTGCTGCTTCCTAAAAGTTCTCTTATCTCCACGTTTTTCCCAGGTAGACACAGGATTCCTAACTTCCAGTGAAGTTCTTACCATTACCAACATTTCTTTCTCTTCTGGGTCCCTCCCATTTTTTACATCACTCAACTGCAGTCCCTGACTACAACTTCCCATCAGGGCTTTTCAGTTGGAGTACTCTGGGGTCCTGAGAGACTTTCAGTTACTCATCTAAAGAAGGGGAGTATTTGTTAGGCTGACCATTATTAGAGCTTGAGCATTGCTCCACCAACCCATTCCAGAGGGTCAACCTTCTGGCATTACTGACTGGTCACAATCAAATTTCCTACAACATTTGAGAGTCACAGCATAGTCACTCATGTCTTTCCTCAAGTCAATTCTTCACCCCATGCCCAAAACTTACTACTTTTCTCCCTTCTGCCACCTGATGAAATATTGAGCATGCCCTGTTCACACTGCAGCAACGGGTGTTTACTGCTCTTTTGCAAGTCTATAGTTGAAATTACTTTTTCATAGATTTCCAGTGGAGACCCTCTTTGAATTCCCATCACTTGTTGTGAGAGCAGCAGAGGAGTCAGACTTCTTCCCCTCTCAGTACTGATTGCAAATGTAAATAGTCCTAAATATCTTCAGGAAAGAATAGGTTTAATAGTAACCTCAGATGCCAGTGACTTCCTTTCATAGTGCTGCTGCTGCCACTTTTTGGCAAGATGGGTGGAACCAGCCATATGTTTATGTCCTATGTTGGTCTGAAGTATTCCTGTCTGTTTTCTGAGCACAAAAACATCAGCTCTACTTCTGTAGAATTAAGGTGTCTCTTAAGCCATATTTTCAGTGTCTAGAAATGTGTGCATTGTGGCATCTTTCGTGTGTAAGTTTCTATCACTGACTTGGGGTTACAAAAAGATCTTCAAATATTTGAGGGGATAGTTGGCCCTGTGAGTTACTGTACTGTCTTGGACCTTTGGAGAGCTGAATTTAACTCTTGCTTTAAGTTGTGAATGAAGATGAGTTTGGTCTTTTCATACCATACATTGGTAAGAGAGGATTGATAAATGCTGGACCAACTTTGTGGCACTAGAGATCAGCATTGAGAAACATGGGCGTAGCGATACGTGGGGAAGCTTAAACAAGTGCCAGCTTGGTCGTGGCTCCAGCTGGTTCTGTCAGTTCCTCACTTCCCCAGAGTACTTAATTCACTTACAAATATCCATTTATATTCCTGGATGATAGTGTTATAAATGACCTGAAGCCCTGTACTTTGTTTTAATGCCAACTTGCTCCTATGTCACAGCTGCTGTTGAGAGCCAAGATACGTTCATGTTATAATGAAGACTGTTATGAAAGAGGAGATTAGAGTGGAATACTGTGTAGTGAGTAGCCACACTATAGTTGTGTTGTAACATAGTGACCTTGTGAATGAGAATGCGCTGTGGTGCAGAATTTCTCTCCTCTTAACTAACAGCCAGATTGTTTGTTTGTAATTTCCCATGTTGTTTAAAACAGGGTTCTCATGTATCAGCCATCTACTGTAAGAGTGCCCAGTGTGACAACAGTTGATCCTGCTGCTATTCCTCCTTCGTTAACAGACTACTCAGTACCATTCCACCACTCACAGATATCCAGTATGTCATCAGACTTGCCAGGTAGGTGGTGGTGAATTTTTTTTTTTTAAACCTGTTCCAACACTCTGATAACTGAGGTATTGCCTTACTGAGCCAGATTACACTGAGTGCTGCACTGATGCTACATCTAAACAAGAACAGTGCAAGCAGGTCACAAGGGTGTCTTTCCACACTCAGATTCCAGGCGTATAGCTTCCAAAATGGTGATGTCAAAAACAGTGCTCTAATGAGCACAAACTCGAGTTTGTGTGTTGGTAAATCAGCTAGAGGAGAAGCCTCACCATGATGGATTAGGTTTTGTTAGTGTGATCACCTGGCTGATGTGCTTTAAAAACACGAGACAGGAAGAGTATAAGCATCTAAAGTTGTGACAGCTCACCTCAACCTTATCTTGCCTCTAGACAAGGAGAGAAACCTTTTACTTCTATCTAGCTGGTTGAGGTTTGCTCCTAGTGTTACTCTGTCTAGCCTAGGAAAAAGGTTAAGGTGTGAGCTACAATGTGTAAGCTCTGACCTCTGTTGCCTTTTTTTATCTAGACATACCCTAAATGCCCATGATGCATTCTTCAACACTGCTGCTAATAGCAATCAGAAGATGGGAAATGGTGGTATTTTCTATCCTTGCTCTTTACAAGAATGCTGTTTGTGAGGATTCTTGGAATTCTTTCTACCTACACTAGTACACAGAGCCTTGGAAAATGGTTTCAGCCAACACCCACCCCTTTCCCTGACCTGTCCGTGTCCTCCCTGCTGCACTTGTGCCTTTTTTTTCCCCTGTTCCAGCCCCCACCTGGATGATGGTATCGGGATAGATCTCCTCCTCTGTGTTTCACTGCGCTCTCTGGTTCTTTTATTGCTCCCTCCCTCCCAACATGCCTCCCTTAAGAAAACCCAGTGTCTTTCTGTAGAATACTTAGAAAAGCCTTCAGTTCACCTTTAATTCTCTCCTTAAGGTTAAAGTGAATTAAAGTTCTAGAATTTCACAATGAGTTGTGGATCCCTTATGGGCGCTGTAGAGAAATCTCCTGAAACAAATCTCCCATCCATTTTTCTCAGTGGGTGGGGGGAGAGACAGCCTGCTGGTGAGGGAACACCATTGCCTAGATCCAGTTGGAGGTGAGGGCTGGCTGGCAAGGGAGGGAGTAGGAGGTGAGTTCTACAGTAGCCCATTCCATTCTCTATTCTTTTGTCTTTCTTTCTGTCAATATGGGGAAGGCAAGGCCAGGATTTTCAAAAATACAAGACTAAAGTCTCTCTAGCATTGGTAGGCTTCTGTTTTTGAAAGTTCTACCCTAAATGCTTAAGCACTGAAGGTGTATAGGATGGAAGAAATTCAGTCACTGCCCCTTGAAGCTTGTAGTTTGAACTGCTTCTGCATTCCTAATGTTTCCAGACAGCTTTAACACCATAGGGATGATGTTAGAAGTGTTTCCTTGCTGGCTGCTGTTGGATGGAGGAGAGGCCTGCTGTTTGGTGGTGGACTTACTTCTCTACAGCATGCTTAATATTATGACTCACTTTATGTCCAATTGATAAGTTATGGTCACACAGTGAATCTTGTGCTATGCTAAACTTGCGCTATGCTAAACTTGCATACACTTGCAATATCTCCAATTAGCTACCTCCTCATCTATGCAACTATGTTAAAATCACCCCAGTATATCCAGTGCCTTGCATAATGACAGGTTTCAGAGTAGCAGCTGTTGAGAGTCAAAAAGAAAAGGAGGACTTGTGACACCTTCGAGACTAACAAATTTATTTGAGCATAAGCTTTCGTGAGCTACAGCTCACTTCATCAGATGGAATCCACTGAATGCATCCGATGAAGTGAGCTGTAGCTCACGAAAGCACATGCTCAAATAAATTTGTTAGTCTCTAAAGTGCCACAAGCACTCCTTTTCTTTTTCCAGTATATCCAGTGAATCACCATCATCGCTGTACCTTCATGTAGGGGAAAAACCCACTTATAACTAGACAACTTTATTTTTCCTGGCTCCTGATAATTTGAGACGGGTGTTATCACATGTCCTTCACTAAGTACTCTATAGCTAACACTAAGCAATTTAACTATGATAAAACGTTTCTTAAAGCTGTACAACTCTTGATAACAGAGGAGACAACATTAATCTCTTATCTTTTTAGGTTTGGATTTTCTTTCACTAATCCCAGTTGATCCACAGGTATGTTTCCTGGCTGCACTGATGGCCTTTAATTTTTTAATGTTTTGTTTTTCATGGTTATACACTTCAGAAAAATGAATTGCAAACTATCCGGACTAGTCGGGTCCTCCTCTTAGTCTGATTAGTGGTCCGATTAGTCAGGAATCCTTCTTAAACAGTGGCTAGTATCAAACTTTGAGAGGAAGGCACAAAGCATCCCATGATAGACCAGTATAGAATCCCTTTTCAATAAGGGAAGACTCCCTCTCTCCCCTCCCCCCAAATCCTCAGGTAGGTAGGTAGCTAGTGTCCTTTTCCCAGAAACATGAAAGTTTCTGTCCCTTTGTAATGTAACTGACTCTAGGTCGGGTATCAGACGTATTACAATCCAGTCCCCTGCATAGGCAGGAGGCTATATCAGATATTAAATAGATACTACACTTGATCTTGATCTTAATTAAATGGCCAAGACAAGAGTAGGATTTGAGACAGATTCTGATCCTCTCCTGAGCTTTCAGGACAACTGTCATCTGTCCAGTCCTTGGAGAAAAAGGAAGTACTTAATGTTGCGGTGTCCGATAGTACTTTGTGTCAGATGGGCAGGGGCATGCCCAGGAATTTAAATGTGAACACTTTTGGAGGGACACTAAACACACACAAATGACAGGTTTGAGTGGACCCCCGCCCCCGTTTCTCGCAATGCCCAGCAGCATCTCCCCCTGCAGCCTGGGCAAGGAGGAAGCAGCAGGGCACCTGGTCACAGGCTCCTCCTCCCCCCGTCGTTTCTCTCCCCCCCCCCCCCTTCCCCCCACTCCTACAGCTGCAACCTGCTGCTGCTTCTGTGCTCCTGGAGTCCCAGTGCTGCTGCCTGCTTTGCAGACACAGCTGAGGTGAGTCAGGGGCTGGAGGCAGAGGCAACATGGACTCCCAGTAGCAGGGAAGGAGAAGCAGCAGGCTGCAGCTGTAGGGATGGGGGCAGGAGGAGCTCAGCCAGCAGCCCTGCCACTTTCTCCTGGCCCAAGGCTGCAGAAACACACATATGGGGGGGGCTCTTGCCCTCCTTTTTGCATGTCCCTGCAGATGGGCCCTATAGCAGGGGACTCAGTTGGGGATCCAAAGGCTGCCAAGCTGGGATTGATAGAGGCTGTACACACAGGATATAGATTGAATATATTGGTGTAAATCAACTTCTCCAGCCAATTCAGACATTACAGTCTGATTCCAAACACTTGCTGTGACCTGAGGTCCCAAGGTGGGATGGTTTTGAAGACACCACAACAGTATGAATCCATTTAAAAACTAGTATAGTACGTTTTTAGAGTGCATCAAGTAGGTAAAGACTGAAGATGTTCTGATCCCTTTTGGGTATGAACTCATTCAAACCTGCTAGAGATTAGTAGTGCCTTAAACATTCCTCCCTGTATTCAACCATAATAATGCTAGTTTAAAAGGAGGTTCTGCCAATTCAGGAAACCTGTTTCGAATTTGCATGAGTTTAGTATACAAAAAAAAAAATCCGACTATTACAGCCCATTTGTCATTGGTAAAATGTTCTTAGAGTCAAGTATCTCTTCCTGTTAAGTGGCTGCACTTCAGTGGCGTGGATGAACTGATTCTTGTAGACACACAATTTGCAAAGCACTCTTGTGTCATTCAGGATTAAAAGTGCTATGTAAATATAAGGTGATTACACAAATGACAGGAGACCCTCTTATACTTGCACATCTGCAAATTATGAGGTAAATTTTCCACTAATGAGATGTCATAGCAACACAAGACCTTGCCACAGCTCCATACTAAGATTTCATAGTATGCCAGTAAATGTTCTGTAGCATATGTATTAGAAGTAGTGAAGTGTTGTTAAAACTAACCTAGCCTCAAATAAATGAGCAGAATATATTTTGATGCATTCTTTGCTTGCTGTGTTCTTGCTTGCTGGTTTGTAAAAGTCTGGTTCTTATTATGCATGTATTAGCAAGTTTCTGTTGTAGTTAACTAACTTGTTGTAGGGAAGATGCATCCTCAGAGCTTATTTTCCCTTGTGCAGTTAAGTCTCTTCCTTATCGGCATCATTGTTTGTTTCAAGCAGTACTGTCCTCCTATGTTTTTGGATAGTCTCACTTCAACCTTAACAAGCAGCACCCCTGGCAATATCATCACATCTACCAGCCACCAGGAGAGCAGCACTCACGTTAGTTCTTCAAGCAGGAGTGAGACAGGAGTCATAACCAGCAGTGGGAGCAGCATTCCTGACATCATCTCATTGGACTGAAACGCTGGCAGCAAAAAACTCTAGGAGTAATTGCACAGAGCTGCTCGTCATGACTAGAGAAGGAACTGCAGTGTCTTGGAAGCTATTTTGATATTTATTAAAGAGACAGATTGATTCTGTTGCCTTCTGAAAGTCGAGTAAAACTACATCTACAGTAGGAACAGATATGATTAGAACTCTCTCCCCCCTTTCCCCCCACGGTCATAAAATATTTGGAGTAAAAAAGATCGTCAGAACAAATGTACTGTTTGGCTTGTTCTGGGGAAACTGACTTTGTTTTGTTGTTGGATGGATTCCTACACAGCAATAATGTAAAAAACAACTTTTTTTTAAATAAAGAAGGCACTTAACCACTCTAGAATGAAAACAGCATATGTTTATCCTGGATACAAGAGAGAGGTGCAGAAGTCTGCATTGCTGAATTCTTTCACTGCAGCCTGTAATAAACTTCATTTAGAATAATGAAGGTTTGTGAAATAGCCATGATTTGTGCTATATTTGTTTGTTCCTTACATCCTTCTTTCCCCTTCTTCCCCCTTCCATGGGGGGGAAAAAATCCTGTAAATTGGTTCCGGACTGTGTTATTTACTTATGAATGCAAATTCCTAAAGTGTTCTTCCTTGTGTATTTTGGAGAAAAACTATGCAAACCCTTCATCATACAGATGTTAATGTGTGCTTTCAATTCACAAACAAACTGCTATGCAGAACCTGGCTTTGGTCCTTTAACTTCTGGCCAGGCCTCTTCTATAAGGTGGAAAGTAAAAAAACAAACAAAAAAACCCTGTTCAGACGATGAAATCCTTTTTCTTCCTTCATGTAATTGCCTACCCATACTAGTTCATAAAACTAAACTGTGTCCTTCAGTGCAGCTGTTGGAATCACGAAGTAGTTACTTATCTGTCTAGTCTGTCTTTGGTCCAGTGCAGGATTGTTCTCTGTGCATATTTGCCAAAGCTTTGTCTAGTTGAGCTTTAAATGATTCAAACGGCTTCACCCGCCTTTTTGGCTACTGCACAGTTTGACACTACGTTTGGGAAACTTTCTTTACTCTTTCAGCCCATTACTCCTTGTTAAACTTCATGGTAGACTAGAGGGTTTCTTTGTTGTGATAATCGTCAAACAGGTGTAGACACTGTCCCTGCCTAGCCAAAATATACATATAGGGCCAAATCATGCAAGGTTTCTTAACAGTCCTATTGTGTATAGTGTCTAGAAGGGTTTGCTGATCAGGACTATAATTAATCTTTCCTCCTAATCCCTTCCTTTTAATATTTTTGATCTTTGCCTTCCTCTTCCCTGATATTTTCTTTGGTGGTACCCAGAATTTTACACAGTATTCTATGGATGTTCTCAGTGCTGCATGTTGGAAGGGGTTACAGACCAGGAAAGTGGTAAGGAAATGCTTTGCTTTAGAGCTGGAATCTTGGTATTGTCTGTATATCTTGACATTGCAACTTCTCCAAGTATAGTGTTTCTATTGACTATATTTAAAATTCTTCCCCTAACAACTCATTTTCATTCTTTCCTGTCTCTTCCCTAATATATTTTATTTATTTTTGATACTAATGAGGAAGTGTTGCATTTAGTTCAGTGTGCTTTATGCCTTCCGAAAGCCATACTCATGGCACTTGTTTCCATAGTATTTGAACTAAGTGTAAATACAGGAGATGTTAAAACAGGGCTGATTTCAGATCCCTTTTGTCATCCTCCACTCCCACCCCAAATTATCGGCATTCCTGTTACTTGTAGCTTTTTTGTATGCTCTTTCAGCCAGTCTTCAGTTCATCCCCTACTCTTTTCCCTTTGTCTACTTACTAACTTTGTACCTATTAAATGAGCAAGTTTTTTCTGGCATGATTTGTTAATAAAGCCAAGCTGCTTATTGTTTCTAATTTTCTTTAGGTGATTAGTGTTTTTCTCTATACTAATTGCATATTTGAAGTAAAAATAGCATAGTCCTGCTAATGTTGAGACACTAAAGATAAACAATATTTTTAAAAGTTCTCTTGTACTAAGAACATCTGGTACTTTGCAGATGCTGGCATGGATCAGTATTTGTCACACACACTCAGTACCTGGCCTGGGCCGGGGAAGCTAACGATCCAACCAGCAGACTAAATTCAGTGGTGAATCCTGGTTATGTGCCACCTGAGGCATGTTGTGCATACGACAGCTGGAGTAGAAGTCAGTGACCAAGACTGGTATTCTGATACACTGGATCATAAACTAACATGTGAAGCACTGAATTGCAATATGCAATTCTATAATTTCCTAGTCTGTTGTATCTGCTCAATTAGAAAAAAAGATTTCCTTTTCTCAGAGCAGCAGATAACTGAGGAAACATACTTAAGAATTGCCCAGGATCAGATTTGTTCAGTGCTCCCTTCCATTTGAGCAGGGTGGAAGGGTATGCACAGTGTACCTGTGCCTCATCTGCTTGCTTGGAACATCCATACTGCAGCAGTGAAATGAAGTGACAAGCTGTCCCGTCACAATTTGAGAACTTTATGCAGAAGGTTTTGCCAGTGATGCCTGCAGTTCTACAGCAACTAGTATAGTCTGTTTTTCACTTCTCAGATGGAAGTCTAGTGCATTGATTTCAGTTGCCGGAAGCCAAAGTTGTGTGGTATAACTACCTTAGTCCTAGTCCAAAAAGAAATTTCTGGTTTGACCTGTATAGTTGCGTGAAGATTATTTACAGTATGTAAAACTGGATGGAGAGCCAAAAGCCCACAACAACCCTTTGACCTGGACTGGATTTTAAGAACTGGCTGTGCAGCAATGAGAAATGGACTTCACCAGCGCATAGCCACAGGACAGATTGTGCCACTTCTCCAGGAGTCCCAGCACCAAACATACCCAAGAGGCAAAAGGTGGCTTTAAGCCACACTTTTTCCCTCTGCCCAATGCTTGGTTGGCAGGAAACCTGCTGTGGGCCGAGTGTAAATTAGAGCTACCATGGGGATATACTAGTATACAAGGGGCTCCAGAGGGCTGCTCTGCAACCAGGGACAAGAAAAAATGACTCACCTGGCAAACCCACTCCAACTTAGCACAGCAGGTAACGGTGGGCTGCGTCATGGGTGCATGATGGCCAATGTATCCTGACAGACAGAGCTCCCTACAGAGGCTGTAGTAGAAGGGATAATCCCTCTCAGCTTTCATGCTTTGATCAGTGCTCAGTTTCTCAACAGTACATTCTTTGTGAGAGACTCAGTAATGGAATTTATAACAGAACTGAAGTATTTCCTTGGCACCACTAGTTGGTATGTAGCAAACACTTCATTAGTAAAAATCAGGTGCAGGGGGAGAGGAGCTATTCAGCCATATAACAATGATCATTATGTTAAGTAATTGGGGCAAATGCAGTCTCCACTTTCAAACACTGCTCTTCTCGGATAAGTTTAGAAGCACTGAGAGGAAGTCAAGTTTGAGCTGTGTGTGTGATTTTTAGCTTGACAAATGTAATTCAATTTCATCCATCGCTGTTTTCGTTGGTTGCAAACTGGTAATTGTAGAATGAGATGAGTTATCGCAGCAGTTTTTCAAAGTTGGGCTTCTTTTGTTTTAAAAACTGGCAAAACTTTTTGATGGAAGTCCTATGCAAGGTTTACATTCAATTAATAGGAAAGCATAGTTCTAAATATCAGGCCCAACAGTACAGTGAGAGCCATAAATGCAAGTGAAAGACTTCCATGGACAAATTATAGCTGGCTACAGTTCTAATACTATACAGATGTACATATAGCAGCTACTAGCTAAGATATTTGTGGATGGTTCCTAACAGACTGCTTTGACATGTCAGCCATACCAACCCTTCTGCTAGAAAGTTTATACTGAATATTTTGAGTACTCTAGGGAACGCAGTTTGCAGTGTTGGAGAACATGCTGGATTGGGCAGCATAGGGTACCCTTATTGCACCCATGCAATAGGGGGAACATTTAAGGCTTTGTACTTCAGCATGTTCCTCGCTTCATAGCAAGATTGATGTATATTGAGGGTTTTTTTAGTGTAATAAAATGTAAGCACTTCCATTTAGCTTCCACTGTAAAAGAACCTTTTTTTTTTTTTTTTTGCTTGGAGTGTAACTTAATTGAACTGAACAGAGCCAGATACTGTTCAGCTGCTAGAGGAAAGTAGTTTCTACCACTTTAAAAAAAAAAATCCCTACATTATTACATACTCTGAGGGGTAGAGAAAATAGTGGTAGATAAAAGCAAAACTAGCCTCACCCCCACAAACTGATGATGGCTATTATTTGGAGCAGCTCGGGTGAAGGCTTTCCCAAACACCTTTTTAGTTACATTATTAAATTCTTTCAGAAACTGGAACAGGCTAGTAAGAAATTGGGGGCTGTTTTTTCTAATTGTCTACTTCAGTTTCCCTAATACCAAAATAGATAATCTAAGTTCATTCAAAACTTTAATCTTGTGTTAAAAGGCTTGGTTTCTAAGATCACTTTCACTATATCATCAAGAACATGTACGTTTTCAAAGGGGTAAGTGAAATAGATTATTAGCTTTAAGGGGACTAAGAAGAAAAACTTAAATTTAGTTAAGAATTCCTGCATAATTCTATAGTAAAGCAGCTGCCTCCACTGTTTTCTACATCAGGACAGTTCTGAAACAGACTACGTGTTAATGGAAATAATCTCTTTTGTGAAAGTTGTAGGTAACTACTGAGTGGCCTGCTTACAAAAATAACCCCTCTAGTCAGTCAACATAACTTTTTTTTTTTCAGGTTTTTTTTTGGGGGGGGGGGAATGAACATGATATAATTGCAATATGCTGGATTGTTTGTATTCAATGTGATATTCTCAAAGCTTACTACTTCCTTCCTGGTTTTGAGGAAATGTAACAAGGTGAAACTGGGCATTGTAACATGATAAACAGAGAAGGTGGTTACAACTTATCTAAGAAGTTGTCTAGAGGTGGAAAACCCTCCTTCAAGCCTTTGCGCTTGCATATTTCAGCCACAACTTGCCAAAGACTAATAGTTGTATCATAAGGATCTCCAGGCAAAATTTGCCAATGATCAAAGATATGTTGTGGAAAAGCTTGACCACCAGTGCTGGACCTCAAGTCAGCAGTGAAACCTGGGGAGGAGGAAAGCAAAGTCAGCCAGTCATACCTGCTGTGTCTAGGCAGAGTTGGAAGCCCTACTGTGGATTGAATAGTTTTTTGCTAGAATGGCACAGTGGAGTGAGATTCTTGAGGTGTGTTTGGCTCTAGAGCAGAATACTCAGAGAGACAAAACATTGAACTCCAGTTCCGGAACAAGAGAGAGCCTCTCCTTTCTAAGTGTGTAAACACCGAGAAGCTAAGCTCAACTTGGGCAAGAGCGTGATTAGAAAGCATGTTAAACCATTACAATAGCCAGTGTTGTATTGTAATCCCCTCATTGTCCACTGTTTAATTCTTAGAACATCAGTGACAATCACACAAGGCACCTGGTTACTTCACACAGGAGTCTGGCACCTCTAATCCTTCCTTCACACCTACCGCTTGTGCTCCTGCTGCAATCGGTTGCTCTGTGCTGGTTTCTTAGTGGAAAGCAACAGCCATGAAATCAGAAAAAAGGTTAGGGGATAGGGTGGAGCAGTCCTAGCTCAACCCTTCCTTTCCAACAGCTAGGAAGTCTTGTGTGGTACAGTGCTGTACATGTGCTGTCCCAATTACAACCTCTGGGAAACTGACCACCCTGAAGTTTACCATTTTGTTTTTTTCCAGGTTTCTAATTGAGCACATTAACCTCTTGTTTACTTTTCACCTAACTGTAATTACAAGTGAACGACTAGTAACTGTATTGTAATGGTTAACTTCCTGGTGGAATCTCAGCCTCGACTTAGGCACCCGTATTCATTGTACGATGCACAGGGGAGACCTAAGCACCGCAGAAGCTAGCAAGCTGAATGGGGAGCTGCCTAAATTAGCCATGAGTGAAATGCTAAGAAGAGGAGGTGGATGGGGGAGAAGAGAACCCCTCCATTACATGCAGGGTACTCACCTGGGCTGAGGGCAAGTCAGGTTCAATCCCTGCTGGGGACTTGAACCTTACTCCCTCATCACAGGTGAGAGTACACTGACTCCTGGGTTATTGTGCATTCTGGACATACACACCTGTCTCATGGATCGGGGCTAACCCCACAGGTGTGCTCTGAGAGTGCCTATACCATCAGGCCCTAGGGGGAGACAGGTGAAGAACACGAGCCTGAAAAACTGCAGGGTTTCAGCAAGAGCTGTGGTCCAGTGTCAGGACTGCTGCTGGCTTTTATACATGCCCATCAGCAGAAACGCAGCTGGCAGCTGAATGGCAGACACACCTAAATGATGGACTTAAGTACCTTTGTGGATCTTGCCCTTTCTCCTAGATGAGTGAGTCACATGCATCAGAACTACTTTGGATGTAAGTATACTTATTAAAGAAGGATGACTAACTTATTTCACCTTTCCCTCTTCACCAAACAACGACTGCCTCCTTTTTTCTTTTCCAGCTGCAGCAATTCAGCCATGTGACTAGCTCCTTCCCAACTGCGATATCAGTACTCCTGGGAATGCAACTTAGTATGAGCTGTACGGAAAATATCAGTTTTTGGAACAGCTTCAGTTCCTCAGCTGAGAATGACAAGCCTTACCTATACCAAGGAAATCGAGGAGCAACTGTTTCAGCATTTGGGTTTCTACAAGATGCTCAAGGTGCAGAATAATGTGCAACCTCCACAATGTATCCTATCATTAGAAAAAGTTCAAACTTCTGATTGCAAGTAGCACCTTCCAAATAGGAAACAAAGAAACCCATGTACTGTCTGTCTGAATCTCGAGACACAAACAATAGTTCTGATGTGTTAATTGTCTCCTTACAATGTTAACTCTGAAATCTAAAGATGATCCTTTAAATACTCATTTCATATTGATAATTTCAGCAGAACTATCCAGTTAATGTGCTTCTCACACTATGTCAAAAGCCCATCTGTTATCTTGTCCCCCGCCCCACAGCTGGCAAAACCTCCAGCTTCACTACTAAACACATCCCCACTGCGAAAGGGCAGTTTCAGTTTATATATATTTAAAAAAAAAAAAAGCGCACTGAAAATTGACAAGTTATGGGCAGTGAAAGGAAAGGGATATAATATCAAGTTAATCAGTAAGGCTATGTAGATTGGGTTATTGGTTTAAAACATCAGGCTACCTCCTCAGCTGTGGTAAGCTGGTATAGCTCTGTGTTACACAAGTTTGCTAGAGCATAAGATCCTGCTTTTAATAAATACCTTTAGTGACAGAAGTAGGGTCCTGGTCACCCCGGAATGTCCTCAGCTGAGAAGAGTAAGTTGCATGTGTCCGCACAGGGTGCCAAGAAGACATTAAAGCCCAGCGGAGAAGGCTGCCTGTCAGCACAATGAGTTGAAGATGCAAAAAATACCAGGAACGAAGTCAGATGTAAGAAGTCCCATTTCATTAACTCCCAGCCACGTTGTTGGAAGCCCTCCCCCACCATCCAGACATACTTAAGGAAGGTACAAGGAGTTGTCTAAAGACAATATGGCCTCCTTACCAAAAGACTCATTTACATGTAGATAAGCCTTGACCACAAACATCGGGGTTCCTGCCATTTGGAATTTGTCAAAGACATGGCCCCGTTTCCTGTTCAGCACACCATGGATACCTCCAACCACTTGTTCGGGGCACTATGAAGAAAAATGTTACTTAGTTACATACAAATAGCAGTGGCTTGGTCATTGAACATAGCAGCACTATGTTCTTAGCACTTAGCACCAGACAATCCCTTTGGATTCTTCTCCCACCCTGGAACCACATCTATGTGTGCCTGCCTCCCTTCTCCAAGGCGTTTCCTCACCAATGTCTGCACCAGTTTCGGGTTGTACAATCCCCAGCGTGTCATTTGTGTCTGCAATAGACCACACTGCAGCATATGTTTGTGCAGCGCTGTCCAAAGGTTGTGTGTTCAGTAAAGAACTTGTGCTCACTTTTTGCCCCAGAATAATAATTCTCTACGTCTTTTAGTGAAAGGGCAGATCAGTGAGAGGCAGGGCTCCCATCATTTGTCTAAAACTAAATGCACACTAAGGTAAATATGTAAATGGAATTATTTAAAAGAATGCTTGACACACACTGATAACGCTATGTTAAAACAGTCAAGGCACTACTTCAGGTGCTAAAAAGAACGGCTTTGCAGCAGTAGCCACAGCAAGCAGATCCAATTGTTCATTGCAATGCCCTCACTTGGCTGGGGGGACTGTGGGAAAGTGATGTGATTCAAGCAACTCTGCTGTTAGAGTGTTTTCTGGTAGGGGATTTTTACCACTACACATTTCTAAATTATGGCAGGCATTGAACTTGAGGGCCTTTTTTTTTTTAAAAAAAAGGCAAACCAGTATGTGTTTTGCTGTAGAAAGTAATACATACTTTTAGTACAAATAGAAATTTCCTGAGGTCTTGCATTTACCAAACAAAGTAATTTGAACCCTTCCTCTCCCCAAAACAAAACAAGAGAAGTGAGTGTTAGGCTTGGTCTACACTACAGAGTTAGGTCGACATAAGGCAGCTTATGTCAACCTAACTATGTCAGTGTCTACGCTATAGCCTTGCTCCCACCCATGTATGTGCCCTACTATACCGCCATAACTCCATCTCCACAAGAGGCGTAGTGTTTAGTGTCTAGGTAGACACTGTGTTCCTTACGTCGGAGTTGTGAAATTGATAAGAAAGCCGGCTCCCAGCTGGGCTGCCACCCAGGCTCCCAGCTTGGGCTGCTGCCTGCCCCTCTTCAGTTGGTGGAAGTGCTCCTGGTGGCTATATAGGTTGATTTAAGATCATAGTGTAGACACAGAGTAGGTCAAAACTCTAGAAAAACTGCTGTTTAAGTATACAGAGACATATTTAGAAATAGAGCTGCTTATACTGAGTGGCACTGGCAGTTCATGAAGAACAGTGTGATTTAACCCAATGCATGTAGCTCTCACTGCTCAAACTCTACCCTGTTCCAGACACACACAGCTCCAACTCTACCATCCTCAGAAAACAGGACCAACTTCCTAAAAAAACCCAAAACCATAGCAAGTGCAACTTTCTTAACAGTACTTGTACAATTACACTCCTTTCATGTCTCCTCTAGCTCACCCTCTTACATACCTGGATCTCCACGAGATAGATGGGCTCCATAAGTCTGGGTTGTGCTGTAAGAGCAGAGGCATACAGGACACTTCTGACCGTGGGAAGAATTTGTGCACCACCACGGTGGACCGCATTGGCATGCAGAGTAACATCATGGATATCAAAACGAATGCCCCTCATGTTCTCCCCACACAACACACCCTGCAAGAGAGTCAGTGACCTTTTACAGAATTGAAAGGAAAATGGTGGATTTGATACTGTCACTTTTTACTACTTTGAACGTTTTTACAGATATGGGAGTTCACGTGGAAATACATTTGACAGTGTGCTTACACTGACACTTTGACCTTCAACTTAAGAGTCATGAACACTTCTTTTGGTACTGAGCAGGTATCCTGAAGGAATAGAGGAACTATTCATTGCAACATGGAAATGCAAGTTTTAAGAACACAGGCGTTTTCACAACAAAGCTGCACTTGGAATCAAAGTTCAACCACTCGCAGACTGCAAACTATTTAATATTTGGGTGGAGGAATTCCATGCATTTACAATCACTAGAAATCATTCATCTAAATAGAGTTTCAATTTTTTTTCTGTTCTTTGCTGAAACTGTTCATAGTTTTGTGTAATTTCCTAACAGTTCTAATAAATAAGTTGTCTTTTCCTAAAGGTTACATATATATTCTATCCGTAGCTAAAAAGGTGTTTGGATAACGTCAGAGATTTTTAATATCTAATAATATCCTGCATGTAAACTATTATTCATACTTAACTTCTTTTGTTGCCCATTGGAAGCCAGCAACAACACTGTCTTTGATTTCATTTAGGTACTGGACACCCCTGGTGATATTGACCAAGATATTTGGACCAGTTCCATCAGGTCCAAAGCACCAGATCTTACGAACTTCAGAAACATCCCACTCATATTTCTCTGCCAGGTAATGGGCACGCTGCTTCAGTTCTTGATGGGAACTGACTTCTCCTTTGTCTATGTCCTCTGCCAAGCCATCGGGGAAGGGCCGAGCTTTCATATACAGCCTGTTGTGTTTATTGGCAGATTTGGACAAGCACATCTGGCTCGATTCTTCACTGACTGTTTTACGATAAGATACAACTGGGTCTGATTTCTGCGAGGTAGCAAATAAATTCCAATAAGATTGTAATAGTGAACATCCAACATTTTACACTAAAATTACAAAAGGAACCTACTATGTCTCGTCATTCCTACATCTGTATTATTTGCCCTTTTTATAACAAAGTTCTAAATCATTTCTTTGCCTTAGGTAGCAGGTTTTATTTTGTACTCCTGGGGGGAATTCTATGCCACTGCGCGCGCGCACACACACAGAGTAATCATGTCCGGTGCAGATTCCCCCCACGCCCCCTAAAATACATTCTACCCAAGAAGTCCTGCAGTTCTGCCTTTCGACCACCAGAAGCTGCTGTGCTGCCAGAACACCTGGTTGACCTGCAGAAACGGCGTTCATCTGCCTGTGGAACCAGGTTCAGAGGCAGAGTGGGGCACATGGGGCTGTTGGGATGTGTGTCACAGACTGAGGTTCAGAAGGGCTAGTGGGGTGGACAGACTGGGGTGCAGGCTCAGGAGCAAGTGGGGTGACAGCATTGAGCCAGGGGCTGAATGGGAGGTGGACTCCAGGACCACCTGGCGATAGGGGCAGATGTGCCTGACTGAATGGGAGAGGCTCGAGGTCAGCTGGTGTCTGCATGTGGGAGGCTTCCCAACTCTCTTAACAATCTCCTCCCCAAAAAGAAACTGTTCCATACTTTTCCCACCCACACCCAACAGTCCTCCAGGGTTCACTCCCAGGCTCCTTCCCTCTACCTCAGCTCCTCTATTACCCCTGGCTTCCCCATGCCTTTGCACTGCTTCTGAGGGGTGCAGGAAATACTTTTCTGTATTGTAGTTTAAATGAATTACCCAAAGTTCTGTATTAATATGCCTAGTAAGGAATCTTTGTAAAAAAAAAAAAAATTTCCTAAAACTTTTTTTTTGTCTGTATTGTTACAGACATACTTGCTAACAAGTATTTTGAAATAAATTATCAAAATAATTGAAACTGGTGTGATTATATTGTGTTATTTTGACAAATAAAATATGCAGAATTTTGCAGAATTTTAAAATATTGTGCACAGAATTTTTAATTTTTTTGGCGCAGAACTCCCCCAGGAGTAATTTTGTTCAAGGTAGACTTTAAAGTCAGTTTCATTCACTAGTACAAGTGTTCCCTGACACAGACCACAGACTGCTAATTTCACTGAGACAATAAAATGCAGCTGAAGAACTGTGCTGTATTGACAAGTAGAATCATTATCTTCTGATTCCAAGATTTTCTGTGGAAAAAACCTCAGGACTTATAAATATGGAAATATCCTGTGAGAAGGAATCCTAGTAACAGAAATATTTTTCCATGGCCAAATAAGTTTTAGTGCAAATGAAGATGTCTGATATTTGGATGGTATTTTCAAAGAAGCTTAAGGAAGTTAGATGCCCAATTTGTATCAAATACCCTTTGAAAATCCCATCCTTAATGTGTAATCATCTTCTGTACATTGCAGATCTAGACACAAAAGAAGCCTTTTATACCTTGATTGGAATGCAAGCATGATCTTCTTCCAGATCTTTAAGGCAAATATCTAGATGCAACTCATAAGCTCCAGCAATGATATGCTCACTCGACTCTTCAATAATACACTAGAACATGAAATACTAGTTGTGTAAGAGTAAAAAAATATTTTCTTAAATTAATTTAAATCAGAACATTCCACAGGCATTTTCTATTAGATTATTCTGTGACTTATTTTTTTTCCAAAATTGCTTAGCAATAGCTGTTATTGTGAAGATTAACCAAATATCATTACATTTATGAAGTGCCTTTCATCCCAATGACTTAACAATGAATCACCTGACTCACCAGTGAAATGTTGCAGGTGGTCTAACATCATACAGCAAAACTACATAATAGCTTACAATAGGAAGTGAAGAGCGCTCCATAACATTGGAACTGTATATGGAATTCAGACAGGCAGAAACTGCCCACGCTAATTTAGCCAGACACTAAGCCCTAGTCTACACTACAGGGTTAGGTCGAATTTAGCTGCATTAGGTCGATTTAAAAATGACTGCGTCCACACAACGAACCCCGTTCCGTCGACCTAAAGGGTTCTTAAAGTCGACTTTTGTACTCCTCCCCGATGAGGGGAGTAGTGCTAAAATCGACCTTGCTGGGTCAAGTTTGGGGTAGTGTGGATGCAAATCAACGGTATTGGCCTCTGGGAGTTATCCCAGAGTGCTCCATTGTGACCGCTCTGGACAGCACTTTGAACTCCGATGCAGTAGCCAGACACACAGGAAAAGCCCCGGGACCTTTTGAATTTCATTTCCTGTTTGCTCAGCGTGGCGAAGTCAGCAGCACAGGTGACCATGCAGTCCCCCCAGAATTGTAGAGCATAGAATGTTTCTACGCTCCTCCTATCATCTCCATCCCTGAGGTTATCACAGATTAGGAGGCAAAAAAACTGCACTCAGGATGACATGTTTTCCGAGCTCATGCAGTCCTCCCGCACTGATAGGGCGTAGCTTAATGCATGGAGGCATTCAGTGGCCGAGGCCAGGAAAGAATTAAGTGAGCACGAAGAGCGGAGGCAGGACGCGATGCTGAGGCTAATGGGGGAGCAAACGAACATGATGAAGTGTCTGTTGGGGGAGCAAAATAGACATGATGAAGCAAGAAAGCCAAAAAGAGCACAGATCCTCGCTGCATCCACTGTATAACTGCCTACCCTCCTCCCCATGTTCCATAGCCTCCTCACCCCGACACCCAAGAACGCGGAGTGGGAGGCTACGGGCACCCAGCCACTCCACTCCAGAGGATGGCCCAAGCAACAGAAGACTGTCATTCAAACAGTTTGATTTTTAGTATGGCTACAATAAGCAATGTGGCCTTGTCCTTCCCTCCTCCTCCACCCACCTGGGCTACCTTGTCCGTTATCTCATTTTTAAAAAATTAATAAGAATGCATGGTTTCAAAACAATAGTTACTTTATTTCGAAGGGGGGAGGGTGGTTGGCTTACAGGGAATTAAAATCAACAAAGGGGGCGAGTTTGCATCAAGGAGAAACACACACAACTGTCACAGCAAAGCCTGGCCAGTCATGAAACTTGTTTTCAAAGCCTCTCTGATGCGCAGCGCGCCTACCTGTGCTCTTCTAATCGGTGTCTGGTTGCTCAAAATCGGACGCCAGGCGGTTTGCTTCAACCTCCCACCCCGCCATAAACGTCCCCCCCCCCTTACTCTCACAGATAGTATGGAGCAAGCAGCAATAACGATGGGACTGTTGGTTGCGCTGAAGTCTGACCAACAACGCCAGCAAGCTTTTAAACATCCAAAGGCACATTCTACCACCATTCTGCACTTGCTCAGCCTATAGTTGAACTGCTCCTTACTACTGTCCAGGCTTAATGAGCCATGGGAGCAAGGGGTAGGCTGGGGTAGGTGCAACCATGTGGTGCTGCTAACTGGGAGAGCAGCCTGGGGCAGAAGCTTGCAGGAGAACAGAAGAGGAGAGTTGCAGCGGAAGCGGTGGAGCCGTACACCATGCCCTGGAAGTTGCTAGGAACCGGGCAGGGAAGACGTTCCCAGAACCCTCGGCCAAGCTACATGTCCGAGAATGACTACCAGTCCTACTACACCGTCTGCTGCGGAGTTGCAGAAGAGCAGAGTTGCAGCGGAAGAAGTGGAGCCATACACCATGGATGAGGACAGCTAGCAGTCCTACTGCACCATCTGCTGCGAAGGCACCCAGGAGCAATCCCAGCTGCTGAAGGTGCTTCTGTGTTGAATGCTTGGAGGTTCTGGTAGGGCAAGGTACCTCGGCCAAGGCAAAAGAGCAAGAGCCCTGGAGCTGTTATATGTGTCAACCACAGAAGTGTTATGGGGTGTTACAACGTCGACCGGACTGGAATGTACGGCTGTAAGACTTCTTCACCAGCAACAAAGGACAACAATATGATGCACCTAAAATCTAAAAAGGCCCGCACATTTCCCAGAGTCACTACCCTTGATAACAGAACATCAATGATTGCATTGGCTACTTGGATCACAGCAGCCCCCACAGTAGACTTGCCCACAACAGAAGTGGTGACGGTAAGCTGAGCAGGCTCCATGCTTGCCGTGGTATGGCGTCTGCACGGGTAACCCAGAAAAAAAGGAGCGAAACGATTGTCTGCTGTTGCTTTCATGGAGGGAGGGGCGACTGACGACATGTACCCAAAACCACCCACGACAATGTTTTTGCCCCATCAGACATTGGGAGCTTAACCCAGAATTCCAATGGGCGGCGGAGACTGCGAGAACTGTGGGATAGCTACCCACAGTGCACCGCTCCGTACGTCAATGCTAGCCACGGTAGTGAGGACGCACTCCGCCGACTTAACGCGCTTAGTGTGGACATATGCAATTGACTGTATAAAATCGAATTCTAAAAATCGACTTCTATAAAATCGACCTAATTTTGTAGTGTAGACATACCCTAAGACTAATAACATCCCCACATCCCCACACTTGGAAAATCTGTAATGACAAGTAGTCAGGATCTCGGTTTTACAATCTCATCTGAAAAGCAACTGCCAACATCATGCTGGGACATTGTTTCAATGCTAAATCAGAGGGAAGAGTGCTGCCTAATGAATAACCAATACTACTCATTGCAAAACCTGGGTTTTCCTTAGAGACTTCCTATCCAATTTCTGACTAGGCCCATCTCTGCTTAGCTTGTTCAGTCTCATATGATTACAATGTATGTGGTATGGCTGCAGATTCTAAATGTCAGATTATGAAAGCTATCATGAATAAGTATCTTTTTGAGTTAAGTCTAGTCCCTCAGGAGTACTTCACTGAAAACCAGCAACTCTAAAACTAACACTCACCTGAACCATGGGATCAGACTTGGCCAGACGCTTTAGACCTTCAACTAGTTTTGGTAGATCAGCAGGGTTTTTTGCTTCAACAGCAACACGTACAACAGGACTAACACTAAATTTCATCACTCGCATGTTGTGTGCATGCTCAAAGGTGGTAATTGTACCCGTCTTCACCAAAAACTGGTCAACACCAACTAGACCAACAATGTTGCCACAAGGTACCTTCTCAATGGGCTCAACATAACGACCCATCATCAAAATGGTTCTATAAAGACAGAGGTTGGGTAACAATCCTTATATATCTGTTGAAACTATGCCTTTTTTTATCTTAGGAAGTTTCTGTAACTGCCTTTTATTTGCCTGCATTCCCTCTGGTACTCATTTTGTTACGTAAGCCAAAAAAAAAAAATCATACAAATCTGGTATTTTCATTGACAAAAGTAAACAATGCTCCTTTTATTAGGTTCCCAAAATAGGCTTTGCAAGCATCTTGACTTTTTTTTTTTTTTGCATGCATTCTTCAACAGAAGCAAACTATTTCCATCTACCTTTGAACAGATTTTAGGAAGAGATCTTCCTTTTTGCCAGGTGTGTAGTTTGGTCCCATGATTCGAACTTTCTGTCCAGTGGAAACAATACCAGAGAAGACTCTTCCAAAGGCATAGAAACGTCCCTTATCAGATGTGGGGACCATTTTGGAGATATACATCATCAGAGGGCCCTTGGGATCATAGTTTTTGACACCTACAGTAAAACAATGCATTTCAATGAGTCTTCAAAAGCTGTTTAAAACTAGGCCTAACGCTTTACTGAGCATTTCCTTCCCCTTCCACTTTATAAGCCTTGTTTTTCATATGGTACCCATTATTGTGAATGCCTCCCATGCATCCGATGAAGTGAGCTGTAGCTCACGAAAGCTTACGCTCAAATAAATTTGTTAGTCTCTAAGGTGCACAAGTACTCCTTTTCATTTTGCGAATACAGACTAACACGGCTGCTCTGAAACCTCCCAAAATTAAATATGCCTAAAGTTATAATTAACAGCTCTTCTACTTTCCAGTCCAGAGGTCACAGGTCTGTGTTTGTGTGTGGCAGGTGTATAATGTGGTAGACTAGCTCAAAGGAGTGGGTTTTGGTTTCTGCTCTTTGGACACAGTGGTTTGTGGTCAACATTATGTCTTCCAGGTGTGAGTTCCACAATTCGGCCAGTCATCAGTAAATCTCTGTCTCCTGCAAGCACAAGTTTTACTTTTCTGGTTGCAAGTTCCATTGCTCCAGTAGAACGCACGTGTTATGGAAAGCCAAGATCACAGAGTGAGGTGGTCCCTCATGTAACTTGGCCTACTTGGACGTAGATCTTGAAGAGGAGGGCAAAAACTTTGATTTTGACTCACCAGGAACCAAAGCAGCATACTGTGCACAGAAGTGACATGTTGCCAGTGGACTGTACAGAGGAGACTGCCTGACATTAGTGACCAACTGATTTTTTTTTTAAGTGGTCACCTGTTTCAGACGTAGGTACAGAGAGTTTCAGAAATCAAGTCTGGAGGTCATGAATGCCTGTTCACTGTGGCTAAGTCCAGATCTGACAGGAGGCTGCGCTATCTTCTTGCCAAATCTAGATGGTTTTTGGATCCATATTTATTTGGGTTTCTAAAAGCAGTGAAATATCAGGTGGACACTGAAGCTGCAGACTGTCTTCATGACCTAAGGGAAGAAACCATCAATGAAAGGCAATATTATAGAGACGATGAGTTCTGGACAGTACTTCCTTCTCCCTACCAGCATCATTTCAGTCTTTCCCAGGTTCAGCCTGAGCCATTTGCTCTTTATCCAATTGCTGATCTCAGCTAAGCCTTTGGATAGCTGGTAGATGGCACCATTTGCCTCTGATTTAATGGTAAGGCACATTTTCCCTCAGTGGCTTCATGCAGATGTTGAACAAGATGCAGGTGATGATAGTTTAATATGGGACTCCACATAAGGAGTTTGGAAGTGGAGGAGCAGGTGCCCATCATGATTCTCCAGGTTTGGTCTGATACAAATAACCAAGACATTTCAGCATGATCCCACTGTGAGGGGGTAGTCTGCCCCATTAGGCATGCTGAGGCCTACAGATCAACCCATCGCCATCACATGTTGTGGCCTTTTAAGATTTTGGGAGGTCTGATATATACAAGGACCCTAGGAGATATTGGTAGAGAGAAAATGGTTCTGGGAATTAGTGTTGGGAGGACATGCCATTACCATTTCTTTAAGGGACCAGGAGCCTTGCAGAGTCGGTGGGACAAGGCTCTCCTCTCTCCCAGCCAACTGGAATGATCCTTAGGAAGAGGATCAGCATATATACTGCCTCATTCACAGCAGAAGGCCTGCCTGCTGAACCTGAGGACTAATTGGGGAAAAGGAGCAGCTGGGTAAGGCGTACAGCTGGCCTAAGCTATAACCACAGCTCCAAGAGGGGCACTGGGGAATTCCTGCTTGGGAGAAACCATCTGAAGTACAAACCCAACTCCAGGAAAGAGCGCCGCCTGAATAGAGGCAAGAAAACCTATCAAGACTCTTATATGGAGCCAGAGTGTGCATGAATTCCAGCAACTAAAGAAGTGATTTAATAAATCAAAACTCCAAAAAGTGGGTATGTGCTCTGAACTAATCCAGCCTGGATAACTGACTGGAAGAGTCCGAGTGGGTGCTGTGCAGTGTACTTCCACAGCCCCCTAACACGTCATGTCTCGAGTGGGACAGCAGGATTCCATCATCCTCCAAACTCATCCCACCCATGTATTCTCAGGGACTGAATTAAAGAGTACAGTTTCACACACAAGACCATCCAGCACATAAGGAGGTAAAGTGGATTGTGCAGCAGCATGAAAACACTGAATTATTATTACTGAACAATTGTATTGTGGTAGCACTTCGAGACCTCAACCAGTTTGGAGCCCCACTGTGTTAGGCACCATACAAACAGAGTAATGGAACAAATTAAATAAAGAAAAGGCCAGCACAATGTAATAACCAACTCTGAGCCAGATTTATGTGGCTTGTCAGCTAGTCAGTTTTATTCCATCTGATGTGTATAACAACGTATTTTTATCTTTGCTATGGGCATTGTGTAGTTAGAGTTGCAAAGTCAAAGAGCTCCCTCCTTACCCATAGCAGCTTCATCGTCAGGTGGCCCCTCATACAGAAGTTCACAACGATATTTCTGTGCCGTTACAGGGGAAGGCAGGTGCATGGTGATCATCTGAAGCAAGGTATCTCCAGCAGGCAGCCAGTGGCGCATCAGCCTGAGAAACACAAATGCTGCATCCTCACTGAAACTTTATTTGAGGTGATAAACATAACAACTGACCCCAGAAATAACTAATGCCCTTCTAGACACTAGCCAAAAACAGAGTTGGGGCAAAAACCAGGACAACTAATCAAAGCTCTCCTGGGACCATTTAAAAGTTCAAAAGACTTTAATCTAATTAAGCAGTTATTCCACTCATTGCCTGGTTTTTTTCTTTTTTAATGAAAATAATTAACATTTGAATTATTCAAATGGAGCATTCTGAAAACTCACTTTTTTCAAGCTGGTGCACTACATTTCAGGAGGAAACTATGCTTCGGGCCACATTAAACTCTGAAGCTATGAATGGAAGCAGCAGTTTTAATGTTTATTGACAAACCATGAGCATAACTATAACTTTTCTATGTGTAGTTTTGCCATCAAATTTAACTAATCAGTTGTGGAAAATTGTAGAAAGGAGACCCAATTACACCATTATTCATGACATTTCTAGGAGTTATTAATTCTGTGCTCTACAGTAATAGTAATTGCAGCTCTTTGTGACGGCTGGCTCTGCACAGCCACACTACCCGCCTGCCTTTCCCTCTTCCATGGAGTCTTATACCCTTAAGGATTCTGGGGTTTAGCAGAAGAACTGAGATAAAGCTTCTTACAGCCTCTGCTCTGAACACTAAGTGCTGCAGAACGGTACCTGTGAGGTCCCAATAGTCACTGCTTTTCTAGACATTTCTCAAAGCTCAATGGACAAGTTAGCACATCCCATATGTGGGAATGTGCAGAGGCAACTTTGAAAAAGTTATAGTTCTCAAGGCAACTGATGCAAAATATATATATGTTGCAGTAGCAGTTTTCTTCAGTTATTTATTTACCTGAATGTGCAATCTACATTCTCTCCCTCTTAACCAATATGCCTTTGTTTGGTTGTACAGTATCAGACTCAAATCCTGTTCACATATCTCAAGGGCTCACACTTCTAGATAATTTATTGTGAATTGTGGCACTCTAGATACACAAGGTTGTCTTTGTTTGCCCCCTATGATTAGTTGATAAATTTGAGATTTGCAACTGACAAGTAAGGTAGGTCCTTCTAAGACCCATAAAGTATTCTGGAGGGCTGTGCTGTGTAGCAAAAATAGAAGGGGACCAGCAGCAAATGTTGCAACTCCATTAATCCTGACTATTGGGTTAAAGGAAAAAAGTCAAACTGAATTATTGCATTAAATCTTTTTAAAATACCTTCAGAAGTGGTTTGCCTTCTTTGTCTCCATCTTCAGCATCCAGCTTGATGTTAAGTTTCTCTATCAGCTTGGCTGTCTCTTCCTTGTTAAAGTTCATAATAGCATCGAAGATCTACAGAGGAAAGTGTGGTAAAAGATTTACCATTATACATCTTAAATCTGTTCCAACATATTGCTGTAAATAGTGGATCTGTAACATGCAGGTTGAAAATGCCCTCACAGTCTCCAAATTTAGGTTTTTATTTAATAATTCTTTGTTCTGTATAAAAAACAAAATTCATGATTTCCAGCAAAGATCTGAAAGATGACAGTCACACCAAATGTATTTTCTAAACCTCCCAATGAAAGATAATTCCTAAACCTTTGATTTGGATAACACCAAAATAATTTCTTTTATATATTAAAACAAATTCACTGCACTAACAATTTTTTTTAAATGGAGAACAACAAGACCTGTGCCACATTCCATTCCTCTTTCAGACTTTGTGTTGCCTTCCTTCTCCTTCATGCTGTTGTATGTAGTTTACCTAGATCATAAATTCTGGAAGGCAGGGACTGCACACATGGTGTGTGCTGTACAAATAACCAGCTTATGGAGTCCAGGTTTGGTGAGTGAGCCTCTGTCTTTTTCTAGGCTGAATCCTACACTTATACCACCGAATGAAAATGCCAGTTGGGGCAGCTACAGATTAACTTTTTGTTTTACCTTAAAGATGGGATCCAGAATAAGCTGGCAGAACGTCCGTGGCAATTTCTTTCCATCTGGGCTGGTGGCTGATTTGCTGAATTTTCCAGTTGCTGGATCAAAATATCTAAATAAAAAGTTGAAGGAAGAGGCGAATTAAGATTTATTTGGGCCTTGGGCACAAAGAACATTTGGGCCTCCCACACTCCGGGGGCCTAAGGGCACCGGAACTAGGTGGGCCAGGGTGGCCATGGCCTGCCGACTTTTTAACATGGCTGTAGTAGCCTTGGGCAACGCGCCCCGGGGAGTGAGGACACGGGCTGGGGGCTGCTTTCAAGCACCCCAGCCCCTGCCCAGGTAGGTGGAAGGTCTGGGGCTCCCCACAGCAGCCCGAGCTCCCTTGGTGGCTCTTATCACAACCCAGCTCCAACTTCTGGCTGGGCCAATGGGTGGGGCCCCAGGGGGGAAGAAAAGGAGCAGGGGTAGAGCTACCATTCTGGCACCAGTGGCCCCACCCCCACTTTTACACAGGTGTGGTTAGATGTTCGGCTGCATGTGTGTGTTCTCCCTGTGTACTGCCCCAGCTCTGCGCAGACATCCGGCAGAGCAGACCTTGAGCAAACAGCCCAATGACCACAAGATCCGTTAAGGTACGAAGGCACCAGGCCAGGTTTACTGTCAACAAAGCACGGTAATAGCACCTGGCAAACTTGACAAGAATACTAAGACATGCCTGTGACAATGGACACAGCTCAGCAAATGGTGGGACTTTCCATTCCCCCCTCGGCTGGACAAAAGTACTCCCTCTGACATACATCTTTATACCCTGATACAAACAAGTTAGTACTGCCTCTGACATAGTTAGTTACTGCCTCCTGACATGGCTATTTATTACCCATCACCTTGTACATGTTGGTTCAATTAAAAGATCTCTATTACATACAGTCATCCTAGCCTTATCCTTAAGAAGGGGCCAGTGTGTTCCTGTTATCTTTGGGGAATGTTTTTATACCATCCTTAATATTGGGATGTTCCGGTACCACCTAATATCGGAATATGTTTGCATAAGTACTCTATGCTTAGCATTTCTTAGGAATGTGTACTTCTGCATTATTAGCCCTGTTCTTGCCAAACTTTGTAAGCAGGTCTTGCCTCATACCGGGCCTCTAATACAAGGGCTTATGTCTCAGGCTCTCTTCCTACTACAACAGGTTCCAGTGCCCCTCTGGGGGGCCCCAGATAGGCCAGGGCCCTTGTGCATTAATCTGCCACTGATTTAAGGTGCTTTACTCATCCGGTTTGAACTTTAGAGGAAAAGTATTCGAAGAGATGATAATCATCCATGGTTTGAAAACTTTTCAAGATTTCTACTGATCAATCACTTTGTGAGAACAAGACTGTGCTTCAGTGTGGAACACCTTGAATTATGTACAGGGCACTAAAATAGTAGGAAAAGGAGAGATTCCTAATTGGAACATTTTAGAGCTGTTACATTCATAGGGAGAAGAGTTAATTGCTTTGGATAAAAGAAGTACAGGAAGCAAGTGTTTTTGTTTTGTAAGAGATACCCATGCACTGGGATTAGATTTGTGTTTTCAATCACTGAAATTGGTCTAGTGGCTTGAGCAAAGAATTGGGTGCCAGGAACTCCTGCATCTACCTAAAATACCTTTTGTTATCTTGGATAAATCACCTCAACTCTATGCTAAATATCTTCATAAACTTGCTTATCTCATGAATAGGACCTTACTAATTTCACGGTCAATTCTGGTCAATGTCACGGTCATACGATTTAAAAAATTGTAAATTTCATGATTTCAGCTTTTTAAATCTGAAATTTCAGGGTTTTGTAATTGTAGAGATCCTGACCCAAAAAGGAGTTGTGGGGGAGTCACAGTACTGTACACTTACTTCTGTGCTTTGGCTGGCGGTGGTGCTGCCTGCAGAGCTGGGCAGCTGGAGAGCAGCGTCTGCTGGCCAGGAGTCCAGCTCTGAAGGCAGAGCTGCCACCAGCAGCGGTGTAGAAGTGTAAGGATGGCCTGGTATGGTATTGCCACCCATACTTCTGCGCTGCTGCCTGCAGAGATGGACCCTCAGTCAGCAGCAGCTCCAAAGGCAGTGCAGAAGTAAGGGTGGCAGTACTGCGACCCCCCTAAAACACACTTGAGACCCCCCTGCAACTCTCTTTTGGGTCAGGACCCCCAATTTGAGAAACCCTGGTCTCCCCAGTGAAATCTGTATAGTACAGGGTAAAAACATAAAAGACTAGATTTCACAGACCATGATGTGTTTTCCATGGCTGTGAAATTTGGTATAGCCCTAGTCATGGAGTAATATTAGATTTTATTTAACATCTGTAAAGGACTTCGAACTTCCGTAGTGCCTTTAATCTGAAAATTTCTTTCTAAGCATTAATACATCTTCTAATAATTAGCCTGTAACTTTCAAACAATGCAGTTATAATTCATCTGTGCATAATTATTCCTCCTGCTATAAGGCATGGTCCAAATGTAACCCCAGAACTTGATATTACTGAAGTCAGCCATTTTGTGTGTCCAGCGACTTCTAGCTGAAAACCAAACACAACATAGCTAGAAGTAATTTTAGGGCTCTGAGAGGCAAGGCCAAACAGCTGCATGATTGCAGTTTTGCTAATCAGAATCGGAGGATGGGACAGAAAGGTAACATATCATGAAAATGAAAAGAATGGTTGGACAGCCAACGTTGGTTTTAAGTGCTCCTGACATATAAATTTTATTGTTGTTATAACTAGAAATACCAGAAATGCTTTAATAAGAAATAATGAGTAGTTTGCTAAAATTAAGAAAATTGGTGACCCACTAGGGGTTAGTATGCTGACCCACTAGGAATCACTATGAGTTATGCTTTGTTTAAGCTAGCTATAAAAAAATTAAGCAAAAGAATATGCTTTGGAACAGTCCAAAGAAGCTTTTCTTCGGGCAAAGAGTTGACACCTAAACTCCCCAACAGCTGGACAAAAGGAGGCCCCCTGGAAACCTAGCTGTTGATCATGTGAAACCATTTCAAACATTGGTTTCAGAGTAACAGCCGTGTTAGTCTGTATTCACAAAAAGAAAAGGAGTACTTGTGGCACCTTAGAGACTAACCAATTTATTTGAGCATAAGCTTTCGCGAGCTACAGCTCACTTCATCGGATGCATACTGTGGAAAGTACAGAAGATCTTTTTATACACACAAACCATGAAAAAATGGGTGTTTACCGCTACAAAAGGTTTTCTCCCCCCCCCCCCTCTCCTGCTGGTAATAGCTTATCTAAAGTGATCACTCTCCTTATAATATGTATGATAATCAAGCTGGGCCATTTCCAGCACAAATCCAGGTTTTCTCCCCACCCCCCCAATTTCAAACATTGGGTAACTATAATATTTGGGATACTCTGAACCTACCACTACAGCATATATGTGTGTGTGTTTAAGACCTGAGAAAAAAGCACTCTGGTTTGTACCAATCATTTAGCAGATGGAGGAACTGTGTCCCCATTGATTTATTCCTGACACTGCCTGGAGAGAAACATTTAAGTTACCACTGCTTTGGGTTCTGAAAACCCTGGGTAACACAAAGCCCTCTGAATTCAGTAGAAAGACTGCAACTGATTTCAGTGGGCTTTGGATTAGGCCTATAATCTAACTTGCTGCACATTCAGTTTATCCACACATTGTAATAAAAGCAAACTCCATCCTAAAGTTTTGGCAACAATCCAGTCTCTCTCTCTCTCCCACCCCACCATGCCATCAGAATCCCCCTCTGGAATATATTTGTATCACATACGTGTAGTATTCCTAATAGTTTTATATATACACATGCACACAGACATATTGTTGAGCCATACATGTTAACTATGTCTAGTTCTTCAGGCTGCTCATTAACATTTTTTTTTGTAAAGGCATAAGCTACTTCTCCACAAACTGTCTGGATTAAATATGTATACTGGAACAGGGTGCCTTGCCCAGGGGCAGGAGAGCCTGGGGCTAAGCCAGCCCTGATTACAAGATGAGCCCCACCTAAGAGAAATCAAGGTACTTCTATATAAAGTGCAGCAGGCAACTGCTGGGGATGGTGGATGAGAGAGCAACTGAGACTGCTAGAGGCAGGAAGCCTGATACTAAGCCAAGGAAGTTCAGGAGAAAGCTTTCAAGGCAAGGAGAGATCCTGCCCAAGAAGCAGGGGACAGATACCAAAGGCCTACCTAGAATGACCTGCGGAGAAGGACAGACTCCAGGCAAGAGGTAATGGGAAGCAGACAGAATCCTCAGGAAGGATGGGGCTGTGCCTAGCTGAAACTGGGGTCAACACGGTGAGAGTCTGTGTTCTGTTTTCAAATACACTGCGGTATTTTGGACTACTGAGAGAGAGACTGAACTGGGGTTGGGGCCTGGAGGGCCAGTGAGTACTCTGTGGAGTAAATAAATGGGACCCCTTGTGGGACTGGTTGAACTGCTCTGAACTGTAAGTAGGGGTCCACTTAAATTGTGGAGTAATCACACATTTTTGCAAGTTGGTCATGGCATAAATAGCAAATTTTGGTCAGGAGCCCCAGTTTGAGAAATGCTGTATACTTTTGTATACTTTTACAGTATAAGGTAAAAGTACCCAAAAGATCAGATTTCATGGTTCGTGACACATTTTTCATGACCGCGAATTTGATAGGGTCCTAACTATGAGTTCTTAAAGGGCCCTAAAGGGATGGCGGGGGGGACTAAGCCACTGTGCTAAATATATACACTTTATTAAGCTATTCCTGAACAGCCTATCGCTGTGGTATCTAAGCACGTGCCTATGTATACATGTGTATTTCATCACTCACTTTGCTCCCCAAAGCTTTTTCATCATGTCTTCTACTTTCTTTGAATGTTCGGCTGGAGGGAGTTGTGCTTTTTCACCTTTGGCATCAAATTTGGCCACATACATCTCAGCAAACTGCTTCAAAGTAAATGCCCAGCCATGTAAACCAGAGCGAAACCCAACAGTACCAATAAGGGGATCAATCTAAAAACAGAATGATAGTTAATGCCTGGGACAAGACACTTTGCTTTCAGTGGGATGTAGCATGTGACTGAGGCTCCCAAAATATTCCGCAATCTTGACAAGACTGGTCTTGTTGGATCTTACTTTGAAGCAAGAGTTCTATTTTGTCCCATTTTGCTAATCCAATTACACCCAAAGAGTTTTGATTATATTTTACAAAGATATCTACAGCAAAAAGTTTGATTAAAGCCTTCCAAATATTTCCATGAATTTCTGTGAATATTTGATATTGAATTACCTCTGGAAGTTGAAACCTGGGTGCCTAAACTTAGGCAAAGTGGTCTGATTTTTAGTGGCTGGGTATCTGCAGCTCCACTGAACCCCAATGTGGAAGAGCCTAGGATACAATCCTAGCTAATAAGCCCTCGTTCTAACCTCCAGACCATGATGTAGTAGGTTGCGACAGAGGCCATTTGGTGGTTCAGTACTCTTTGCAGCAGCTCTTGTCAGGCCTGACATACTTACTACACCTAACACACTGTTACCTTTTAGATACAGATTATGATGTTGTGTAAGATATCAGTGCAAAACTAATAACTCACTGATCATTAACATTCTTGCATGATATAGGTACCGGGTGCATAGAAAGTTATGAATATATGCTAGAGTTATGTGCTTGGCAAGCAGTGCATAAGCCCAGTCTGCCCTAATGGAACAGTGTATTTGTTTGTCTGAGCAGCCTGGCCATCAGACAGAGCCAATGAAGGTGCATTTATTCAAAAGGTAAACAAAACCATCAAGCTAACAAGGGGAGGAGGTAATGACTCAATTATCACCAGTTGGGGAGGAATCAGCATGAAGTCTTCACCAGACAACATGGCGTCCCTTCCTAGAAGGAGAAAAGGATCTTTATCTGAGAATACATTTCAATGATTTACTGGACTATAGAGACAGGAAGTCTAAATCTCAAATTGTAAGTAATTTAATCAACTGACTATATACAGACATTCCCCGACTTACGCAAGTGTTCCGTTCCGGAACGCGTTGTGTAACTCGAATATTTCGTAAGTCAGAAACGTATCTCTGACCATTACGCAAAAAAACCCCAACAACCCTCCTATTTCTAGCTTACGGAACTTTTTCCATAAATGCGGATTTGCGTAAGTCGGGTTAGCGTAACCCGGGGAACGTCTGTACAACATTGCTGTATTATAATAAGTGTCTCAAGGAAGGTCTCTTATTAATCACCAAGGTGTCATTAACTTTCATATAATTGTGAAATGTAAGTATTAACACTGCATGGAGGAGTTATGAATACTCATTATGGTTTAAAGTTTTGACAAAAACAGGTTTTCTCCCAGACAGGTGGGAAGGCAGCTATCTACCTCTCACTGCTGAAATTAAGCAAGGTGTGACCAAATATAATGAAAGCCTCATTTACGTACAAATAAGCGGGGGGATGGGAACTCCACAGTTAGGGAAGAACAATATGAGGTTATCCTGAGTCTGGAGACAAAACAGTGAGTTGGGGAAGCTATAAGGGGAGAAGAAGACGCCATCTTGGCTTCCATCACTGCACAGTTACAAAGGGACAGAGCTCTTTCAATCTCAGAAAGATAGGTCCTTCAACCAAGGGGTTGAAGACTCTGGGAACTGAATATAGGTGAGAAAGCTACTTAGGCAAAGACCCTTTACTGAGAAAGACAAGGGGAACTAGCACCTTGTACTTCTGTGGAAGGTCTTGACTGAAAGTCAGCCATGGCTGGAAAGAAAAAAAAAAAAGTAAGAAATCTACCTGGAACTAAGGCTATAGCTTGTTGATTTAAGTCTTAGCCACTAGAAAGCATATTTTACTCTTCTTTGCTTGTAACCATTTTGATTTTATCCCTTATATTTGAATTCAACACTTCCATTTTGATTAAATAAACTTGTTTGACCTTTTAGTCTAAAATCTAAATCAACCCCTTACTGTATTTGACTTGATGTGATTATTAACTCCAGTTACAGCAACAAGCTGCTATGCTTTTGACTCTTTAAAGGAGCAATGAACCTTATTATGCCTCCAAGTATTCCAGGAGGGGGCTGGACATTTCAGGGCACACACTTTTGGGGAAATTAGGGCCTGGGGGTGTGTTGGGGTCACCCTGCAAGTAGTAACCCAGGCTGGTGGAGACCACGGTGCGGCTGTTGTATTGTAGGCAGACTGGTGGGAGCAGAGTACTGTACAAGGGCTGCAGAGCACACAGATATTCAGGGAACTGCATATTTGCTGGCTGTTGGTATGCAAGCTGTGAACCATAGCAGCAGAGCATTTAAGGCACCTACAGTTACAGGGCAGAAGAAGATCCTATTCTCATTGGTCTGAACCCCAAAATGTGACATGGGTATTGTCAGTTTTATCAGTTAGCTGCAAGACAAGTTAGTTCTTTGAGGTAACAATTTTCAAAGTTGGCGGCTTCTAAAATTAAATATGGATTTAGAAGCTAAACTTTAGGAATCCAGGTCTGAAATGTGTGGCTATAAAGAACTAGCTTGTCTCAGAGCTAATGTATGAAACTGATTACACAATACTTACTACAGCATGATCTAGTGATTAGAACACAGGACTAATAGTCAGGATTATATTTTAAACTCTTCCATACTGACTGTAACCTTGGGCAAGTCGCATCATTTCTCCATGACTTGCTGTTCCTAAGTGCAAAATGGGAATAATACTCATACATCTATGTCAAGCACCAGATAGAACAGCTTTCATTCAAGGCTATGTATAACCTATTATTACAGTGTCAATGATTTTAGCTCCCAATAGCCTAATTAGGTCGATGAGAGGACAGCAAATCCAGTTTGTGTGCCACAAAAATGTTATAAACTTCTACTACCAGCTGCCATCTGATGATTTTGAAGGGCTTCATGTACAATTGTTGAAGGAGCCTCACAGGATCACTGTGAAGTAGTGAAATATTGTTATCCCATATGGGGAAACAGAAGCACAGCAAAGGAAGTGACTTGCACAGCGTCATAAATGAGTTAAATAGCAAAATCAACAAAAGAATCCAAATCTCCTAACTCCTGGTCCTTGGTGTGAACCCCAAGGCTATGCCTATGTCTACACCTTATTCTTCTCTCAAAGGCAGAAGAAATGCTGACCCTGAAATGCTTTAAAATTCACAATATTTTAATGTCAAAACATGCATTTAGGAGTATCTACATTTCTCTCCTCTTCTTCAAGCTGTCTTCCCACCTGTTGCTCCATCTATTCCCCACTAGCTCTCTGACGCCCTACTGCTACCTTTTCTCCCCCTTCAGCTCCGGATTTCTAGTTGCTTCCTTTCTCAACTGGTTGCCCTCTCTCATATATTTCCTGTTCTGCATGAGGATGAAACAATACAGGTAGCAGGGGGCTGACCAGAAGTATCTTCAGGTGGTAGGCCAGAGGATCTTGAGTTCAGGAAACTGCCAGCTTCCACTGTAGAAATATTTTAATTCATTCTCCTATACAAAATCTACAAACATGTTTGCGACAGGATCCCGGTAAGGAAGTGTGAACTACCACAGAAGCTTCTGGATATATTTATTCTTGGTACCATTTAAAGCAAAAACTTGGGTTTTCTTTACCATAATATTACCCATCGGTCCAGTTTCACCTTCTCCATAGGTGGACATTGACACTTTCCACAATACGCTGGAAGGTCTGATAAAGTTCCTCTGGTTCTAGCTGTAACTCCAACAGAGCATGATCCATCTTGTTCATCATCAGTACTGGCTTGATGCGCTCAGCAACTGCTTGACACAGAACAGTTTCTGTTTGAACACACACCCCTAAGAGGAAAAAAAGTCAATGGTTCAGATTTTTCAGTCTGCTAAGGCCACTTTATGCTATATAAACTGGCCAGAGAATCCCAGCACAGAAATTCCTTGTGTAGCCTCAGTGCTTTGTGCAATTGGCAGGGACAGACTGCAGCTATTATTCCAGTCTATAAACTGGGATAGCAACTGTAAAAGGCTGGGGGGAGAAATGGGGAGTTTGAGCAGCAGCCTTGCATTCTGATGCTGGGTTGGAGGATGGATTTCACTTCCCCAGCCACTCTACACTTCACCCACAGAGCCTGAATGGTCAGATTCATCCCTCGTGGTGTGAACAGGAGAACATGCTAGGGACTAACACCCACCATCAATTCACTTTCAGTCTAGTTCCAAACTGAATCTAAACCTTCAAAGCAAGAAGGCCTATGCATTAAGTCACCCACCAGGCAGCAAAATCTTTTAATTAAAGCACATTCACCTGAAACACAGTCAACAACTACAAGGGCACCATCAGTGACACGAAGAGCTGCTGTAACTTCAGAGGAGAAATCTACATGTCCAGGAGAGTCGATTAAATTAATAAGAAAACCCGAACCATCTTTGTACTCTTTGATAAAGGCCAAGTCATTGTCCGAGAGTTCATAGTACAGAGAGATTGCCCTACAAGAGAGAACATTTTATTTCAGTAATTTAAAATGTATATTATGGAGTCTCCTGTAGCTCCTCTGTAAAAAACACAGTCATCATGATGTACATAAACTAAAGGAAAATGAAAGAGGAACTACTCAACACTATTTTGGGTTCATAAAATTCTTGGGATCCAACATTTTGCTCTGGCTGTAAGGAATTTCTGTTTTGATTCAAGACCAACATAGCAGGATAGTTGTCATGCTATAACACTGTAGTCCTGGCCCAAATCACTTGCTCTACAAACTTATTTTCAACTGGTTGACACCGTTGCATGGAGTCATACGTCACATGTCAAGATGCTATTCTCAATCATCACAAATGGCCAGATTCTGCCACTTCTGGTCAATGAGTCGTATTTTACTCTGCTGCAAGTAATCCTGTTAAGATCAAAGGAACTACTCAGAATAAGGTACTGCTCATTATGAGTAAAAGTGTCAGAATCTGGCCCAGAGCAAGTAGGAGAGACCACTACATGCTGTTTATAAGATGAACCCTGATATCGTCCATTTTACAAAATTATTTGTTACAAAAATAACTCTAATATAATTAGCACTACCTACAAGTTATCTACAAACTAAAATAATTTAAAAACATTCATATTAGATTCTTAAAACTAAAAGCCATCAAAGTATTTCAATTTAAATTCTACGTGCACAAGTGAAGAAAAATGGCAAATTTAATACTAAAAAAGAATGAAGTGTCAATTAGTGGGTTTCATTTTAAATGTGTGCTGTTTCAAGTAACAAACAGAAAATATTATATTAGGAGAAGAGTGCAACCATAAGAATCCACTTGATGATTTAGCACTTTAAAAAATAAAGATCACAACATCTGTATGGAGGATATAATATGTATTCTCAATTCAAGAAGCATAGCTGCAGGACATATTGGCTCAAAAGAAACAAGTGGAACAGCAAATAATTAACGAAGATATCCCCAACTACCCTGTAAATTAAAGGTCCTAGCATTGACGTAGCAATGCTTTGATAGTACTATATTCATTTTATTAATTCAACTGACTAACATTTGTATCTTCTGTAGGTAAGGAATTCTGAAAATAATCGCTACTATGCTTTCAGCAAAGTATGGTGATACAGTCATCAGATAGCATGGCCTATTAACATTAATTTTATTAACAATAACATTAATCCATATATGAATATTCTCATAAAAAATCTGAGTGTGTGTGTGGGGTTGTGAGGAGGCAGTTTTACAGTGTTGCATTACAAGATTCAGACAAAGGTTAAAAATAACTTTATGGTACTTACGTAGACTTGATTGTGATACATCTTCCTTGTTCATCTTTCCGCGTGTCTGTGAATCGTGTTTCACCAGCTTTGGCTGAAGCAATGATACCTGCTTTAGATACCAAAGAGTCTGTCAGTGTCGATTTGCCATGATCAACATGAGCAATCACAGACATTTTCCTGATATTGGACTTTTTGTCCATGATCGCTCGGATCTGGTCTACAGTGAAATTCACCTGAGGCGGGGAAAGAACCAGTGTTATAGAAGACTTCTATAGGATAGTACTGTATTTTATACTTCAATGACATCTGAAACAAATTACATACACATTTCACCTCATAAAAACTGCCTATTTTGTATTATTGTTAATTGTGACATTTTAAATAATCACCATTAGGATTCAGAGTTCAAATACAAGAGAGCTGAATGGAGTAGTTCCTAACTCTCTGAGCTGTTGTTACAGATATCACAGCATTGAGATATACTCAGTTCACATTTTGCGGATAGTTTTTGTAACTATAAAGTCTAGAAACTTCATTTTAAAAATTACTTTGATTTCACAACACAAATTGGCAACTTCTTAAAAAAATGTATCAACTTGCTGAGGCAGCATAAGCTGGCCCAATGTGACCCCTTCCTATTTCTCACAAGTCAGGAGATACAGAGTTAAGGTGGAACACGTGTGTGGCTATAGATAACTAACAAACAAAAGTATTATGAGATGTGCTTTTACTAATTAAACCCTTTCCTTCTATATTTGTAAATACCCTTACTTGCATGTCATAGGAATCTAGGCCAGGCCTACACTAAGCCACTTTATTAATTTATGTAAATATTGTATCTTTATTTCTTTGAACTTTGTCATTTATTTTCTCCAGAACATACCTGGTTTGCCACTTCCCCCCCAATACAATGCTTATATAAGTAGAAAGTTATTTCTACACATATACATACAAAGAATGTACAGTATACTCCCATTTATCCAAAGGGCCTGGGAGACATCCAAAGCTTTTGGATAACTGGGCATTCAGATAAGCAGAAGTTCTAGTGACTAACATGGGGATGCACATGGATTCAGATAACCAGGATTTTCGGACAAAGGGAATTTGGATACCTACAATGATACTATATTTGTTTTGATTATTTATCTTTTGAAATAAGGGTCAGAGTCACATTACCTGTTTAGGCCATGTCTACACTACTGAACTTACAGCAGCACAGCTCTCCTGTCTACGTAATAAAACCACCTAAACAAGAGCTATGTTGGCAGAAGCACTGTGCACACAAGTGCTTATGCTGGCAAAACTTATGTTGCTTGGGGGGGGAGTTTTTTCACACCCCTGAATGACAAGTTTTGCCAACATAAGTGGTAGTGTAGACATGGCCTTAAATTTTCTGTATTCTTTGCTTTAACACAGTTGCTTTCCATGCAGCTGTTTAGTTTTTCATTATTAGTTGTCAGCTTGAATAAAAGTAATTCCAGTTCACACACTTCTTTCACAGGACTGGGTGTTCTCTAAAAGGTGTTAAAGCTGTTCCTATAATTTGAGTTACACTGATATCAGTGAGAAGATTTGTACATTGCAGATTTGAAATGCCATGTATTTCCAACATCACTATTTATATTACAGTAGCAACCTAAGGCCCAACCAGGAAGGGGGCTTTGTATTAAGTGTTGTAAAAACATATAGGAAGATACAGTCCCTATCCCAAAGAGATCTGAAAAGACGAAAAACAGATGTAGGACAAGCTCTTCAGGGCAGGGACTGTCTTTGTTATATATTTGTACAATGCCAAGCACAATTGAGCCCCAGTCCCTTACTGGGGCCTCAGATGCTACTGCCATGCTAATAATTAATAACGGCACAAGAAAGGCACAGTGACCCAGTTCATCCCACACACATGGAATGTCAGTTCTAAGGGTTTGTCTGCTTTTTCATTTTTAATATTTATATTACTATTGCTTTTGGGGGAGTGGTTGAAGGGGTAAAGGAGGGGGTACGTAAACAGAGGGAAAAGAGGAGAGTGGTAGATGGGAAAGGAGATAAACACAACAGCAGAAGAGTGAAGTTAGGCAGGGTCAGGGTGGGATGAAGGGGACCAACAACCAATGGAAGTCAGGGGAAAAAATTCCAGGGGAGTTGCTAGTGTAGTTCCACTGAAGTCACTGAGTGGAGAAGCAGGCTCCCAGATGTCAAGCTTCAGAGTTGAGTGAATATTGGTGTCAGAAGACCTGGGAGGCTCCTCCTGGCTTCTGTTTCCCATGGGGAGGAGAGGCCACTGGCCCAATAACCAGGGCAGATCCCTCTGTTTCAAGTGTGTATGTCCATAGAAGGTGGAACATAAGAGAAGTGGAAAGCCTTGACTTAAACTCTGTGGCCTTGGCTGTGGTTGGCGCTAGCTACTTTAGGAAAGGAGCCCCAAGGGTCTGGAGATTTCCATAGTTTGTCCATTACAAGCTTTCTCACTACTGCTCAATATGTGGAGAGAGTAAGAGGGAGGCTGCTGGTCATGCTTCCCTGGGCAGACCCCTCTAAGTCCTTCTAAAACTTACAGTGAAGACTAGCTTCTCATAAGCCGAAGAATACATTACTATGTTTCTATGTATCATTGCAATCAGTGATAGTAATGCATTTATGGTAATATAATCACAACTGATTACATTCTCATTTTCTTAAAATTGGCCTAGGAAGGATTTTACAAAACAAAGAAGTTAAAATTGTGCCTTTTTTGCTTACAATGTATAACGGTAGCCTGCAGCAGGGTTACACTGGCAAAATCAACAAAACTGGAGTGAATCTGGCCCTAAACTTCAGCTACATAAGTCAAACCAACAAAGTTAGATATACAAGACAGGAATCCGATGAAGTGAGCTGTAGCTCACGAAAGCTTATGCTCAAATAAATTGATTAGTCTCTAAGGTGCCACAAGTACTCCTTTTCTTTTTGCAAAGACAGGAAGAGGGACTTATAAATCAGCAGCATAAAGACGAAAGTAGAAATTACAAAAGCAGATGAGAATATCCAGGAATAAAGTCTAGAGAGAGAAGAGAAAGGAGTAGAAGACAGAACCACCCTGTAGGGTTCCCATAGAGAGCTTTCTCAGGACAATCTACATAATGGTTTGCAGTCAATTTAAGTTATGACATGTCTAGATGGTTTAGGAATCAAACATTACTTTCCACTATCTCCAGAGGATCAAAGAATTCTGGAATTAAATGTTTATTTCCAAATATGCCCAACTGTTATAAATTACATCTTTAAAAAGAGACTTAACATACAACTACGAACATCCCTTATAAGCTTCTATAAATGTTCTGGATATGAAAGAGGCAGAGGCACCAACTTTCCCAGTTCCCAGGGGGAGCTTGACCCCCCACTCTGCCCCAGGCCCTGCCCTCACTCCACCCCTTCCCCCACCCTGACTGTCTCTTCCCGCCCCACCCCATTCCACCCACTCCCCCTGCCTCGTCCTATCTCCGCCCCAGCACCTCCCACTCCATAAAGTCTTCCTGTTTCTTCAGTTCAATTTCAGGATGAACTGCGGGGTTCAGCACCGGTGCTGTCTCTTTAGCAAAATAAGTGTAAATGGGTCTTCTCTTCTGAACATGAGCTGGAGCACCCATAGGCAATTCAGGTTTCTTGGCGTCTGTGGGCATTTTGTAAAAGAACATGGCTGTTTTGTCCAGGCTCCCGATTTTAAAGTCGCAGTTGGAAAAAATACATGGCTTTGAACACATTGAGGAGTTGGCGGATGTGATTGCAGAGCCATTGGCCATTAACTTTGAAAACTCACGGCAACCGGGGGAAGTCCGTTTTCCGGGGGAAAAAGGCTAATGTAGTGCCCATCTTTAAAAAAGGGAAGAAGGAGGATCCTGGGAACTACAGGCCAGTCAGCCTCACCTCAGTCCCTGGAAAAATCATGGAGCAGGTCCTCAAGGAATCTATTCTGAAGCACTTAGAGGAGAGGAAAGCGATCAGGAACAGTCAGCATGGATTCATCAAGGGCAAGTCATGCCTGACTAATCTAATTGCCTTCTATGAGGAGATAACTGGTTCTGTGGATGAAGGGAAAGCAGTGGACGTTTTGTTCCTTGACTTTAGCAAAGCTTTTGACACTGTCTCCCACAGTACTCTTGCCAGCAAGTTAAAGAAGTATGGGCCGGATGAATGGACTATAAGGTGGATAGAAAGCTGGCTAGATTGTCGGGCTCAACGGGTAGTGATCAATGTCTCCATGTCTAGTTGGCAGCTGGTATCAAGTGGAGTACCCCAAGGGTCAGTCCTGGGGCCGGTTTTGTTCAATATCTTCATAAATGATCTGGAGGATGGTGTGGATTGCACTCTCAGCAAATTTGCGGATGATACTAAACTGGGAGGAGTGGTAGATACGCTGGAGGGGAGGGATAGGATACAGAAGGACCTAGACAAATTGGAGGATTGGGCCAAAAGAAATCTGATGAGGTTCAACAAGGACAAGTGCAGAGTCCTGCACTTAGGATGGAAGAATCCAATGCACTGCTACAGACTAGGGACTGAATGGCTAGGCAGCAGTTATGCAGAAAAGGACTTAGGGGTTACAGTGGACGAGAAGCTGGATATGAGTCAGTGTGCCCTTGTTGCCAAGAAGGCCAATGGCATTTTGGGATGTATAAGTAGGGGCATTGCCAGCAGATCGAGGGACGTGATCGTTCCCCTCTATTCGACACTGGTGAGGCCTCATTTGGAGTACTGTGTCCAGTTTTGGGCCCCACACTACAAGAAGGATGTGGAAAAATTGGAAAGGGTCCAGCGGAGGGCAACAAAAATGATTAGGGGACTGGAACACATGAGTTATGAGGAGAGGCTGAGGGAACTGGGGATGTTTAGTCTACGGAAGAGACGAATGAGGGGGGATCTGATAGCTGCTTTCAACTACCTGAAAGGGGGTTCCAAAGAGGATGGCTCTAGACTGTTCTCAGTGGTAGCAGATGACAGAACAAGGAGTAATGGTCTCAAGTTGCAGTGGGGGAGATTTAGGTTGGATATTAGGAAAAACTTTTTCACCAGGAGGGTGGTGAAACACTGGAATGCGTTATCTAGGGAGGTGGTGGAATCTCCTTCCTTAGAAGTTTTTAAGGTCAGGCTTGACAAAGCTCTGGCTGGGATGATTTAATTGGGGATCGGTCCTGCTTTGAGCAGGGGGTTGGACTAGATGACCTCCTGAGGTCCCTTCCAACCCTGATATTCTATGATTCTACATGATCAAATGCTCATTGGCTAGAGTTTTTCAAATAATCCACTCCGCAACAGCCCATTTCTGAAAGGCTCTTGTTTTAAAATCTTGTCATGAAAGGACTGACTCAAAAAGTGCATTCTGTGATGTAGCTGTAAAAGAGCTTCTGATTTGTCCACCAAGAGGCGGGGATACTCCCAAGGTTCGTCTCCCAGAACAGCTATCATTTCACTACCGGCAGTTGCTGGGGTAGGATGTTTCGCTCTGCATGTGTTCAGTAACACAGACTCTCTTATTGCGTAATTTTTTTTTATTCTCTAAATCCTTTTTTCTTTGCCCTGTGCTTATTTTTCCTCTCTTTCTAGTCTTTAAACTCATCTCTCCTTACTAAACCTAACCAAACAATCTTTCTTTCCTTTTTTCCTCTAAACCAGGGGTGGTCAAACTTTTTGGCCCGAGGGCCATATCTGGGTGGGGAAATTGCATGCAGGGCCATGAATGTAGGGCTGGAGCAGGGAGTTGAGGTGTGGGAGGGGGTGCGGTGTGCACGAAGGGGCTCAGGGCAAGGGGTTGGGGCACAGGAGGGGTGCGGGGTGTATGGGGAGGCTCAGGGAAGGGGGTTGAGGTGCAGGAGGGGGTGTGGAGTGCGGGAGGGGACTCAGGGCAGGAGGTTGGGGTGCAAGAGGGGTGTGGCATGGGGCTCAGGGCAAGGGGCTGGGGTGCAGGGTGCAGGAGAGGTTCAGGGTGCAGGCTCTGGCCAGGCGCTGCTTACCTGGAGTGGCTCCACGGTGGCAGCGGTGTACACCGGGGCTAGGGAGGCTCCCTGCCTGCCCTGACCGCACGCCGCTCACGGAAACGGCCAGTACCACGTCCCTGCGGCCCCTGGGGAAGGGGGCAGCAGAGCGCTCTGCATGCTGCCCACACCTGTGGATACCTCCCCCAAAGCTCCCATTGGCTGTGGTTCCCCGTTCCTGGCCAATGGGAGCTGTGGGGGGCGGTGCCTGCAGGCTAGGGCAGTGTGCAGAGCCCTCCCCCAGGGGCTGTAGGGACATGGTGCCAGCCGCTTCTGGGAGCACTCCCGTGGTGCCGCAGGCCAGATCCAAAGCCCTGATGGCCCAGATCTGGCCCGCGGGCCGTAGTTTGCCCAACCCTACTCAAAACCTAACCAAAACTTTATTTTTTAAAAAAACTCATTTCCTTTAAGCTCTCTTACTCTATTCTTTCAACCTTTTCCTTTAAATAATCAACCAAACGCATCAAAGCACAATCACACAACATTCCCCTGACCAAACATAATAAGAAAAAAAATTTTCAAAACGGCCGACAGCACCAAACCTCGACACCAAGGGAAATGGAAACTGAGGGCGGGACATAAGCCCAAAATGGGGCATGGAAACCTGTCAAAAATACATGGTGATGAATGCTATTGAGCCATATACTACTCACATTCCTCTCAAATTGTGTCCCAAAAGCCCCAACTAAAACCTTACTCAACTGTAAAAACCTCTAAAACCACTCCTGACAAATTCTATGTTACAGTAACATATTCCTCATACAAAAATTTTTGGCATAAAGAAAACTGGAAATATGGACACAGCATAAAAAGTGTTATTCTTTATATTCAATTAATTTACAGGATTTTGTTTTATATTTAAACAAAGCTGCTGCTGAGTTTCCAGTCTTCTGCACCAGACTGCCATAGAAAAGAATCCTGCCTCAAAACGTAGGTCCAGCTTGCAACAGAGTAGATGGGGCTTAATAGTATGGAGAAAGGGCAGGTGAAAAGGCAATCCAAAAATGTAGCGTATTTTTCTCCCTTCTACAAGTAAAATACAGCAGATTTTCAACAAAACCCAGAAATTTTACAGCCACAACTGTGGGAAAGCAGAATCACTCCTGGACAACTACATGAACCATGTTGGCTGCACATACTGCAGCAGTGCTTCTCACCGGCTCTCAGCAGCACCGGGACATGGGAGAATCAACCTCCACCCCCCCATAACAAGCTTCCCTCTCTTCTCTTGGAAGTGTTTAGATCCCCACTGTAAGGCAGGGAGGAATGATCCACAACTCAGTTTCAAGTCAGGAACAGACAGCGACATAAAGTAAATATGTACACACCCCATCTAAACTTATCGCTGATGTTTGTAAACACAAGTAAGGGAGGTATAAGTCAGTAAAAGGTGTACATATTGTCACGCCCCCTCAAAAAGTTACAGAAATGGAAGGCCTGAACTGTGATATCTTAACAACATTAAAGAAAAGAGCAACATGGAGATGGCATTTATTTATCACAGAACCAGGCTCATTACAGACTGATCCCTATGATAAAAATATTCAGCAGAGATGAGATACATTATTAACAGCCAGTGCTATTTAGAGTAATAGGGCTGGCTTGCCAACAAAATAAACACAAATAAATTAAAAAAAAAAAAAACAACCACCACCACCCAGCCCTGCCTCCAATTTCCTAGGAAAACCCAGACGATCTGATTCAGGCACAACAGATCTGAGCACGTATAACACAGGATGTGTACTGACACGCCTCAAACCCCTTTCAGATCTTGCCTCAAAGGGTGGGCTACCTTTTACCTCCCTTACCTGTCCATGCTGCTAACCCCCCTCTACCTGCGCCAGCCGTTATTTAACTCCAGAACCGTAGGGGGAACGTGTGGCTCAAGGAAGGGTGGGCAAAAGGTACAACACACAACAAAGTCCTGGCGTGTGTCATGACCTCCAGCACCCCCTAAAAACCAGAGCAGCATTTCCCTCTGCGGCCTGACTCACAGGCCTGCCACCTTGATGGGAACAACAGGGATTATCAGGGGGTCCGAAGGAGAACCCGGAAGTGAGGTGGAGCAATAGCACCGTGTCAACAGCCCCAATCCAGAGTCAGGGGCAGTTTGGAGCAGTGTGACGCCCGCACAAGCAGCGGGCAGGCTCAAAGCAGCCGTTTGGGAGGGTCCCCACCCCGTATAGCTCCCACCCCACTCGGAGGCTCCAGCAGCCCCGGGGCGGGCTCTCCGGGGGGCTGATCCCGCTCAGGGGGACCCCGGGACCGCAGGCGGGACTCAGCAGCCCCCCCAGGCCCCGCCCGCCTCAGGACAGACACGCCGCGGTGTCAGGGACCCTGCCGGGAAAATGGCCGCGCCCAGCCTCAGCTGCCCTCTCCTCAGGCCCCGGAGCAACGGCGGCCCGGCTCGGGGAGGCGCGGCGGCCTGCTGCCCGGGGGGCACTCACCATGGCGGCGCATGGCTCCGACGCCGCCCCAACCACCGGCTGCCGCTGCGCTTCAGGAGCCTCTGCCCCAGCCGAGACCGAGCCAGGCGGAGACGGGCCCGGAGCAGGGAGATTCGGGATGGGGCGACACAGCCGCGCGCGAGCGCCCGCCTGCCCGCGGGGCTCGGGACTGCTGCGGCTGCCCCTCGCCCAGTGCCGGCGTCCCCCGGTAGCAGAGGTGCTGGGGATGCAGGAGCAGCCCTGCCTTGAAGCGGATCCCGTCAGATACAGGAGGGTTACTTTGGTTCGGTGGGTTTCAGCATCCCTCAAGTGGTTCCCATGGTACTGCCCAGTACCCAGCGATTCCACCTTCCCCGGTTCCCCTCCCGGGCCAGTCCCCTGTCCCCTGTCCCCTCCCGTGCCAGCTCCCCCCGGTACCCAGCGATTCCACCTTCCCCGGTTCCCCTCCCGGGCCAGTCCCCTGTCCCCTGTCCCCTCCCGTGCCAGCTCCCCCCGGTACCCAGCGATTCCACCTTCCCCGGTTCCCCTCCCGTGCCAGTGCCCTGTCCCCTCCCGTGCCAGCTCCCCCCGGTACCCAGCGATTCCACCTTCCCCGGTTCCCCTCCCGTGCCAGTGCCCCATCTCCTGTCCCCTCCTGTGCCAGTCCCCCAGCCCCTGCCGTGCCAGCTCCCCCCGGTACCCAGTGATTCCACCTTCCCCGGTTCCCCTCCCGGGCCAGTGCCCCATCCCCTGTCCCCTCCTGTGCCAGCTCTCCCCAGTACCCAGCGATTCCACCTTCCCCGGTTCCCCTCCCGTGCCAGTGCCCCGTCTCCTGTCTCCTCCCGTGCCAGTGCCCTGTCCCCTCCCGTGCCAGCTCCCCCCGGTACCCAGCGATTCCACCTTCCCTGGTTCCCCTCCCGTGCCAGTTCCCCCCCCATCCCCTCCCATGCCAGCTCCTCATGGTACCCAGTGAATTCCCCTTCCCCTGGTTCCCCTCCCGTGCCAGTTCCCTTCACCCCCCCATTGTCCCCTCTTGTGCGAACTCCCCCCCCCATCCCCTTCCATGCCAGCTCCCCGTGGTACCCAGGAGATTCCACCTTCCCCTGGTTCCCCTCTTGCGCCAGCTCCCTGCATCAGCTCCAGTGCCAGTTCCCCCCGGTACCCAGCGATTCCACCTTCCCCTGTTTCCCCTCTCATGCTAGCTCCCCAGGTTCCCCTCTCGTTCCCCATGGTACCCAGTGATTCCATTTCCCCCAGTTCCCCTACTGTGCCAATTCCCCCTGTCCCCTTCCATGCCAGTTCCCCCCGGTACCCAGCGATTCCACCTTCTCCTGTTTCCCCTCCCGTGCCAGCTCCCCCCAGTACCCAGCGATTCCACCTTCCCCCAGTTCCCGTCTTGTGCCAGCTTCCCCACCATTCTCTCCCTTGCCAGCTCTCCCAGTACCCTGTTATTCCACCCTCCTCCTGCCCTCTTCCCATGCCAGTTTTGCCCCAGTACCCAGCTATTCCACCTTCTCCCCATCCTCCTCCCGTGCCAGCTCCCCCCCCCCCCGCAATTCCCTCCCGTACCAGTTCGCCCCTGGTACCCAGCTATTCCTGGAGGGGAAGGGGGCATGGTTCGCAGTGGTGAAAAGTGGATGGGCCAGGCCCTTCCACTTTTGAAAAGTGGGAGGGTCGTGGCCCCCAGGCCCCGTCTGTTCCGGCACCACTGCCTCCAGTATGAGCTTCCTTCCACCTTACCCCCACCACCCAGCTCCGCCAGAACATACCCCTTTAGTCACATCCTGCTCACTATTGTAATAATCTTTGTACAAAGTACACCTTGTAAGGTGTCATTTGAAAACTCATCATTTGCCTATCAATATAATCTGTTAAAATATGTGTGGCAACATTGTGTGTGAGGTGATAAGACGTTTCTGTATGGTGTTATTAACACATGTTCCAAACTGAGGTTGGCAAACAGGTCTGTCTTAAACAAAGGAATGTGTGCTCTGCTTAATTTGAATTTAAGCCATAAACAGAGTCATCAAACAGGAAGGGAAACAAAGGAAGCTCAAACAAGTGAGAAAAAAGTAGCAGGGAACATCTTTCCCTGTAGACTTTTTGTCTCCAGGTACCCAGAGGGAAATATTCTTCAGTCCGGGGGACAGACGCCCCAAGGTACTTTCCCCCCCTCCCATCGACTCACTGCACCTGGAGGGATAAAGGAAGCAGCCGTTGGACTGGGGAAGGGATCCTGACCTAAGAAGTTTGGATGATAAGACTGCTGAGAGCATGTGGTTAGGAAACTTTGCTTTGAATTTAACATAGTTTGTTAAGTTAGGCACCAGTAGTGGTTTATATTTATTTTTCTTGTAACCATTGACTTTTATGCCTCACTACTTGTACATACTTAAACTCTATCTGTTTGCAGTTAATAAACTTGTTGTATTGCTTTATCTAATCCAGTGTGTTTAAACTAAAGTGTCAGGGAAGTTCTATTTGGGATGGCAAATTGTATGCATATTATTCCTTTTAAAGAAATAATAGACCTAATATAACCTGTACTGTCCAGGAAAGGGCTGGCAGGACTTACATTTCTGGGGAAAATCTAAGACTGGGGGTGTGTTGAGGTCATCCTGCAGTATGACCCAGGCTGGTGAGAACCCAGAGTGTAACCCGAATGTGGCTTGCATGCTGTTATGCTTTTTGTGAGAGGCCCAAGTGGGAGCTACTTCAGCAAGGTATTGTAAGGCATTCAAGGTTGCAGGGCAGAGGTAACAGCTGCTCATTAATTTGGATTGTACCCTGATATGTCACAGCCACCATCCTGTGCCAGCTTTCCCCGCAGCAGACGTCCCAAAACTGGTGGTTATTCTTCCATGAGATGTACTAAACCAGCAACAAAAGTAAACTTCTGTCTCACCACACTGGCTAACAAGAAGTCAGAAATGCAGCCTCCTTAGGTATTCCAGTCCTGGATTCAACACCAGACACTAGACTTAATGAGGAGTGGTTATTTAAAATCAATTTCATAAAACAAAAGGGTTCTTTTGATCCCAAAGGACCAGACACATAGCCAGGTCAATCTACAACTCAGATCTTATTCAATAATCATGCTGATGCCAATCTTTTAGTATCTAATATCTAAAGGTTTAATTATAAAACAGAGAGGTGAGAGTTAAAATTTATTAAAAGAATCAAATACATACAATAAATGCAAAATTCTTGGATCACATTCGTAGCAGTGATGGAATAAACTGCTGGCTTGTTAAGTCTCTGGTTGCTTCCAAATTGTTGGAAGGTCCTCAGTCCCTTGGTTAGAATGCTTCCATTAGTATAAGTCCATAGTCCAGATGTTTGAGCAGGAAAGAGGCAAAATGGAGCTGTTCCCAGGGCTTTTTATAGCTTCTGCCAAGTGTAGGGAAACCCATTGTTCTGACTGTGGAAAATTACAGGGAACAAGATGGTGTTTGGAGTAACATGGGCAAGTCAGATGTCCATGCATGCTTTGCTTAGTCACAGTAGAAGCCATCACAGGAAAGTCCATTAAGTGTAGATAGGCATCTCCCATGGTCCATTGTGAGTTAAGCGTTCTTTGATGGGCCATTCAACTTGAATAGTTCCTTCACAATGTACTGGCTAAATATCTTGTGTGTGTTACTCAGAAGCAAACATGTTTGAAATACAAATATAGAGCCAATATTCACAACTTCAAATACAAAAACGATACATGCATACCAATAGCATAATCATATTCAGCAAATCATAACTTTTCCATAGACATCTTACATGCCACACTTTGTACAAGATTTGTTGTAATTATATAACAGTGGTAGCAACAATGATCTATGTGGTCATATTTTAATTAGATAACGTCACAGGCACTTTATATTTTTTCATACAGCTTTTCATTCAAGAATATCCTTTATGAATATCAACGATTTAAGCTTCAGACCAGGCTGTGAAGTGCAGAAAGCATGTACGTAGATCTTGTTACCTAATTCTGAAATGCAGCAGCCTCTGGGTTGGAACATGGTAGGTGTTTCAAAACTCCAGAGCAACACTACACAAACATGTAAGACAGGAAATAAAGAATATTATTTATTAACATGTTATCTATATAGCTCCATAGATGTAACTGGTGCTTTACAATCACATAGAAAGCCTAGGTCCTTGTCAACAAACATCTTTCCACCTAAAACCTTGACCATGTGAGCTGTCTGCATGTGTAACTACCATTGAGTTCCCCTGAATATCTGCCCATGAAGGGCTTGTAGGATCATGCCCCAAATTAGACACATTCAACAAAAGCAAATATGTTGCAGAAGCCAGAGGAGCAACAGAAAGCCCCAAGAAGAAATCAGTTTTGGATGTGCAAGGGTGTTTAGAAAAGCAGAATGTAGGAATATAGCTAGCACACCAGGATTAGCACCCTGTGACCCAGGGAGTCCCTCAGTGCCAACTGGCAGTGGGCATACCATACTATCACTCACATCACTCTCATTGCCCCAACTGTTGCCATAATCTGTATCTAAAAAGTGTCTTGGGAGGTATATGCAAATTGGTAGCATACTGGTCATTATTATTATTGTGTGATGTACGTAAGGGGGTATGTGTAAAGAATTGGAGATGTGTGCTGGAAATATGTTCTTAAAAGGTGTTTTGCAAGCAGTGCCTAAGCCGAGCCTGGCCTAGACAAAGGTATGTTGTTTTTCTTGTTTCCCTGTGTCTCCGATATAAATTGAACCAGGTAATGCCTCAGAGAACAATGAAAAGTACATGTACATATAAAGTAAAAAAAAAACCCATCCGGCTGAAATAAGAGGGGGAAAATACCATTTAACAATTACAATGAGTGATGGAGCCTGCATTCCCCAGGAAAGCTTCCTGCCTCTTGAACATACACAATAGACCAGGGCATAGGCACTGACTCTGTGGGTGCTCCAGGGCTGGAGAACCCATGGGGAAAAATTGGTGGGTGCTCTGCACCCACTGGCAGCTCCCCACCCCAGCTCGCCTCCTCTCCACTTCCTCCCCCAAGCTCCCAGTGCTTGCCGCCGCAAAACAGCTGTTTTGCGGCGGCAAGTGCTGGGAGGGAGGAGGAAGGAGGGGGAACATGGCTTGCTCGGGGAAAAGGTGGGGCCGGGGTGGGGATTTGGGGAAGGAGTCCAATAGGGGCAGAGAGGGGGTGGAGTTGGGGCAGGGACTTTAGGGAAGGGTTGAAATGTGGGTGGGAGGGGGTGGGGCAGGGGTGGAGTTTGGGCGGGGCTGGGGGGGTCAAGCACCCACCAGCACTGGGAAAAGTTGGGACCTATGGACCAGGGGTGGCCAAATAGTGGCTCATGAGCTGCATGTAGCTCTTTTACAAGTAAAATGCGGCTCATGGAATACCTCCACTCCCCCATTCCCAACCTACTAGACTGGGGTGTGGGGAGCTCAGGGTTTCTGCCCCATGGTAGGCACCTGCCAGGGCTCAGAGCTTCAGCAGGAGTGGGGCTGAAGCCCTGAGCCCCAGCAGGCACACCTTGTAACAGAGCATGAGTCTGTAGAATATTTGCCAAATGAACAGGCTCCACCAAAGGGTGGCATTAATCTGGCTCACCCTCCACATATTGTTTTACATCATGTACAGGACCTTCTCCCCCTATAAAACTGACAGTTCTCTTACCCAAAGTACCTTTTGACTTGTACACCATTTACAGAACTCTCTTTAAAGGCTGCTAGTTCTCTTCCTCTTCCTGCTCTTTATGGTACATCCACTGACACTTTTATATTTCTCAGGATGCTGCTGTCCTTATTTTCTCCTTCACAGCATAAACTTCCAGCCTCTGCTGTCAGACTGTCTGCCGCTAGAATACACGTTGCTGAATTAACTCCAGGTGTAACTCCACTGAAGCAAGGTGAGGGAGTTGAAATTAACAGAGTTATGCTTGGAGAATTAAATTCATCCATATGTACCCTGGGACAGGAACTGTCCCCAAAAGGTGCAATTTCTCTCCAGCTGCTTCCCCTGCCCGCAGGCAGTATTGCTCCAGCAATGCTAGCTGCCTTTGGCTTAAACCCATGGTATCCTGCACCATGCCGGCCTTGGGGAGGACTGTGAAGGACGTGCTACAGCTCTGAGCTATGTTATTTGCTGCTCAGTTTTCCATGAAGAAATTGTGTAGGGCATAGTATTGCAGAATGGACAATATCCTGCTGCATGTCTTTTTTTGCCCTGTATCCTGAACTCTGCAGAGCTCCAGAATAGGGACATCCACATAGGCCGAGAGGGATTCACGGGTGGAGAGTCCCCTCTGTGTGGATCCCAGAGTGATGATCTGGTTTATGTTCCAGGATATTGGTGAGGCAAGGTCTAATAAAATATTACCTCACCCACCTTGTCTCTCTAATAGTTCTTCTGTTCAGATCACAGTGGAACCATGGGAATTATCCTGCTGGATCAGACCAGTAGTCCGTCTAGTCAGTATCCGGTCTAACGGGGGCCAGGACCAGTTGCTTCCAAGTGTAAGCAGAGACAGGATGAGCTCCACCCTGACATCTGGTGGTGAGGTGTGGCAAGTTGTGGAAAAGAACTTCAGGGGCTGATCTCATTTGCATAGGCACACCCACCACGCCTAGGATGAGCCCATAGCTGCCCAAATGGTCACTTTGGCTGCTGTGGGATACCTAGTGTCTCTGTTATTGGGACAGGAAGAATAAATTGTTATTACCCTGATTATGGGAATCAAGGACAGAGGAACTGTACTTGGCCTTTTGTTATGATGGAGGGACTCGCCATCAACTAAGTAGCACTTGCTAGGCAAGGGACATAGGTTCCAAAACTCTGTGAATTGAGAGAGGTTGGGGATAGGTATTAATACTTGGTGGCATAGGTCCCCTGATGAGGGCCTTGCATGCTAATTGCAATTCCTCCTCTCTCCACTGTGGAATATCAGAGCTAATTTTGATTCCATTAGGAGTCTAGTTACAGGCTGCTGAGCTGAATTCACTTTGGGCCAATGGTGCACCAGCACTGAGGTCCCCCTACTACAAGCTGAAATCACAAAAGAGCTGAACTGACTAAGAGCTGATATCACTGAGTGTTGTGTTAAGTAGTGGGGGAGCCTGAAGCTATATGGCAGAGCAGATTGCGGGACGGCGAGCGGAGCGGCTGGCGGAGCAGAGCAGATTGCGGGACGGCGAGCGGAGCGGCTGGCGGAGCAGAGCAGTTTGCGGGACGGCGAGTGGAGCGGAGCGGCTGGCGGAGCAGAGCAGTTTGCGGGACGGCGAGCGGAGCGGCTGGCGGAGCAGAGCAGTTTGCGGGACGGCGAGTGGAGCGGAGCGGCTGGCGGAGCAGAGCCCCATTGAGAAGTGGGGCCATCAGCGTTGGACCACGTAAGGTGCCCCTTAAACTGCCCCCCCCATCTCCACCCAGGTTGGGAGGTAAAACTCTGCAGATAAACTTTTGAACTCTGGGGTTGCCTTGACCAAGGACAGAGACTTTTGGGTCGTTGGACTTTTGGGACTTTGGGTGATTTTGGGTTGCTGGACTCAGAACCAAAGGGAAAGGACATGCCCCAAATTTGCTTGGGGTGGGTTTTGCTCATGGGTTGTGTTATGAATCCTGTTGGTGGTGTTTCCCCAACATAATGCCACATTGTTTCTCTCTGTTATTAAAAGGCTTTTTGCTACACTCAGACTATGTGCTTGCGAGAGGGGAAGTATCGCCTCTTGGAGGCGCCCAGCGGGGGTGGTATATATTTGTCCCAGGTCACTGGGTGGGGCTCGAGCCGGTTTGCATTGTGTTATTGGAATGGATCCCCTAGATACTGAACCCGGCCCTTGTTGCTGTCAACACTGACAGGCAGAAGGGTTACACAAGGAAGGTGTGTGAATCCCTGCAAGGCAGAATTTTCGAATCATCAGCCCACAGGGGAAGTCTTTCTAATCTCAGGCAGTTTCGTGGTCGGTGTATGTTCTGAAGCAGGAGAGGTTTTATGCCTCCTAAAACTTGTTTCTGTTTTCTCTAATGTAAATGTGGGCATATTCAGTATCCAGCCCTTTGGGAAATCCTGCTAAGCTCATGGCCTCCATAATATCATGTGGCCATAAGTTTCCAGGAGCACCATTAACTCCTACAGAGTACCTGCTGTGGATGCTACTGAGAGTCTTTGGGGTGGGAACTCAGCCAATGGCAACAGGGCTCCGACTGGAGCCATACTGCTAAAGGTGAGGTGACAACCAGCACAGCATCTTTAAGGGCAACTCTCTGTGCACAACAGCTCCTGTGCCCATGAGTTCAAGGCTTGCCATTCCTTATGGGTCACCTGGATTTGAGCAGTAGGCTTGTCCTCTCTGTGTTTGCTGTCATGCCTAGAGGGAGTTATGGTCTGAAAACTCCAGGAGAGTTACCATGTGGTGTTTACAGTCCATTGTGGTCACCTCCTGCTAGCCCCATTGTACCACATGGAAAAAAATGAGGGGACCCCATCACAGGGCACAGACTACTTGCAGTGCCTCTTGCTGGCCATTCTGGGGATTAGCTCTCCCAGCTTGCACTCTCCCTTTGATATGGCTTTCTCCCCTCTTGTCTTGCTCTGCCACCGTGCTCACTAGGGCGACCATATTTCTGAAAGAGGAAACAGGACACCCCCAGCTGCTCGCCCGAGGGCCCCCCCTGCTGTTGCCCGGTCGCTGGAACCCGGTGGGGAGGGGCGCATGCTGGAACACTGCATCCTCCCCCTGTGGGGGCGGGGTAGCATCTCTGCTCACCCCCTCTGCACTGCACCCCACAGTTTTGACAAAAGTGGGCATTTGTCCCGTCGGTTCTTGCACCAACATCTCAGCAGAAGCTTTTTTTCTGTGCAAAAAAATGAAAAATATGTGTGGCTTATTATTGATGTGTGCACGCCGTAGCACAGAATTCCCCCAGGAATAATCTACTCTGCCTAGGCATGCAGCAGAGGGAGCTGCTTTGCCAAAATGATCAATGTTGCCTGGTGTTGGGTTACAAATCACTTTATTGCAGGGGTAATGGAATGTTTTCATCCTTATTGTATGAGTAAAGGATGGCAGAACTATACTTAGCCTGTCCTGATTCAGGGATTTCCCCTAAACTGTCCCTCATCCCTACCCCTTGCTCAGTGAGTGCCAAATCCCACGGAAAGAGAGACAGAGAGGGTGGGGACAGGTGTTTCTACTGGAGGGTGTGGGCTCTGCCTAGAGAGTTCTGGATGCTATTTGGCCCTTCTCTATTCACTGTTTAAAGACAGAGCTGATTAGATTCAACTGAGAGTCCTTGTTTTGTTCAGTGATTGCTAGAGCTGAAATTACTAATAACCAGGTGCTGAGCCATGGACATGGTGTGGGACAGTATTGCAGTGAAAAAAGACTACACAGTCTGCACTATCCGTGAGTTCTCCACCAACCACTGAAATCATTGAGAGCTGGGTCAAGTGGTGGAACCTCGGAATGTGCCCTCACAGCTGAGGCATTGCTCAGTACCCCCCCACCTTGCAGGGGGTGGAAGGTGAATTCATGTGAATGCACCTCTCAACTCTGGGTCTTCACTGACGCAGGACAGCAACTGTCAGTGGGGTGCAATGGAAGAAGAGGGGAGTGATGTGTTAAAGGAACATTTGTTGTTGGACTTTCACACCACAAGATGAGAAACTGAGGCGAAGGACACTGCCCAGTGTACCCTGGGGTGGGTGTTTGCAAATGGTCAGATGCTTTTGAATCATAGCTGAGGTGTCTTCCCAAATTAATGCTGGGTTCCTTTTCTCTTTTTATTAAGTTTTCCTTGCTATACACGGACTCAACGCTTGCGACTGGGGAAATGTTGCTGCTGAGCGGTGCCCAGGGTGGTGGTGAATTTTCCCAAATTACTGGATGGGGGCTCGAGCTGGTTCTATCTTCTATTGTTAAGGGGAGCCCCTACATATTGAACCCAGCCCTTGTTACTGCCGACTCCTCCTGGCAGCAGGGCTACATATACAATAGAACAGTGGTTCTCAATCAGGGGTACCTGTGTCCCTGGGGGTATGTCAAGGACTTCCAGGGAGTACATAAACTCATCTAGATATTTGCCTAGGTTTACAACAGGCTACATAAAAAGCACTAGTGAAGTCAGAACAAACTAAAATCTCATACAATGACTTCTTTATACTGCTCTATATACCGTACACTGAAAGGTATGTACAATATTTATATTCCAATTGATTTATTTTATAACTTTATGGTAAAAATGAGAAAGTAATTTTTCATAGTAATAGTGTGCCGGGACACTTTTATTTTTATGTCTGATTTTGTATGCACGTCGTTTCTAAGTGAGGTGAAACTTGGGGGAACGCAAGACACATCAGCCTCCTGAAAGGGGTATAGTCGTCTGGAAAGGTTGAGAACTGCTGTAATAAAAGACTGTCCCTGCCCCAAATAGCTTATAATCTAAGACCCTGACTCTGCAACTACTTATCTAGCTGCATGTAGAACTTTACTCACCCAAGTAGTCCCAAAGAAGTCAGTGGGACTGCTCACATGCAGGATCAAGGCCCAAATACATTTTTAAATAAAACTATTTTTGGCTTACCTTATACATTTTTAAAAAACTGAATTGATTTTGATTTTTGTTCACATTTGAAAGGGAGGGAATCCCCGCCAACAGGGACTAAAACCTCTTTTTAAAGTAATACGGTTTGATACCAGAAATGCTACTAAAAGAATCTCAAAGGGACGTTGGACATCGCTGCAGATCAGTGGCACATCATGAGCCAAGCAGAGGTTTCACTCAAGGCACAGGCTGCTGTGCTAACAAAAACAGCTGCTGTTGTCATATAAAGGAGAAGGAAAGCTCCTGAAGAAATAGGCCAGATATTGCAGATCCAGCCGAAAAGGGGGGCTGAAAGGGAGTGAAGTATTAACAGCTCATGAACAGCATGAGCCTGCTCCTATGGCTAATAAAGTCCATGAAACTCCCATTGACTTCTACAGGAGCAGGCCCACGGGATTCCTCTGTTTGTCCCTTGCTGACCTCCTAGGCAGGATTTCAGAGCGGGAGGGCACACCAGCTACTGATACAACTGTCCAGGCGAGGGGAGTGTTTTGTGCGCGGACTGAAATTTGACATCGGGGGAAGCTGGAACAGTGAATTGGTTGCATATACCCGTGAGGCAGAGGCTGGATCTGGCTTGACGCATATAGGAGGTGGTGAGGGGTGGGGAGACCTGGTGATCTGAAGAGTTTAAGAAACATGAGACTGACAGTGGAGGAGAAGCAGAAAGAGAAGGAAGCAGGAATGATAGAAAAGCTGCCACACTCACTGAAGGTAAATGAGAAATCATAGTCTGCCAGTCTGTTTGGCAAAAGTCTGATTGCTGCTGACTTACTGTTCTGTCTGGAGCTCTTGCAGCTGGTAATGTGTGATGTTCTCTGGGGCACTTTCTGATCTGTTCATTCAAACCTTTACACAAAATTTAGATCCCTGGTGATCTGCTTAAGCCTCCTGGATTTTAAAAATGCAAATCAACTCCAAACGGTTTAGGATTTCATTTTCAAAATGGAATGCCTGAATTCTAAAGTGAGATGTTTTGTGTCTAAAAATGAGAGAGTTCAGAGGAAGGTGCAGTACAAATGAGATGTCAGATGCAGGCAGATAAATGCATAGTATCAGGAGGGAGATTTCCAAAGGCATGAAAGTGAATGGGAGTTAGGCATGAACTCTCTTTTGTGCCTTTGAAAATCTCCCCCTAAAGAATTTGGTAAAGGGATTTGTTAGGTGTAATAACTATGCTGGGCTTGTCACCTGAAGATCTCAAAGTGCTTTAATAACCATGATAGTTTATGGTAATAATGGAAATGTGTAGAATGCTAACAGAAGTAGGAAATAAATAGGTGTCATAATGAAAGATGACTGTTTAATGAGGAATAAACAAATGAGAAGTCAAATTTAGTGATATGAGATATGACCCAGAAACTGGCTTGACTGAACTTGACTTCTTAGGGTTGTTTGTTTTTTTTCCCCAGCTGATATATAGATGATCTTTAACTGCTATGAAGTTAATCACAGCTGAATATTCCTCACAGATGTCCTTTGAGGAGACCTATCCCAGATCTTATTTCCTGTTTCTGAGTGATGCTCTGAATTTGGATCCAATATAAACGACTCAAAAATGCTGGGTCAGTTACAGTAATGAATCTTTCAGTCACTTGCCTAGTAGCATTGCACCACCCTGACTTTCTTTAGGGTGGGTGAAACACAAAAACAGAGGAACAAGATGAAAGACATAAAAACCAACAGATCCCTAATTATATTGGAATCAGTATATTCTAGACCAGCCCCACTAGGTAGGAGGCTGCTTAACACTTTTGCACTTGTCACTCACCATGAAGAATACATTCCACGTAATGTAAGTTTTCCTGGGAGACTGTAGAAAACAAGCCAATACCTGTAATTCTCCTAATAGGTGGCGTTCACAGCTGTGTCGTATCAAGCCCTGCATTTCTATAACTTGCTACCTTTTTTAAAATGCATCATTTTGAGGGGGAAGGATACTGATACCTGAGCCACAATATTACTCACAATTAATAAAGCATGGTTCAATTTCTTAATGTTCACATAAAGTGTATTAAGAATTTTCTTCAATTATAGTGTATAAGAAAAGAATCTTGGAGTGATAAAGCGCCTCCTTATTCCACTTGTGGAACTCTAATGGACTCCCTGTGAAACCATTCATCTAGTGGTAGAATCTGAATGGTATAAAATATCACAATGAAAGGACCAAGCCCTGGAGTTTGGTTTCAGAGAGGAACGTCTTCATATTTCAGGTCTATTCAGATCTGGAGTTTTCGTTGTGCTCAGTATAGAGACAGGGTTCAGGAACATAGTCTGGTTTTCAATCCAAACATTTTGGCTCAAGCCCATCTCTGCACTAGGACTGTTCACAAAGCTTCACACACACTTACAAGTGAGAGGTGTTTATAAGAACCCTTACAGCATATGACTATTTTATAGCCTTACAGTATAGCAGAGCTGAAGGCCATGTCCATCTTCAGAGCATCTTGGAGTCATCAAGTGATCTTAAGTATGGTCAGATCTATGGTGCAGGTCCTACTTATCTTTGTGAGTAAGGATCCAAGTGTTAGTTTTTGTCTTGTTGCCTGAAAGCATGCAGTAGAATTAAACACTGCAGAGTGAAGTAACAAGTTGTGGATTCAACCAAAACAGTATTTTAAGATACTGTAATCCTCACCTATCTTGATCTAAAAGCCTAGCTACAGACTAATAGAGACTGCTTCTCACGTGGATTGAAGCTGGCTATTCTGTCTTCATTTAGTCAAATTCTTCTATCAAGCATGCAACTGACTTCCACCCAGCTGTCAGTAGCTGTCAGTACACAAGAATGAAGACTTCATACATGATCCTGATCCTCCTCTCACTGTAGTTCATAGCAAAATTACTTCACCGAGAGGATTGAATTGTTACAACCGGGCTCAGTCCCACTCTGGATGCTCACCAGTTTGTTGCAAGTGTATCCAAGTGTTGGGCCCCATATGCTTCCAATCAACTATGTCTACTCTGAATCTAGTCACTGTTTCTAGATCTGGGTCTCTAGGGACACTCCCAGGCTCAGACCTATTGTTGGGTCCTTCCTTGGGATATGAGATTCAATACTCCAACGACCCCAGACCCTGGACATAGAATCTCAGACCTTCTGAGCCCCTCAATTGCTTACATGCATTCCTCCAGAATTCCATCTTGCTGTGGGTGATCTGACTTCTAATGTAATTACTTTGGGGACAAAGTGGCAAGAAAGCAAGAACAGAGACTTAGCAAAATAACTTCTTAATCCTAGGAGCTTTACTCTTAAAAAAGCACTAGAGAGTTACAGATCTTTGCAAAATAACAAGTCCTGAGATGCACCCCCTGCCCTTAATCTAATCTCGCCCCTTCTATGAGTCTGAAGTCTCCTCAGTGGTTCAGACTAGGTGGAGTCCCTCCCGCCTTCTCTCTCTCTCCCTTTCTCTCCAGCCCTCTCTTCTTGAATATGGTGATGGATGTTCCTCTCTGCTCAGAGAAACATCCTCGTCTGAAATATAATCTCCCTCTTTGGCTATGGGGCCTGGGTGAGAAGCTGCAGATCTACCAGCCATGATGGTGCCCCGGTGTAGAAAATCCATTGTTCCATGGGGTTGGGCCATCAGCTGAGAGACAATCAAAGTAGGTATCTGTAGATTGCTCTGTGATGGCTTCTCGGTCATAGTCATTCATTTAGCTGTTAAAGGCCTTTCCTGGGCAGGTTGGCTGCCTGGACTACATTATAATAGTCTTAGGTTAATCATAATGTAAGCACACAACACAAAATAGCTCTCCTAATCCAAAATGGAGATTACAACACAAAATGGTGCTCACAATCAGATCCAGTCATATCCTACTCTGTCCCATGGATCACATGGTCCTGATCCAGAGACTGGACTGAAAAACCCAAGGTTTCAGAGTAGCAGCCGTGTTCGTCTGTATTCGCGAAAAGAACAGGAGGACTCGTGGCACCTTGGAGACGAACCCGTTTATTTGAGCGTGAGCTTCCGCGAGCGACAGCTCAAAACCCAGCTGACTTCTGCCCCTATGTGTGTAAGTGAAGTAGTGATGAATAAAGTCCCCACCTACTGGTGGAGCTTGAGCACTAGAAAATAACATTATTAGCCCCAGAATTACTATGAATAGCGACCGTCACGCTATTGCCAGTGATTATGTCAGCATACTCTTTCCCTGTAGAGCCGGCTTACTGGGTTGGGGCTGGTGAGTCTGGCTTTTCCCTTGTACAGATAAGACATGCTGCAGTGGGCCACACTGAGTTAGCTCCTCTATAAGGGCAAACTTTGCCTTTCTGATCTGCACTGGCTGTCTTGTGGAGCTTCCCATTGGCACCAGTGATGAGCCTTCATGTTGAGGAGATGCAGTATAGGCAATAGAGAGCCGCAGTGCAGATAAGAGTTTTGGGTGGAGATCCAAGAGGAGACCTTTGCCTTAAAGGTTATCTTTGATGTAGGTGCCCTTTGCAGAGCTGAACTACTCTTCTGTTTCCACTAGATGGCATTTAATTTCCTTAACAAAGCTCCTCTGCTTGTTTTCCAACAATTTCTTTCTCTATTATTATGGCCATATCAACGTTAGCCTCTATTTTATATACTTTTAACATCTCATTTTTTGTCTATTTTTTATCCCCTGAAGCCCTCAGTTGCTTTTTTCCCCCCTTTGGCTCAGGCTTGAGTGCATTGCCTGAATCTCAGACTGGAAAATATAGGCGAGTTTGTATCCTTCAAGGTGACCTTAAATGGCATTAATAGAAGGAAAGCAATCTGATGCCATTAACAGCATTCTCCTGGATTAATGGCTGGCACAAACAAGGCTCCTTGGTGAAGATGCCCAGAGCCTTCCTGCATCATTGTTATTTTGGGCCCTAGGATTTGTAATTGTGTTACCCAGCAAAGCTTAGCTAAGCCACAGTACCAGGTTCTTAGTGCCCTTGGATTTTTTCCCCACATTCCAGCTGGGTTGACACATCTACACAGCCAGCAGCACCAAGCCTGAGTCGCCAGACATGCTACAAATAGCTGTGTAAACAGCACTTCTAAGTTGCGGCTTGGGCTCTGAAGCCCACTCTCCTTCCTAGACTTGCAAGCCAGAGCTCCAGTGTCTACACAGCTATTTTTAGCACGGTAGCCCAAGCCCCACAACCCCAGGTGTGTTGACCCGGGATGAGAGACTCACTGCTGTGGGCTGTGTAGACATACACAGAAAAGTCAAGTGCCTTGGTCAAGGTCACACAGTGAATCAGTGGCTCTGCTGCATTTAGAACCCAACATCTTTCTTGCTCTCAGCCCTTTTGATTTAATCACCTGTCACAAGGTTGGCCCTTTAAAGGAGTCAGATGCCCAGGCTACCAGTGAGAGGGTTCCCTGAAGGGCATGAACCAACCCAGGTCCAAACCTGGAGCCACAGTGTTTATAGGATGAGTCACACCCCTTATCTGGTAGCCTGCTGATATTTGCTTTCCTGGGACCCAGGAAGCCCAGTCCCAATTTGAGGCTCCACCCCTGCAGTCTTATTCGTGGAGCCCCAGAGCAGCTGATTGGCCTGCTGGCCCTACTTAAGCCATCAGCAGGAACAGGGAGCTGTTTGAATAACTGGGCTCCACTCTGTTCTGGACTGTGTGCTTCCTACTCCTATTCCCCTGGCTTGATTTCCTAGTATCTGATTCGAGGTTCTGACCTCCAGTTTGTCTCCTGCTTCTGATCTCTTGGTATACTGACCCAGCTGACTCCTGTATTGTGACTGCAGACTCTGGATCTGACTACTAGGTCTGGCCACTCCTGACCTGGATGCGACACCTGGGTCTAATCAAAGGCTTAGGACAGATCAGTTAAATGAAGCTCCTGAGGAGGGGAGCTTCCCAGAGAGCTTGAACTAGGCAAAAGCTTTCTAGTTAGGGAGGCCTCAGAGAGACCCTGATAAAGTAGAAGAAAATTTTCCAGACAGGGAGACCTGGGAGAGACCCAGTGTCAGGCTCTCTAGAGTAGCTCATGGGCTTGAGTGCTAACCTCAAGGCAGACTGTCAAGGAACAGGGCACAAACCTCAACCTGATTGTGTGGTCTACTATTAGACTTCACCAACCAAATAACATATGTGAACTCCTCAAGCACTAGAACAGCCTTAACATAGAGTCACCTGGGCATTCTGGTCTATCTTGCCACCCAGGCAAGCCTGCCTTTGTGATCGATGGTCCCTTACACCAAAAATCACAATATTCAGGTTACTACCAGTCCCAAAGGACCAGTCATTTACTATGACCGAGAAGCCATCACAGAGCAATCTACAGATACCTACTTTGATTTAAGTTTTATTTGGGCTCTGAGGTAAGAGCCTTTAAACTTATCTAGGAGTCTTCCTTTCAGAAGGCTTTACTGAAGGGAGATATACTGCTGTAAAGCAGGATGCTTGGCTTCTCCTTGACTGGGCCTCTTATGTGACCTCATTGTGACCTTATTGAGATGGGGAAACTGAGGCAGGCCACATTCAGCCATAAAGGGGGTGCTCGGGAAGCAACGATGCCACCTGTACACTGCTGGATGACCTATCCCTTTTTATCATCTTTAGTTGAACAGACTGGCTGCAGGAAAATCAGCTCAAGCTTTGTAAATGTACGTGTATACAAATATATATAATGGGTGACGTTGTCTCACAGGTTCACCAGCAGTTGTTGGGAATGGCTGCCTTTCTCATGAGCAATGAAGCCACAGAACACTTATTCAGGACACCCCAAACATGGACCAATAAAACCTTTATGCCCCACCACACCACTTACAAGAAATCCACCATCTTTTTGCTTCCCCCTCTCCCCCAAAAAAGTTTTGTCTGAAAGCCACAAACATTTCTCTCAAGAAGTTGTCCAAAAAAAACCCCTACCAATTTTACAAACTTTTTTTGGTCAATAATATTTTTTTCAGAGAAGACACCAAGTGTGTTTATTGCAAAGCAGCATTCTCAGAAAAAGCTGCCGGGGCCAGTTTTGTTGCCACTGAAGTCAATGGTCATTGAGTTCAGTAGGAGCAAGATCAACTCTTACTTATATTTCAAGGAACGTCTGCTGCAAATCCAGCAGTTTCTAATAATTCCCACACAGAGGCAGCTGCAGGGGAAAGTCCTTTCCATTCTGGGGGAGCTGGTTTTTGTAATAGCTTCCCCTCCCCCATCCAGATGGGCTGAGGCAGCTGCAGGCAAAGTCCCTGGGGAAATATTACAGAACTAATTACAATGATCAGTTAATGCTTTTATCAGTGCTATAAAAAACAAAATTAAAAAACAAAAGGAAAAACAGGTGGCCTGAAATGATCTTTCTGGATATAGATCCTGGAAGATGCTGAGTGCATTCTGGACACTGCTAGGAGCCTTCAATTCTTGTAGACTTCACTGGAGGATAAAGGTGCTCACTACTTTGTTGGACTGAGGTTGTATGTGCCTGCTTCTACGCCACTGATGTCAATGGGAGTTTCACCATTGACTTCACTGGAAGCAGGATAAGGCCTTCGTGGCCATTTTTTGTGTTAAGCTTACACATGCTGGTCGGGATGCAGAAACCCGATTAGATTCCTGAATTGACATAACGTAATGATCCAGATTGTGCTACCTCTATCTATCCCCCGTGAAAATCAATAGACAGGCTCCCATTGATTTAAATTGGAATTGATTTGGGCTCTATGCCAGTGGCGGCACTGAATCTGGCCCAATTATTCAATTTTATATGAGATGTGTGCATTAAACACTTTGGGCCAGATTCATCCCTGGCATAACGCCACTGAAATTTGGCATCTGCTCACTCATTAAGTGTTTATTATTAAAGCATCGGTTTCTGTTAAAACCTCCAAACTGTACAGAGAGTGAAGTTTCCATTTGTTAGCAGCTGGCATTTTAATGTCTCTTCCTGAAGTATTCACAACAAGCAGAGCTGAGTACTAGGAAGCGTAGCCTTGGTGAGCAGGTGTTAGCAACCCACATAGCAAAAATGGTGTTTAAATTTTAAACTCCGGGAGCATAACACAACCAATGTGGCTTAGGTATGACTTTAAAAAGGAGGGGCTCTTTCAGAGTGAGTTTGTGAATCTCCCCATCCCCCCTTCGGAGCCCTGACATTGTTCTAATTCCCTCCCTTTTCATATTCCTCGCCCTATCCCCCTTGTCCATATGATGACTATCCTCAAGGGTGAATTAGGTGCTCAGATATCACAGTGATGGACATGGTGTAAAGCCTAGATTAGATAGAATTAGGATTAAGCTTTATAAAGAGTAATCCTAGACAGTGCCATGAAAGATCAAACCAGTGCTTCGTTTTTTCCCATATCCTGTCTCTGACATTGGCTAGTATTAGATGCTTCAGAGAAAGGTGCAAGAAAACTCTGTAATGAATAGTTACTGAATAATCTGCCTCAAAGCAGGCTGTGGTTGATTTATGCCCTGAGTCCTGAAGGTTTATATGTAATTGTAAAAGTTTTTATTCTCCATTCAAAGACACAGTCAGATCAGTTTGGCAAAGTCTTGACACTGTTGCGGCGAGTTCCCAAGGCTCTGCTTTGTATAAACAGGCATTTCCTTTTACCAGTTTTAATTGTATTACCTTTTAAGTTCAATTAAACCCTTTCTCACAGTACTAGAATTTAGGATAAGTGAAAGCACCTGATTGACCTTTCATTATTGTCTATACCTCTATCGCTTCACGTCTCTCAAATAAGTAAAAAATGCAAGGTCCCAAAGCCAAATCCACTCTTGCATCTGCTGCTGAGTAAAAATATTGATGAATATGGGATCCCTAGTTTTGTTTGTTGTTTAAATCGTAAGAGCAGGAGGACTGGTAATGGAGAGGATTTACCAGGAATGAGGGAGCATTAACCGTCGAGGGCCAGGATCAGTCGATCCGTATGACAATTCTTTAATCCACCAGTGACTGCTGTCCATGATGGAGCCTGAAAGGAAGACCCAAGTACTTTGAGGAAAGCTTAACCCACATTCTGTGCCAATGTCCCAGGCTTCTATGGCCCTTTGGTACAAAAGCCTGGAATTTTTGTGGCAGTTTCACTGAAATTAAAATATAGATGCTTTCAGTGAATTAAATATGAAACTGAAAAACACAGTCAGCCCCAGTGCTATTTGTTTGGATATTAAATTCATTTTATGCTATCCCCCAATTTTCAGTTTTTAATATGCCAAAGTTGAAGGTTTTATCTGGAGCACTATACCCAGATGTACAGACACTCTTTTCCCAACCTATGTATTATATATATATTGAACATTAGCTTTAATAATTTTTTAAAATCTGAGCACTTCACAATCTTTAATGTAGTTATTTTCACAGCACACTTGTGAGGTAGGGCAGTACAATTATCCCCATTTTACAGATGGGAAACTGAGGCACAGAGAGAGAAACTAAATGAGTGGCCCAAGGTCATGTAGGAAGTCTGGCAAGCAGGGAAGTGAGCCCAGGCCTCCAGCTAGCACCCGAAGCACTGGACCATCCATTCTGTTAGCGGTTGGTTGTTGATAGTTAGGGCTTTTGTCCCCTCAGGGTGGTGCTGAATGTAGGGTAAGGGTGATTGGTGCTCTTGGACCCCTGGGAAATGTGGGAGACAATTTGGGGGGTTGGAATAAGCACGTGTGTTGGACATTTCTGCTAAAATAATCAGCTCTGAAATAGTCAGTGTTGACATTTGAATTGCCATCTTTTGATTTTAGTGTTAACAACCCAGTCCCCACTTCCTATGGCTGACGTTTGCCGCAGCCTCAGGCCTGGCCTACACTTAAAAGTTAGGTTGACATAGCTACGGCACTCATAGGTGTGAAAACTCCAAACCCCGGAGCACCATAGCTACGCCGACCTAACCCCTGACCTAGATGGAAGAAAACCCCTTTGGTCAGCGTAGGAAGTGTCTGCACTATAGCAGCGGTGCCATAGTTGTGCCTCGGTAGCACCCACAGTGTAGGCGTGGCCTGAGGCAGATATCACTGAATCGCTTCATACTCGCTGCACGTTTTCAAGTTGGTCTTCACCGTGAGGGCTAGAAACGTAGGATTGATTTTTTTTTAAAAAAATGAAAGCTTGGATGCTGTGGCTCAATTCTGCGGCGGGGGGCGGGGAGGGGGGAGGGAGGGGATTCCATGGCTGGAGAAATGTGAAATGCAAAGGCCATGGCTAAAGGCAAGCCGTCCGTAATAATTAGGGAATGATGAAGGGCAGATTCTAGGCTGCAGCTCCAGTGAATATAAGTGTTTTTTTGGAGTCAGGAGGGTTGCCTGTGTGTCACTCGCAGCAGAATTTGACCCTCCGTGTGTTTGTTCTTATAAAGTCAGTGGCCGTTGAAACAAATTCACTGCCTGTTCATGGGTGACAGAAGTATGGTTATAAGGAAACTATGGTGAGGCAGGCCGGACAGTGATTGTTTCAGTGCTTCGTCAGCTGGAAGGGATGCTAATGAGAGAAGAGATCTGCTCCTCCTTTGCCCAGGGATGAGGCAGGCTGCCATCACAACTAAAAAGAAAAGGAGGACTTGTGGCACCTTAGAGACTAACAAATTTATTTGAGCAGAAGCTTTCGTGAGCTACAGCTCACTTCATCGGATGCATTCAGTGGAAAATACAGTGGGGAGATTTATATACACAGAGAACATGAAACAATGGGTGTTACCATACACTCTGTAACAAGAGTGATCACTTAAGGTGAGCTATTACCAGCAGGAGGGCGGGGAGGGGGGAACCTTTGCTCATACTTTGCTCATGCAATACTGTAAATACTGTCTTCGGCTGTGCCCAGACAACTCTCATTGACTTCAATCAGGATTGCAAGTGTGAATTGGAGAGTAGAATGTGGCCCTAAATTCTAGGCAGAATCTTTAACTGTGTTAGGCACTTCCTCTGAACTATGGTAGAATCCTTTATAGTAACTAAAGGTGTATCTTCATCAAACAGTGCACAGGTGTAACACATATGGCTTTAGCTGTGTGGGTCCTGTGGTTTAACTTGGAGAGGCCATGTGCCTAGGACTTCAGGGCCAGATTGCCAAAGGTAGAGGAAGAAAGGTGCCTAGTGGGATTTTCAAAAATACCTAACCTGGTTAAGTGCCTAACTCCCATTGGAAAAAAGGGAGTTAGGCACTTTTGAAAACCCCACTAGGTGCCTATCTGCACCTTTAGGCACCTATATACCTTTGTAAATCTGGCACAGTGACCAGCCTACACAAACATGACTGCCCCAATAATAACAAATACACCAGGCCTTAGCAAACTAATATTCCTATCCCAAATATCCCTGCAAATAATCTCTTTGTTCTGCCCTCCAGGTGCCCCTTCACAGACAGTAATAGAACTGAAACCCCCATGAATCATTCTGAAAATAATTAGGTGCTATAAACTGTAGTAACGGAACTCTGACATTTGTTATTAAACTACAGGGAAATATCTACCTGTGTTGGCTGGGACCCAGATCCTGCCCTCCCTTGCTTAGTATCATGATTTTTAAACTGGAGACATTTTATTAAAGAAAAGAACTAAACGCATAGATCCAAACAACCAGACTTCCGCGCTGCTTCAGCCCCTGCTTTGTCTTCCTTGTTTACCATGACCTGTCCTGAATTCTATGCCAGAGGGTCTCAACCTTTTTCTTTCTGAGGCACCCCGGAACATAATATAAAAACTTCAGGACCCAGCAGGGGGGCCTCAAGGCTCCTGGCTTCAGCCACGGGATGCGTGTGGGGGGCCTTCAGGGCTTTAGCCCTGTGGGTCTTGAGGAGGCATTAAGGGCTCCGGACTTCAGCCACCAGGCGTGGCGGGGAGGGTGCTGGAGCTTCAGCTGTGGGCGGGTTTGGGGCTTCAGACCCGCAGCTCTGTTCCTGGTTTCACCCCAGCACTGGAACTCAGGGCCACGTGCTTCAGTTGCAGGGATCCGCAGCCCCTGGTTGAGAACTGCTGCTCTATACCGCATACAGAGACATCTAGTATCTGAATAATATAGAGCAATTCAACACATCATTTCATAACACTTAGGGCCAAAATAGCAATAGATGTTGCAGGTGGGATCTGTATTACCCTGGTGCAGGGGATCAATCTGCAGAAACACAAAGGGTGGTTTGGGATTTAGGGTTGGGTGAAAGTGTGGTCAGACAATCCACCCTCAACCACTCTTTTTGTGAGAGGGAGGGTAGCAAACCCAGAGGGGTTCTGCTAGTGTTCTGTAACCTGGGGTGAGGTGATGAAGGATTCCATTCCCCTGCCGCCCTTTGCATTGTGCAGCTCCTGTTACCGCCTTTCAAGCTTCGATTTCCTGCAGGTTATCTGTGTGTGTTTGTCATTTGACAGCAAAAAAAAAATAATAAAAAATTGCAAAGCCCACAAAATGTCCTGGGAAGTTTCATTTGTTACCAGCAAGCCCTTTCTAGCAACAGCTCGACAAAGCATCAGAAAGTGCCAAAAGAACGTATTCTTTTTTTTTAACTTGCTTCCCTGTTGCTAAAATAAGGCTTAATTGATTAGAAACTGCTCTCAGGCTGACTTTTTTGTGGAGGTTTTTTTTTTTTGTATTATGAAGTTTCAATTTAAAGTGATTTAAAGTGACTGAATTACAGTGTCCCTCATATACCTTCCCATCCACTCTGCAGTGAAAAACACCCACAGACCTTTTAACTCCAGAGGAATTACTGCGGGCAGCTCGAATAGAATGTCTAGGGTTGATTGAAAGCAAAGTTTAAATACTAGTACTGCTACTCATGATGATCATGCAGAAGCTTAAAGGCAGGAAAACTCATGGCTAACTGACACACATTGCTTCCCTCTGCTCAAACTGCAGCTCTCCTGGGGATGCTTGTCCTTGTCAAAGACTTTTCTGCAATACCTGCTTATGCAGCACTGCATCCCGTAGGCCAAATGCTGTCCCAGCTTCCCTGCATCTTGGATTAATAATGGGTTGTGGTTATTATCGTTGTTACGATCATGCCGCCTTCTCCCTTTGTCATGCTTAAAGGAAAAAAAAACCCACAATCAAAAACAGTCGTCTCAATTATTTAAACAAATGGCATGTTGCAGCCTCCCCGGCTGCTTAAATAGCAGAAGGGTAAAGCCATTGCGCGGTTGTTACCACACACTGCTAAATGCAGAAAGCATTTGACCTGAATTACAGTGACCTATGATAGCAATGCTGTGCTAGCTATGTACTGTTGGGTTGAAGTAAACTGCTGGGTTCTATAGGATAAAGCAAAACTCAAGAAAGCTCAGTGATGGGATTATGCCTCCTTGGCAGCACACCCCAGCGGTTTCAGGTCTGACCAGAACTGCTTTAGTGACAGAGGCCCAGATCCTCAAAGGTGACTCCTGACTTCCACTGACTTCAGTAGAAGACTAAATTAGGAGAGTTAGGAGACTAAATATCTTTGGGCCAGAGGCACTGTGTTTGACCCTATACAGGATCCTACACAGCCCCATTGATCGCAGCATTGAGGGCTCTTCAGCTCAGGACTTGACAGGATGAGGCCCCATATTGGAACAGGAAATCTAAGAACTACTAGCCTTAGCCTGATCCTGAGAAAACTTCATTAGCTTATTTAATGTTTTCAGTTTTTTTCCGAAATTGGACTATGGAGATATTTTATCAGCGTGACTTCATGGGTAGTTGCAATTTGCTGGAATATCATAGCATGTAGAAATGAACCTGAAATAATTCCCCAGTTCCAAACATCCCCAAACTTTGGATGTGGTTGAAATCTCAGCATGGATCTTGGTCCTAACTGTAATCTTGGGCAAGCCACTCAATCTCTCTGTCCCTCATCTGTCAAATGGGGCTAATAATACTTCCTTTCTCCCACCTTTTCTCTGTGATGTCTATTTTGATCATAAAATTGTCAAGGCAGGGATTACCTCTTACTGTGTGTAACCCACACACCTTCAGGGTGTGGTGTTCTGTCCCATCTAGTGGCACTGAGACTACTTAGAGAGAGTTAAATGAGTCTGCTCTCCATGTGGTAGAGGCTCATGCACTAAGCTCCAGAGGTCCCCGGTTCGATCCTGCCCGCTAACGACCAGGGGTCTGTTGACATTAGATATGCACATATACCAGGCGTTCTCAAATTTTATTGCACTGCAACCCCCTTCTGACAACAAAAATTACTACACGACCCCAGGAGGGGGGACTGTGAGCGGGCAGGCTAAAGCCCCAGGTCTTCAAGCCCAAGCAAGGAGCTTGTAACCTGAGCTCCACCACCCAGGGCTGAAGCCCTTGGGCTTCAGCCTTGGCCACAGATGATGGGGCTTGGGCTTCAGCTTCAGCCTCGGGCTCCAGTAAATCTAAGCCAGTCCTGGCAACCCCATTCAAATGGGGTTGTGACCCACTTTTGGGTCCTGATCCACAGTTTGAGAATTGCTGATATATACAGTGCCTAGCACAATGGGGATCTTGTCTCTGTTGTGGCCTATAGATGCTATTGTAATACATATAATAAGTAATACCGGCCTGGGCATTTATGGCAGATTAGAGGATCACACAGTGAATTTTGACCCTGAGCCAAAGGCCTGGTAGAATGACATTGCAGGGGGCTCCAGGTTTGCTTGAACCAGCAGTCACTGTAACTGTGCATGCAAGTTAGGCCTGACGTTGTGTGGACAAAATTTATGAATTAGACCCACAATATGAACGTAAATTGAAAACCAAGAGAACCTGAAGGTGTATATCTAGGGTTAGCAGTGTTATCTGGGTAGAGGCTTTCTTCTTTTGGAACAGTTTCAGTAGAAACTCTGATAAGTTTCCATAATGCAGAAAGCCACAAGCCCAGGAAAAATTTTTTTTTGAAGGGGTGAGGTGTTTGACGTCAATGAAAGTCAGAGGGAGATTTTTTTAAAAAATTGAATTTGTGCCTTGTACTGAAATAATTTAGGGAGCGAGACTGATTCATTAAAATAACAATATTCAGGCTTTTAAAAATATATCGGCTTAGTCTAGAAAATTAACTCGTATGAACATCTGGTCAAAGGTCAATCCTTGCTGTTTTCAATATCTGATTACTAATGAATGATATAAGAGAGTGTCCTTCAAAAGAGATTTTATTAAATGAACAGTAGCCAAAACTGAATTACAGTGGGACAACTGTGGAAATACATGTAACAAGGAGCTAATGAATATATCCATTTTGATTAACCTAGTCTTACAAATGCAAAATTAATTCAGAATGATGAAACACTTAGGACAATGGTGACTTTCATGTCATTTCTGAATTCTGATCTCTTCCCCTCCTGCGCGCATAACTGTGCATGTCAAATTATCAAATCATTCAGTTAATTCATCAACTATTACAATACAAAGGAATCTGTTAGGAGGGGGAAGGGAAAAATACTATTCCCCCTCCCCATTTCAAGTACTGTTGTTCACTGTCACAGCAAACTATGTGCCAAGACCAGATCTTAGTCATCCTGGTCAATTAAATCTATCCTTCTGATTGAAATACATCAGTGTTACAGTAACATAAATGTGTGTGCAGGGAGAAGCACATTTACAATAACAGTAAAACAAATACACAAAGGGCACTTTGCCATGAGATGAGGTGTGGTTCTAGCAATATTCCTCATTCTAAGCTCAGGAGAATCCTGCTCATTATACTAGTAATACTGTACCTAATGGAAAAAGAAACTTCACCTGTGCTTGAACTTAACAGGTGAAATCCTGGCCCTGCTGAAGTCAATGGGAGTTTGGCTATTGATTCCAGTACAGCCAGGATTTCACCCAGTGGTGCGGATCCTGCTGTCACTGAACTCACTAGGGAGCAGGAGCAAGGTCCTGATATTTTCAAGCATTAGGAACATGCATGGCTCATTCAACAGCTCATGGCTTGTTTCTTTTGAGCCAGGCCTCGGGCCCCCATGCAAAATCCTGAATGGAACCAGTGTAGGTAACACATATGTAAGTGCTGTGTAAGTAATATGGACCAGATTTTTCTGAGCTGCTGGGCACCGACAGCTCTCATTGACTACATTTGGCATTCTGGGCAGGCAGGACCACAGAAATCAGGCTCTGTGGCCTAAATTTTCATCAATGTCTCGAAATTTTGGGTGACACAATTTTTGAGAGCTCTACTTGAGATGCCATTTAGAAAATCAGGCCCCTTTAAGGGGTGGGGTTGAGTTGGAAACCCAAAACCAGAGGTATCCTAAATACTAGCCATTCTGGAAAGTTTAGGTCTATATCAGTCAGACTTCAGTAAGTTCAAGTACTGCCTCATATGAATTAATACAAAAGTAGCTTTTCTTATGTTAATCCCCCACATATATGTAACATATATAAATTATGTGAGATGTTATCACACTTATCTTTATCTCCATTTTCTTCTGTTGGTCACATGGCAATTTTATTACCCAACTCTGTAAAGCACTTAGAGCAGCGGTTCTGAACCTGAGGGGGGGCGGTGCAAGATGCCCTTTCTGGGGGTGCGAGATAGGCCAGATTTTTTTAGTAAGTAAATGATCAAAAACACAAATTAAGCACAGGCACGTAAGTAGAACTACTTTGTTTCATCAAACCTATGTATTTATTAATATTATAATTTTTTTAACGATTACTGTAATATACAAACAAAAATATATCTAGGTTTAAAGAACTGACCTACTTCAATGATTTTTGATAAGGGGTGCAAGAACATATTTTGAGAACCAAAGGGGTGTAGGCTGCGGTAAAGGTTAAGAACCACTGACTTAGAGCTACACTTACAAGGTGCTATATAAGTGGGAAAGTATTTAATAATATGATGAAGGAAGTGGTATGTAAACATTTCAGCGAAGGACCGAACCGGGTGACATTTTTGACACCCCGCCCTCAACATCCTGCCCCCCCATCTGAAAAAAAAATCAACATGTTTTATTTCGATATTTTGGAAATGAAACATTTGGATTTTTCAATTTGAAATGGCCTTTTGGATAGAAATTTCCTTTAATTTGAATTAAAAATTTAAAAAATATGAAATGCTCAAAATCTAAATAAAACATTTTTGTTTTGGGTTAAGTAAAACATCTAACTAAACCTGAAATGAATTTTTTTTTAACTTTTTTGATTTGCCAAAAATGTTGTTAAAATTTCATTTTTGGTTGAAGCCAAAATGAGTCTCTCTCCCCACCCCCTCCCGAATTGCTGGTGAATGGAAACATCTGCTATTCACCAAGCTCTGAGCAGGAATTGTCTCTCACTGTGTGTGTCTGTACAGCACTCAACACAATAGGGCCCTGATCTTGCTTTGGGTCTTGGTGTACTACTGTATTACAAATAATAGTAATACTAGATTCAGTACAATACTCTTTTAAATTCACTGGTTAATATAGCAGCTATTAGAAAGCATAACCCACACGCTGCAATAAGCTGCCACTAACAATTAAAAAATAGCGACTATAGGCTATGAACCTTGACAGATGCTGTGCTGGAGCTCCTTGCCCAAGGAAGAAGGACCCCATTCACTGACCCATGCAGAGATCCCTTTTGCAATGTGGAAAAGACGTGTGTGGCAATCTCTGTGTGTGAATCCCACTCTTTACACAAGTTGCCTATGTGCATGGACTGTAATATGAATGGAGCTGCTTTCATATTCGCTCATGTGAGTCAATATATAATCTAATAGGCATTCAACATGCAAACCATATTCTACTTCTGTGAGGTCTCATCCCACCCAGGCCATTCCACTGTTAGAGGATATGGAATTGGAATGCCTTTTGGCTTCTATTCATGGCCTCAAAAGACCATGGACACTTTCAGCTTTGCTCACATTTAATATCTGGATCTTAGACTTAACTGAATCACTCAGGGATTTATGGCACCCATGAGGGACCAGACATTGTGTTGGGTAATAGATTATGCTAATACAATTATGTTGGTTTTTATCTGCAACAGATTTAATATTGATTTGCTCTATTTTAATATTTAACAATGTGCTTCATTTAGGCAGTAATTCCACAAAGCACTTACATACAAATGCGAAGTACTCCACTTAGGAAGGGAACAATCAGTTGCACACATACAAAATTGGGAAATGACTGCTTAGAAAGGAGAACAGCAGAAAGGGATCTGGGGGTCACAGTGGATCACAAGCTAAATATGAGTCAACAGTGTAACACTTGCAAAAAAATCCAAACTCCTTTCAGAAGTGTTGTAAGGAAGACACCAGAAGTAATTCTTCCACTCTACTCCACGCTGATTAGGCCTCAGCTGGAGTACTGTATCCAGTTCTGGGCACCACATTTCAGGAAAGATGTCAACAAATTGGAGAAGAGCAACAATAATGATTAAAGGTCTAGACAACATGACCTATGAGGGAAGATTGAAAAAATTGGGTTTGTTTAGTCTGGAGAAGAGAAGACTGAGAGGGGACATAACAGTTTTCAAGTACATAAAAGGTTGTTACAAGGAGGAGGGAGAAAATTTGTTCTCCTAAACTTCTGAGGAAGGACAAGAAGCAATGGGCTTAAATTGTAGCAAGGGTGGTTTAAGTTGGACATTAGGAAAAACTTCCTAACTATCAAGGTAATTAAGCACTGGAATAAATTGTCTAGAGAGGTTGTGGAATCTCCATCATTCGGGGTTTTTAAGAACAGGTTAGACAAACACCCGTCAGGGATGGTTTAGTACAGGGGTTCTCAAACTTCATTGCACCACGACCCTTTTCTGACAACAAAAATTACTACACGACCCCAGGAGGGGGGACCAAATCCTGAACCTGCTTGAGCCCCACTGCCCTAGGTGTGGGGGCCAAAGCCTGAGCTCCACCGCCCTGGGCAGGAGGAGAAGGGGGAGGGTCAAAACTGTAACCTGATCCCTGCCACCCAGGCAGTGGGGCTCGGGCTTCAGCTTTGGTCCCAGGTCCCAGCAAGTCTAAGCCAGCCTTGGCAACCCCATTAAAACAAGGTCATGACTCACTTTGCGGTCCTGACCCACAGTTTGAGAACCACTGGTCTAGTACCTAGCCCTGCCCTGAGTGCAGGGGACTGGACTAGATGACCTCTCAAGGTCCCTTCCAGTCCTATGATTCCAAGTACATGTTTAATTTTATGAATTCCGTATTCAGCAAAGCGCTTAAGCATATTAAGCCTGTGCTTTGCTGAATCAGGGCCCCAGTAATTAACACAAGCATAAAGTAAGTTTAAAGTGACGTAGTATGTTTGAAATTTTGACTCAAATTTAATATGCTATTTATAATTGTTATTTTGATTTAAACAAACTTAAAAAGCCCCCACCCCCAAATAATAACTATCTAAGGCTTTAGATATCTTTGTCATCAAATAAAACTACAACCCATCATCAGTAAAAGACTTAAACAAGGATTGGTGGAAGGATGGATATGAAAATCCTCAATCAGATCTGCAAATATAGACTCACTGAAATCAGAAATCAGAATAGAATATGCAGCTCTCTGTCCCGTTTGCACTCAGATGTGCTGCAGTTTACAAGATGAGGCCCTTATGATGTCTATGAAGAAAGGAAAATTCTGGTGCACCTCTGAACATAAGAAGTACAGTAGGATTCTTACCAGATTCTGTCCTTTTACCAATCTCACTGCATGGAGCTGGCTTGCAGACTTCAGATGCACAGAATCAGCTTTCAATGAAGATTTCCCCGAGTATTTGGGATTAGATATCAGTATTTTTTTGCTAATTCAATTTTGCTTCATTCTGGCTTCTGAGCAAACAATGGGCTCCCTATATCATTGTCTGAAGCACATTCATGTTTGTGCTAAGGCACCCAGAGTCTCACCATGTAATCTGAAAGAATTTTTCACAATGGGTTATCCCTGACAGTATTTAGCAAACATGTCACGTACCACAATATGGGCCAGCAGTATGTGAGAGAGAGGCTGCCGCTTGCAGCCTCATAGTATAGGCATCAGAGTGTTGTGTACCTAGAGCTACAAGAGGCGTGACTTTGCCACAATATTTATAGTTTTAACATCCGATAATTAGGGTGCTTCACAGAATTAGATAGCCCAGCAATTTAATGGGAGGGAGGAAACATTAGAGTACTGGATTGAGAGTCAGAACTCCTAAGCTCATTTCCAAGTTCTGCCACTGACTCATGGTGAGACCTCATGCAAGTCACTTAACCTCTCTGTGTCTCAGTTTCACCTATTGTTCATAAGAACGGCCATGCTGGGTCAGACCAAAGGTCCATCTAGCCCAGTATTCTGTCTTCCGACAGTGGCCAATGCCAGGTGCTCCAGAGGGAATGAAAATAACAGGTAATCATCAAAAAGAAAAGGAGTACTTGTGGTACCTTAGAGACTAACCAATTTATTTGAGCATAAGCTCTCTAAGGTGCCACAAGTACTCCTTTCCTTTTTGCGAATACAGACTAACACGGCTGTTACTCTGAAACATGTAATCATCAAGTGATCCATCCCCTGTTGCCCATTTCCAGCTTCAGGTAAACAGAGGCTAGGGACACCATCCCTGCCCATCCTGGCTATTAGCCACTGATAGAACTATCCTCCATGAACTTATCTAGTTCTTTTTTGAACCCTGTTATAGTCTTGGACTTTACAACATCCTCTGGCAAAGAGTTCCACAGGTTGACTGTGCATTCTGTGAAGAAATACTTCCTTTGGTTTGTTTTAAACCTGCTGCCTATTAGTTTCATTTGGTGATCCCTAGTTCTTGTGTTATGAGGAGTAAATAACACTTCCTTATTTACTTTCTCCACATCCATCATAATTTTATAGACCTCTATCATATCCCCCCTTAATCATCTCTTTTCCGAGCTGAAAAATCCGAGTCTTATTAATCTCTCATCATATGGAAGCTGTTCCATACCCCTAATCATTTTTGTTGCTCAGTTTTTGTACCTTTTCCAATTCCAGTATATCTTTTTTGAGATGGGGTGAGCAGATCTGCACACAGTATTCAAGATGTGGGCATACCATGGATTTATATAGAGGCAATATGATATTTTCTGTCTTATTATCTATTCCTTTCCTAATGATTCCCAACATTCTGTTAGCTTTTTCAACTGACGCTGCACATTGAGTGGACGTTTTCAGAGAACTATCCACAATGACTTCAAGATCTTTCTTGAGTGGTAACAGCTAATTTAGACCCCATCATTTTATACATATAGTTGGGTTATGTTTTCCAATGTGCATTACTTTGCATTTGTCAACACTGAATTTCATCTGCCATTTTGTAGCCCAGTCATCCAGTTGTGTGAGATCCCTTTGTAAATCTTTGCAGTCTGCTTTGGACTTAGCTATCTTGAGTAGTCTTGTATCATCTGCAAATTTTGCCACCTCACTGTTTACCCCTTTTTCCAGATCATTTATGAATATGTTGAACAGCGCTGGTCCCAGTACAGACCTCTGGGGGACAGCACTATTTACCTCTCTCCATTCTGAAAATTGACCATTTATTCCTACCCTTTGTTTCCAATCTTTTAACCAGTTACCAATCCATGAGAGGACCTTCCCTCTTATCCCATGACAGTTTATTGTAAAATGGAAATAAAATACATACCAATCTCAAAGGGGTATTCTGAGGTTTTATTAGTTTGTGTTAGTAAAGCACTAGGAGATTGTCAGGTGAAAGATGCTATAGACATTCAGAATATTATTATCATACCTAACTTTAACACATTCCAATATTGTGCTGTCTAGGCTGTCGTATTGTGTTGCCTGTGTTATCCGTATCAGTGGCATGAGAGAGGCTTCCTGCATGCTTGGTTTTTGGCTGGGAAACACTATCTAGGCTATCCTGTGCTACTGGTAGCTCATGTTATGGCATAGTACAGAGGTCACACCATCGCTCAGAAAATACTGTTGCATGCAACCTGGCTTTTAGTTCCAGTGATATGCATGATGCAAAGTACTGCAACCCCATCTTGCATTCCTGATAGCCAATTTCTGTGCCAGATGCTTGCTCACACCTGGTGTAAAATTTTTAAAAAATCTGTCTCATTTGACTCATCCCGGGAGTAGGAAGCTTTAAAGAGATGGTCACAGATGAAAAACCAGATTTTCAAAGGGACACTGAAACAAGTGTGCAAATGAGCAATTGTGACAAAGTTAACAATTTTGAATGCACATGTGAGTGCAAAAAAAAAATCACACATGGATGCTCCTGCAAATATTGTGGGCACATTTGAAAATTTGAGTATCGACATCAGATTTCTCAGTTCTTCAGGGATGGTGTCCCTAGCCTCTGTTTGAAAGAAGTTGGGAATGGGAGACCAGGGATGGATCACTTGATGGTTACCTGCTCTGTTCATTCCCTCTGGGGCACGTGGCATTGGCCACTATCGGAAGACAGGATACTGGGCTAGATGGACCTTTGGTTCTGACCCAGTCTGGCCGTTCTTATGTTTTCTTTTGATATGTTCTAGTGCTGGTTTGAAGGCAATTAGTATAAATTTCCTTTACACACATTACCGGGGACAGTATTTGTACAAGATTATATTTGTCACAGAAAACCTCTGAGTTTCTTAGATATTTCCTCATACTCTGTTCATTACTTCAAGGACACAAAGTTCTTCTGGGAATGTAAAAAATTCAGTGTCCTCAAGGACCATGTTTTCCAGTTAGCTCTGATTTAGCAGATGACGGTGAAAAAGGTAGCCAGACTACTCCTGAGTGATGGCACCCATGTTGATGTTGAGGCGAGAGAGTTGTTGCAGCTAATACTTGCATATAGGCTAGGATCAGAAATAAATAATGGATATTCTGGTTTGGGGCGGTACAATATATTAGTGTGATTTTTTTTTCCCCTCCCCTAATGCTACTCCCTCTTAAATCTGGAGGATCACAAGGCATCACACTGCTGGTTGATGCTGAGATTACTATTAGCCCTTGAAATATGTAAATGGCCAAATTCTGCTCTCTGGTACGTTTGGTGCAGTCAGTAGTCTTACTCCAGATTTCCAGCAGTGTAAGACAGCAGCATTTGCTCCAAAGAAAACCAGGTTTCTAGGGCAAGATTTTCAAAGGTACAAAGAGCAATTAGGCACCCAGCTCCCTTTCAAAGTCAATGGGAAATGAGCACCTAGCCCCCTTTTATGCCTTTCAAAATCTCTCCTCTAAGCTCCACGGGCAGATCTGTCCATATCACATGGGTTCTCAGCCTGGGACTCCTGACTACTTCCCTTCCATTACTGTTGAACGGCAACAGGGTGCTGGCTAGATCCCAGCTAGACAGGAGGGAACTCCCAGAGCGTCCTGGTATAAAACCACTGTCATATTATACGTGTTTAAGTGCGTAAATCTTTAGAAGGACCATATCTGGTTCTGTGGGTGGAGACTTTGACAGATGGGATCGTGTTGTGGCTGTGACTTCATTATACAGCTGTCAGTGTGTCTATTCCTCTCAGTGTGATACGAATGAATAAATTCTTGTCCTTTATTTTTCTGAACAAAGTAAATGGCTAATTTTGTTTTTAAAGAGCTAAAATGAACTGAGGAAAATAGGTCGACCCTCTGAATTCATAATCAAATTTGCTTAGTTTATTAATTTTATTTATTTGTATTATGATAGTGTTAGACGCCATGGTCAGGACCTAATTGTGGTCGGTGTTGTATCAATTCAGAGAAAAGATGGTTTTTGCTCTAGAGTTTACACCCTAATAATTATTGTAGTCACTAAATTAAGTTTTGACTTCATTTTGCTACCACTGCTCTTTCAGTACAGCTGTGGGAGAGTGTACTGGATCCAACAGCACCTTGTGCATCATTAAAGGATTGTAAATGAAGGAGAATGGGCCTCGTGTTCGGAATGCAGAATCTTTGGTGGTGGTGGTGATGTGTGAGCTGCCAAGAACAGATCTGGACTCAGTTCCCAGGCTGAATTTGCTGGCTGGTAGTTAAAAAGATGGTGTTTTTCTGTTTGTAAACGGTCCATATTTGGGTAGAGTCAGTGAGAGGTATTGAATATGGACCCCACTGTCCCATTTCCATGGAAACCACTAATCAGCATAGAACTACACTTCAGACAAGACCTAAATTGTAATAACTTCACTTGGGATCCCACATGGGAGCTTTGAGTGGGACTGAGAGACAATTATATTGTACTTTGTCTTGCCCTGAAAGGACTGTATTTTATCCTGAGGAATAGCCCTGAGGCAGATAACTTTTATGTCACTTTTGCAGCCCCCTGGTACTATCTTTGCCCCACCCTCCTGCACAGTGCCAGCTCAGACCCTGTCAGGATAGGCCCTGGCATGTTGGTCTGAACAGCTGGGATAATGGCAGGCTGGACATTGATTTAGTTGTTTGCAGGTTTATTCATGTTAAAATCTTATAAAATCATATAAAAATTCATATTAAAAATGTTGTTTTATGAAGGACTTTCCAATTTTTTCCCAAAAGATAGTTTTTTCATGTGTTATGGAGGTAAAATAACCTCCCAGCTGAGCCACTTGATTTGTGGTTAAACCTTCCATAGGTCACTGCTTTCAGAAATAAACATTCAGGACCCCACTCCTGCTCCCACTGAAATCCATGACAAAACTCCCATTGATTCAAATGAGAGCAGGCTCGAGCCTCTACCAGCAACTAGAAAGCTTAAGAACAGTTCTGATGGCTGGAGGCAAGGTCTCGCTCTTTCACCTTATAACAAGAGAAGTGTTCATGGTTGAGGAACAATCAGAATATTTGTCTCTTTAGATGAATAGCTCTTTAAGATTGCATTGAAAGTCAATATTCCCATCTGCGGCTGTGAGGCTATCCAGAGCCCCCAGTAAATCAGCATGCAGGAACTGAGAGCTCTGTCCTTGAAGAGATGCACAGTGACCTTGCTTATGCTTACTCTGGAGGAATAACCAGGAAAAACCTAGAAACCCAAACAGAGAGCAGCGATGACGAAAGGCAGTGCATGCTGTACGCAAATGTTACAGTATCAAAGGCATTATCTGAACCTCACCTTGTTAAATAAAATGCAGCTTTTCATGATAGCCTAACCAGATTGCTGCTGCTGTTTTTGCAGGGGGCTGGAATGTAAGCCTCATGATCATTACATACTTGTTCGATAATAGTATACCCCGGTCACGTCTCCCTGCAAGTGCATTTCACTGGAATCACTGAGCAGAAGCAAAGAAGAGCTGATGATATGTGCTGCCGAAAAAGGTTGCGGGAGCCCTGTATTTTCCACTGACTGCAGTTTTCTGTTTTATTTGCAGCTTCTCCCATCTGGAATATCAAAGCGGGATTGAAGTAGATAATTGTTAGCAGCGGGTTTATGTGAGAGAGACTGCAGGGAACAGAATGCCTCGCGCACAGCACAAACGGCTTCGTCTGAAAGAACTATGAATAGATTTTTAGATGTTACCCACATCTAATGCTCCTGGAAACTTTACAGTGGAATGAGCCATTGCGCCCAGTTCTTTAGTTAACAACCAAAAGGGGCAAGAAGGGGGACGCAAGGCTGAACAACGGGACACCTTGTCCTTGGATTTCTCACAGAAAAGCTAGCAAATGTTTCCCACCACCTTCAAGTGAAAAGAGCCTGAATGCTACAATGAACTGAATTCTACCCAACAGAGCTTAAGTAAGCTTTTTGCACAAGGATGGGATACAGCGACCCCTCGTCAAGCAGGGATTTGCTGGGGAACAGAACTTTGTTCTTCATCTTCATCTGCACTTTTGCTGTGGTCACTTTGCTGCAGCAGATACTGTATGGGAGAAACTATCTCAAGAGGTAAGAGGGTAGCAGAAAAAGTTCTATCTGATCAGACATATTTGTGACAGAGATTCTGGTGCAAAGGGGAATCCAATCATGCACCAATAGCATGAACATCCTGGCAAGAGTGTGGGAGAAGGTGACTGGCAGCTGTAGCATTTGTCAGGGTTATTAAAGAAAAATGCTAGGTAAGATATTAATTGTATGTATTTTAAATCTCAGTTGGTGTAAATCACTGGTTCTGCTGAGATCATTGGACCTATGCTGACTTATACGAGCTGAAGATCTGGCCTAATGTGCCAAATTTTGCCCTCATTTATACCCTGTATAGCCTGCCACATCGCTCTGTGTCATCTTGTGTATGTCAGGGCAAAACTGTCCAGAAAGAATGAAGTGAGATCATTGTAAAAGTTTAATGCTTTTGTAAAATAAATGCAAATGTATTTCCAGAGATTCACATGATTGTAGCAATATCAGATGTCAGAATAACAAACGGCTCACTTTATTCCATGACGGTATTTGTGTTAATTTGGGAGAAGGATGGTGTGAATGAATCGGTGGTGTTGCCTAAAGATCACATCAGTCATCAGCCTGAAAATGGTGAATTTGATGTTTCTTGCTCAGTCCCAACAAAATACCCGCTGGGAACGTCAAGTGTTTACCTGAGCCTTAAAGGATCTATTTAAAAAATATCGTTGATGGTTTTGATTTACAAAGGGAAATATTCCTATTTAACCCTTTTAGGCACCTGGGCTTCAATAACACGTGACTGCTGTGGAAGTTTTTATGTTTTAATTTTAAGAGTAACTGGCAAAAAGATTTATGGTTTGATTGTCCCCTGCCTTGCATCTTTAGTAGTCATCTGTGTATGCATTTTAAATACTATCAAATGATAAATTTCCTCTCACCATGGTAACGTTTCACAATCACTAGGCACTGACCTTACACAGATGCAAATGATAACAGAAGGGGCAGGGTAGCGGAAAATTCAAGCCCTAAATGTGAGTGAATAACGTAGAAAAATAACCACATTAAAACAAACCCAGTTCTGGGGAGAAGATGCAGTTAAAATTCTTCTACTGGGCCAAACTCTGTCCTGATTTATTCCCTGTGTTTCTCTGTTGACTTCAGTGGGGTTGCAAAGGATGCAAGAAAGGGCAAAAGTTGACTCCCAAGCTCTAACTTGCGAAGAAAAGCTGGTGCTGTTATTTTAGTCTGTCCTGCTCTGGTGGTTGCTATCACAAAAACTGAAGCAACGAGATGCCACAAGTTTTGTAAGTGTAGGTTAATACACACTTACGTTAAGCTTAGCTGTGACTTTTAGTGGTTTGTGTCTTTGGTTTTTAATGAGAATATCAGTCCCTGCAGTGCCACTCAAGACACATTTTCTTCCAGTGTTTGGGAGAAAGTACGTAGGACACCATCCTGAGGTGGGGTGATGACCCTTATCTCCCAGTGAAGACAATGGAGGTTGAAGGAACTCAGTACCTGGCGGGATCAGGCCTTTAGATATTAAAGAGAGGAGGGCAGTTGCTGTATGTAAAGTCACTATAATTTGTCACTTCCCCACTGTTCTCAGTCTCTCACTGTTCTGCAATGGGTTATGGTTGTGGGCTGGCAGTTCTTTACATCATTTGGATAAATGCACCATATTTTAAAAAACGTAAGTTTTTGGCAGCTGCCTTCTTCTCTACTCAGCCAGCAGCGCGTAAATAAAATTACAGTTCTCCAGTGGTCTGCTCACTGGGCCACTCGCTAATGAGAATTGCACGTATCCTTAGATTAGTGTCTCATTATCGTCCTCCCGGACCAGGCCCTCCATTAAAATGTTACACAGGCTGCAAAGTTGGTCAGACCCCCCTCAGATCCTTTATATGTTGCACCGCCTGATAACGCTCTTGAGCTGGGGGGTTTTAAGAACATCTTTCTAGGGAGGAAGTGGGATATTTATAGTTGCAGCACAGCCTGCCAAGCTGGAGATTGAGGATGCTGGCTGAACACGAGGCCAAGTTCCTCACTATGATTCAATGTGCTTTTGGCTTTACTATAGCCTGTGCTATAGGACTCTCTGCGTGCAGCACTAATAGGCCTCTTGTACTTTTCCCAAGGCAGCAGAGAGAAATTCCCCAGAGTACGTCGAGAAACCTGGAAAGTGACCCGAATTACGCTCAGAGTAAAGTTATGATGCTTTCAAGCATAAAGAGAACATCGGACCAGATTGTCTCATCCTGGCAAGAAGCCTGTGGGAATAGGAAGGGGCCTGCAAGGCAGGAAGGGTTTGTGGGGCTGAACCCACTGAGGGTACAGCTACACTGCATGCTCCTTACAGCACTGTGTGAAGTACATACACTGCACGGCACCCTTCCCCCCCCCCAGTAGCGTTGCCAGGTCCGGTTTTTGCCCCGAACACCTGGTCGAAAAGGGAATCTGGCAGCGTCAGTCAGAACAGCCGACGAGGCCATTAAAAGTTCAGTTGGCGGTGCAGTGGGGCTGGCAGGCTCCCTACCCACTTCCGCGCGGCTCCCGGAAGTGGCTGGCACGTCCATTAGCTCCTAGATGGAGGCAGAGTCAGGGCTCTGCATGCTGCCCCCGCCCCGAGCGCCAGTTCTGCAGCTCCCATTGGCTGGGAACCATGGCCAATGGGAGCTGCAGGCGCGGCACCTGTGGGCAGAGGCAATGTGCAGAGCTGCCTGGCCATGCCTCCACCTCTGAGCCGCGGGACATGCCGGTTGTGCTTCCGGGAGCTGCCTGAGGTAAGTGTGGTCTGGAGCCTGCACCCCGAGACCACTCCTGTGCCCCAACCCTCTGCCCCAGCCCTGAACTCCCTTCCACATCCTGAACCCCTCATTTTTGGCCCCACTCCAGAGTCTGCACCCCCAGCTGGAGCCCTCACCCCCCTGCAGCCCAACCTCCTGCTCCAGCCCAGAGCCCCCTCTTACACCCTGAACCCCTCATTTTTGGCCCCATCTCAGCGCCCGCACACCCTAGCTGGAGCCCCTCATCCCCTCCAACATCCCAACCCCCTGCCCCAGCTGGGTGAAAATGAGCAAGTGAGCGTGGGGGAGAGTGAGCAACAGAGAGGGGGGGATGGAGTGCGAGGGGTGGGGCCTTGGGGAAGGGGAGGGGCACGGGCGGAGCCGTGGGGTAGCGGGCGGGGCAAGGGTGTTCGGTTTTGTGCGATTAGAAAATTGGCAACCCTACCCCCTAGCATGGGTGTAAACAGCAGTGTAGATTGAAGTACTGCTCAGGCGGATCAGGACACGCCAGAACCTGTACCCTACACTGCTCTCTCTGTGCCCAAGTGGTGCCTCCCGCATCCAATGTCCTGCTGCCTCCCCGCTGCTGGAGCCTTTCCCCACTGCAGTGAAAGATCTGGGCAGCAGGGACCTGCCAGAGCTTTTCCCTGCTGGTTACCCCCTGGCAGATCTTTTCACTGCTGCGTGTAGCTACACACCACAGTGCAGATGCAGCCAGCTTTTTGCTGCGATGCGTAGCGACACATACCCTACGTGCTGTCATCAGTGAGCCTGCAGTGTAGACATACCCTGAGTTCCTCTAAAGCAGGGGTGGCCAACCTTTGACTCCGCAGCCACACGCAGCTCTTCAGAAGTTAATATTCGGCTCCTTGTAGAGGCGCCGACTCCGGGGCTGGAACTACAGACGCCATCTTTCCAATGTGCCGGGGGAGGGTGGCTCACTGCTCAACCCCTGGCTCTGCCACAGGCCCTGCCCCCACTCCACCCCTTCCTGCCCCCTCCCCTGAGCCTGCCGTGCCTTCGCTCCTCCCCCCATTCCAGAGCCTCCTGCACACCACGAAACAGCTGATCAGGGAGTGCGGGGAGAGAGGGGGAGGCGCTGATCAGCGGGGCTGCTGGTGGGTAGGAGGTGCTGGGAGCAGAGGAGGGGGGCTGCTGACGTGTTACTGCAGCTCTTTGCAATGTACATTGGTAAATTCTGGTTCCTTCTCAGGCTTGGGTTAGCCACCCCTGGGCTAAAGCATCATTTCATGAGAGGAGTAAAAGGGCCAGCAAAGATGGCAGGGGTGCCAGGGATCTCAGGGCTCTTCAGGGAAGACATTCCACTGACCAGATGCATGGAGGCAAAAGGCATCCTGAATGGTGCATTCATGCTGCTGCACTGATGCCCGCATGCTGCTATTGAGTTCCCCTGTAGCCGCGTGGTGGCAGGTGCGGAGGGAAACAGAGGAAATTAACTCAGCTCCCAGCTGTATTAATTCCTGCCTGAATCTCCACGTAGATGCTGCCAAGGAGCATATCCAGTTCTGTGCTCCACCCACAGTTCTGCTCCCAAAGCCCCTTCCCTGTGGATGGGCTTGATGAGGAGAGAGACCACACAACACAAGAGGAACTCTCTGACAGGTCACTTCCGCTCACTGAGATGCAAGGGATGGTCCAGGCTTATGTCAGGAACCCTCCCTTCTCTCCTCCCCCTTCCACAGATGCTGAAATTCTAGCAACCTAAACAGGTGGTGGGGGGTGGGGGTGAGGAGGAAAACAGGTGCATGGATTAAAATCAAGCAGCCAGATCTGGCCATCCTTACTTGGGCTGAACTCCTGTTGCACACGGTGGAAGTTTTTGCCCGAACAGGAACTGCGGGCTTTGGCTCAGGGACTGTGACAGGAAGGAATAGAACTCTGGGAGACTCAAGAGGAAGAAGAATGGCATGTGACGTGAGCTTTTAGACCTGATCCATTAACATCTGTGGAAAAATTCCTGTGGACTTCAGTGGGCTTTGGATCAGACCCATAGACACAGGAAACTGACACACACCATGTAATAGCCCTTCCTTGCCTCCCACCCCACCCCCATTTTTACAATGTTACTAAAATATGTGAAGACCAAATCCTGCTCACCATAGTCCCTGAGGAGTTCCACTAAAGGAAATGAAACGACTTGCACGACTAAGACAAGCAAGGTTCAGCTGTGTATCTTACATGAACCTGTTAAAGTCTAACCAAATGTTGGAAGATTTCTAGAGAGGGAATCTGACAGCAGGAAAGGGTGGGCTTAGTGGCTATATCAAAGGGTGATAAAGTCAGACACAATTAGGCTTCTTTAATACTGATCTCTGGGGTAATTATTTTTATTGCAGGGTTTATGTGACATGATTAAAAATGTCCTCTCCATTGATCTGCTGAAGTTGGTTAAATCCTGGGGATTCTTATATCTATCCAGAGCACAGCATGCTCTAGTGTGTGCTTTGTTTCAACATTGGGCATCTGTATTTTTTTTTATTTTGAGTCAGATTGTCAACTGCCATCTGGCCCCTTTGTGGGGTCCAGGTGGCACAAAGAGGTTGGATTCTGCTCATTAAGTGGATAGCAGAGCATTCTCCTGGTGTGTGGGAGCTCCCCACTCCTGTAAAGATGTAGAAGTGGCTTCTGCACCAGCTGCCTCCATCCCACGACCCATGGCATAGGGGACATGTCAGGGGAAGGAGGGAACCTATCAGATACCAGGAAAATGTAGCTGATTTGTTGTCTGCTACATTTATCTTCCGCTGGCATAGAATCCATTAGATGCCAGCCCTCTACTGTCCTGACTCCCTCACGGAGTGGGGCTCAAATGCAGAAGAGAATTTGGCCCTCTGAATTACATGCAGGTAACTAGAATAATGTTTAAAGTTTATTAAAGAACTTAACTGAAGTTTTCCATTGCGGCTCTCACTAGAAACACATATAACAATTCTCAAACAACCATATGGTGAGCAAGAAACAGTAAACCTTCCCATTCGGAGTATATGCACTAAAGTATTTAAAGGCTTTCTGCATTCTAAGTTAGCATAAAATCTCACCTACTATATACTGGCACCTAGTGCTTAAAAAAAATCACCCTCTTAAAATGAAAGATTACACCAACATTGGCACGTCCCTAGCATCTTGCATTCACGGACTGCAACCTAGACATCAGTTACCTACTTCTCACAACACCCACACGAGAGAGTTATCAGCTTCTGTGCAGACTGGGAAAGTGAAGCAGAGAAATGGATTGACTTGCCTGAGGTCACTGAATTTGTCAGATCTCATGACTTTCAGTCCTGTGCTCTGTCCACTAGAGAACTTTCCCACCCAAAACGGAAATATTTTCTTGGTGAAATGAAGTACCAGCTAAGGTCCTACATCACTGACTCATGGCAAATTACCTATCGGAGTGTGAAACAAAGTTTTGCTATTGGTCTGGGTTTTCTTAGGAGCAGAAGGACATTGGAGATTGAAGGAGACAACAAAGCCTCAAACCCTGGTCAGTTTCTCACTTTATGTTAAGCATTTCTGTCCCAAAGTCTATTGTTTTTAAGGACAAGTCTAGCCAAAAAAGTTAGGTCAACCCAGCTGTGTCACTCAGGGGTGTGAAAAATCCACACCCCGTGAGTGCAGTAGTTAACCTAACCCTTGGTGTAGACAGAGATAGGTTGACAGAAGAATTCTTCCAGCAACCTACCCATCACCTTTCTGGGACATGAATTAACTACAGTGATGGGAGAACCCCTCCCGTCACTGTTGTGAGTGTCTACACTGAAATGCTAGAGCAACGTAGCTGCTGCCGCACTGTTGTACGTCTACATTTCACCATTACAGAAGAACGGCCATACTGGGTCAGACCAAAGATCTATCTAGCGCAGTATCCTGTCTTCCGACAGTGGCCAATGCCAGGTGCCCCAGAGGCAGAGGTGAAAGTAAGCCGGTATGCACTGGTATGGTGAAAGCAAGAGCCGGTGCGCCGTAACGGGGCAGCCGGCTTCCCCAGGGGGCAATTTAAAGGGCCTGGGGCTCCCAGCAGCGGCTGGAGCCTGAGGCCCTTTAAATTGCTGCCAGAGCCCTGCTGCTGGAGCCCTGGGGTAATGGCAGCGGGGCTCCGGGGGCTATTTAAAGGGCCAGGGCTCCCGCTGCCTCTACGGCCCCGGCCCTTTAAATAGCCTCCGGAGTCCCGCTGCTACTCCAGGGCTCTGGGGGCTATTTAAAGGGCCAAGGGCGGTAGAAGCAGAGGAATCCTGGGCCCTTTAAATAGCCCCCGGAGCCCTGCTGCCAGAGCCCTGGGGTAGCAGCGGCCGAGCCCTGGGCCCTTTAAACTGCTGCTGGAGCCCCCGGCTGCTGCTGCTACCCCGGTTTGGGAAGGGGAGGGCTCTTACCAGTACAGGGTGGGCCGGGGCTGGCTCTGACCCCCCATCCTTCCCCTTCCACCTGAAACCCCGCCCCTTCCGGGGGCCACAGACGGCCCCAACCCAGACCTGTACTGGTAAGTCCCTATTTCTTCTTTCACCCCTGCCCAGAGGGAATGAACAGAACAGGTAATCATCAAGTGATCCAACCCCTGTTGCCCATTCCCAGCTTCTGGCAAACAGAGGCTAGGGACACCATCCCTGCCCATCCTGGCGAATAACCATTGATGGACCTATCCTCCATGAATGTTTTGAACCCTGCTGTAGTCTTGGCCTTTACAACATTCTCTGGCAAGGAGTTCCACAGGTTGCCTGTGCGTTGTGTGAAGAAATACTTCCTTTGGCTTGTTTCAAACCTGCTGCCTATTAATTAGGTGACCCCTAGTTCTTGTGTTATGAGGAGTAAATAACTCTTCCTTATTTACTTTCTACACACCAGCCCTGATTATATAGACCTCTATCATATCCCCCCTTAGTCGTCTCTTTTCCTAGCTGAAAAGTCCCAGTTTTATTAATCTCTCCTCATGTGGAAGCTGTTCAATACCTCTAATCATTTTTGTTGCCCTTTTCCAATTCCAGTATATCTTTTTTTGAGATGGGGTTAGCAGATCTGCACGCTGTAATAAAGATGTGGGGATACCATGGATTTATATAGGGCTGTAGCAGTGTATGCACACCCCGGCCCAAAAAGGGCCACCTTTAAGTCTGCTTGTCTGTCTCTTACCTCTCCACCCCGGGGTCTAAGGACCAGCATAAAGTTAATAGTCCCAGTGCCTTGAGCACCGTGGCCTACTAGCCAGCGTCAATAGCGCGGCCCTTTGGTGAAGGGCAGCATGGCCTCGTAGCCAGGACCCAAGGGGCCACCAGCAAGGGTCGTGGTGACCCAGGTAGGGGGTTATGGGCCCACCTGACTCCACTGGGTCCCGACCTAGGGCCCTGGCAGCGGTGGAGCGGTCTGTCACTGGCACAGCGCTGAGCTTACCTGGGTGGGAGATACCACTCCATCACCCTCCCTGGGTCACTTCCTACTGTTGTTTCTGGTGTGGCAGTCCATGAGGCTTTGGGGTCTCCTGGCTCCGCAGCACTGGTCACTTCCTGGGGCTCTGTTGCTCGCAGGGGTCCAAGCTGACCCTTGGGGCCTCTGATCTCCACAGGCAGAGGCCGTAGTGGCTGCCAGTCCTCAGCAGGAGCTTCCATTCCAGCACAGATCCTTCCCCTCCGGCATCCAGCCCCAAATGATCTGGGCTTCCTCCCTGTATACTGCTGCAGCATCTGGAGCAAGCCCAGTCTGGCCTAGGGGGCAGGACTTCTGCTGTCCATAATGTGGGCTTAACCCCCTCTTGGCTAGTGCGGGGTATGCACACCCTGTCACAAGCGGCAAAATGATATTTTCTGTCGTATTATCGATCCCTTTCCTAATGATTCCCAACATAGCCTAACTCTTTACTCCTCTTTAAAATTGGTTATACCAGTTGCTGCTACTGCTGCGTTTCATATCTTATTGAGTACACGAGCACTCTGCATGGTGCACTCTTCTCTCACTCTCCACTGGTTATTCATTATCACTAATAGGAGCTATGTACACATCAGCACAATACAGTGCTGAATATAAAGGGATTCTGTGGGTCTTGTCCACACTAAACATATCAGGGCAGGTCCCAAGCTGGTATAAATCAGTTTAGCTTCATTGACTTCAGTGGAACTCCCCTGATTCACACCAGCAGAGGATATGGCCCATTACCCTAAAATGGCTCATCATTGCAGCTCCACCTGTGATAACAGTAAGAGCACCAAACACTGTCATACTGAATGCCAGCAGCTGGTCTTCACTAACATCACTGCTAGTACAGGTGATAACAGTGGGAAATTCTAGGAAGACGAGTCCCGAGTAGGCACCCGTTAGCGTTCAATGCTCCTTTTGCTTACACAGATGAAATTGTCCAACAGTTGAGGAAGGTGATTCATCCGATGAAGTGAGCTGTAGCTCATGAAAGCTTATGCTCAAATAAATTGGTTAGTCTCTAAGGTGCCACAAGTCCTCCTGTTCTTTTTGCGAATACAGACTAACACAGCTGCTACTCTGAAACCTGTCATTATGGGAAACTTATGTTGAGTGCTTATATTGAATAAAGAAAAGGAGGACTTGTGGCACCTTAGAGACTAACCAATTTATTTGAGCTTAAGGTTTCGTGAGCTACAGCTCACTTCTGTAGCTCACGAAAGCTTATGCTCAAATAAATTGGTTAGTCTCTAAGGTTCCGCAAGTCCTCCTTTTCTTTTTGCGGATACAGACTAACACGGCTGCTACTCTGAAACCTATATTGAATAAAAGATCCAAACTCTTTAGATGTTACACAAACTTGCTCTGTGACACTACTTGTAAAGCTTTTCTTCCCCCTCGTCCATCTGTCTGTCCTCTTGATCACTGTGAATTTTTCACAGCTGTGAACATTCTGAGCTTGTGCCTGTGTACACCACTCCAAAGTTAAGGGGTCAGATCAACAACTAGTGTAAACTAGGATACAACCATTAACTTCAAAGAAACAACAGCAATTTACACTAGGTGGGGATCAGCCACTGGAGCTACACAGATTTACACTGTTGATAACAAGTATCAGAAGGGTAGCCGGGTTAATCTGGATCTGTAAAAGCGGCAAAGAGTCCTGTGGCATCTTATAGACTAACAGACGTATTGGAGCATAAGCTTTCGTGGGTGAATACCCAACGAAATGCATCCGACGAAGTGGGTATTCACCCACGAAAGCTTATGCTCCAATACGTCTGTTAGTCTATAAGGTGCCACAGGACTCTTTACTGCTGATAACATGATTCAAGGTAGTGGCGATGCAATGTATGCTCAATCTTCTGTCTTTAAACAGCCATCATTTTCATTATTTCAACCCCCAGATCTTCAGCGACGTCAGAAGCACTTATCCTACTTCACAGTTCCATGAAAAGTATGAAGTGCTTTAGTCTTGGATTAAGACTAAATTTAGTAATGGATTAAGTAATGTTTGTAAAGTGCTTTGCAGATGCAATGCGCTAAGGAAGGGTTAAGTACTAAGTTTTTTTAAAACGCAGCTTGAGTTATCTGAGCTTAACGAAAGTATCTGAACAATTTCTGACAGATGGAAAACTTAGTTTTTGATGCTTAAATAATGCAGTAACTTGGAGACCTTTAATACTTGACTGAACAAAGCACTGGAGAAAATATAGTAAGTGGGAACTAATCTTGTGCTTCAAGGGGTCTAATTTCGGTGAATAACAGCCTAACAGATTGTCATGCAACTTGGAAAACAAACACTTTTGGGTAGAGAACAAACATAGGAAACTCCAGCACATTTGCGCTGAAGGTTGAGGAATAATTTGTACTTATGAAACTTGTGGGATAGTAATACTTAACCACTCTTCTAAATTGCTTTGAGAACCTTGGGTGAAAGTTGCTATATAAGTAAAAAGTATTATTGAAAAGAGTTATTCTTCTTTTAGGATCATCCTGTAGTAAATGATTTTGTATGATTGGTTACTAAAAATGGCACCTTTCCTTTTGAAAGTTATACCGGTAAGTAGCTGTAAATAGGGGTGTAGAATATAAGTAATAACTCAATTTTAATGAGCTGCAGCAGTACCGTACTCTCTGCCAGTGGGATGTTAGTTACTTCATTATTTAAAAATAGTTTAGTGAACTCCAATTGGTTACAAACAGTGGACAGTCCTATGACTGTGTTCCAAGCACTCAAATACCGTAGTGAAGAGCACAGTGCAAGAAGCAAAGTTGAACAGGGTAGAATATGGCAGGTGGGCTGTGGAACTGCCTCAAAACTTCCTGAGGGCATTCCCCATACCTTTTTTCATTCGTGCTTCTTCCTTCCTGCACCAAATAAAGGGAGAGACATCACAAGTTTTTGAGTCATGCGTTAAAACTCTGCAGAAATTTGCAAATATTCACAGCTCTTTTGTCGCCTGCAACTTAATTTTTACTGTGAAAATGTCACAAAGCAAAAATCCTAACCCTGCTAACTAGTGGCTGGGTACAGTGCGAGAATCATTTCTTGTGACTTACCAGTTCCTATTTGCTTTTAAAAAGGAGATAAAAGCAGAATGACAACGATGCTTTTTAGAGCTGTGTCTGTCTTAGGGTGCAATCCTGCTCCCACTGAAGTCAATGGCAAAATTCTCTCTGGCTGTACTGGGACGAGGGCCAGTCTTCCGATCCTTCTTCTGTTCAGTGTACTGTAGTGGTTGGCTGTTGACTTACTTTATTCATAGCCTTATTATCTTAAACAGCTCATTGCCGAACTGAATAACCACACACAGTACCTATCCATGATCCTTAGAGTAATTTCAATTTTGGGTCTCATTCTTTGCACTGGTGACTCCAGCATTGTAACACCAGCACATTTTGATACCCTGAGGCAGGCTCATACCTTCAGCATATTAAGTAATATAGTGAACAAATTAAAACCAAGTTCTGTTCCTTATGATACTCCAGTAGTCCCCTGCTTTCTGCATTAACTGCTTCTGCTATTGGTATCAAGGCCAATCCTTTGACCACTCAAATAGCTCCTCTTCAATATTTTACTTTAAAAATATGCCAGGCCCTTCATTTTTGGTTTTTATGTTATTTTTAAATTTCTAGGGGATTTATCAGTGACTATTTTAAAATAAAAAAAAAACAGTGAAAATTAGTGTAAAAAATTAAGTGCGCCTTTTTCTGGGTAGATATCAGGGTTAATATTGGGGAACATCAGGACAGAAACAAAGCAATAAATAGAGGAAAGTAAGAGAATATACACACGCTTGTGTATCTTCCACTACATTGCCTTACTTTAACAGATAGACTCACATTTACACTTGGCCCTGGCCTATGCTACAGAGTTAGGTTGACGCAAGGCAGCTTATGTTGACCTAGCTCTGTAATTGTCTATACTAATATTTCGCTCCTGCTGATGTAACTCGCCAGCTATCCTGATTTAACACCACCTCCAGAAGCGGGGTTAGAGTCAATGTTGATGTAGTTAGGTTGATGCAGTGTCAGTGTAGACACTTTTCAGAGTAACAGCTGTGTTAGTCTGTCTTTGCAAAAAGAAAAGGAGTACTTGTGGCACCTTAGAGACTAACCAATTTATTTGAGCATGAGCTTTCGTGAGCTACAGCTCACTTCATCGGATGCATACCGTGGAAACTGCAGCAGACTTTATATACACACAGAGAATATGAAACAATACCTCCTCCCACCCCACTGTCCTGCTGGTAATAGCGTATCTAAAGTGATCATCAAATTGGGCCATTTCCAGCACAAATCCAGGTTTTCTCACCCTCCACCCCCCCACACACAAACTCACTCTCCTGCTGGTAATAGCCCATCCAAAGTGACCACTCTCTTCACAATGTGTATGATAATCAAGGTGGGTCATTTCCAGCACAAATCCAGGTTCTCTCACTCCCTCACCTCCCTCCAAAAACCACACACACAAACTCACTCTCCTGCTGGTAATAGCTTATCAAAAGTGACCACTCTCCCTACAATGTGCGTGATAATCAAGGTGGGCCATTTCCAGCACAAATCCAGGTTTTCTCACCCCCCCACCCGCATACACACACAAACTCACTCTCCTGCTGGTAATAGCTTATCTAAAGTGATCATTAAGTTGGGCCATTTCAGCACAGTCCTGACAGTTCAATTGGTGCAAGTGCTCCTGGTGAGAACGCATACTGCCGACACAAGGAACAAAGCATAGACACGGACAAGCAATGGAATTACTGCAGCGGTCAACTTAATTTTATAGTGTAGACATGCTCTGGACTAATTTATTATTAACATAAATACATCTGCCTAGTGTAATGTATTTTCTCAACATAATCATATTTTCATGTACTTGAGTGGTCCAAAATTCAGGTGAAAATCTTTAAAAAACAAATAGTAGCTTTTGTAAAACTTGGGATTTTTTTGGTTTAAAAAACCCCCCTGAAAATGAAGGGCCTTATAAGTATGGGACAAATTCTACCCATTCTCTGTTGTTTGCATGCAAACCTGGCTGAAGTCAGTTGGAGTTGCATGCATGTAACTGATGGCAGAGTGGTGCTGCTGTATTGCAAACCCCAAACAATCAAAAACTGTGAGCTAGACCCTCCCAAAATCACGAAATTGGCTTAAAATGAAATTTTTAAAAAGGACATCCATTTTCATTTGTCTTCTATTTTTGAACCTTTAGCTGGAAGTTGTCTACCCCCAGGGTATGTGGACAGGGTCAAAATTCAATCTTAACTGCATTTGCAAAAGTGGAGGATCCACTTACCATGTCCTGATCCTTGTGATGGAGCAGCTGCCATTCGGTCCCTCCCCGTTCTGCTCCTTTATCACTATTCTCTCTCTATCCCCCATCCCTGCACCCGGCAGCGTTCATCACTACTCATATTCTGCCTTCTTGTTCCGACGCAGTCTCCTGCCCATCACCCTCTCCCTGCATTCACTGCATGTTCATTTTTGAATGTGTGGGGTTGCCAATGTTAACCAGTGTTGCCAACTCTTCTGGGTTTTTTTTCATGAGTCTCACTGTATTTGGCGTTTTTCTTAAAGCCCCAGTCCTTGGAGTCATGTGATTATGCAGAAATCGCAGCTTTTATTGAAAAAAGGGAGTTGCTACTTCTCATGGTTGCAGAGAAAAGTTTGAAAACACGAACGCTGCGCTCAGACACCGGCTGGTAATGAAAACGAACCCACAGCTATTATTTTCAAAAATCTCTTGATCTTTAGGCCAATCTCTTAATTTTGAGGCACCCTGATTCGTGATTTTTGAATACTGGGAATTGACAATACTGTGGATGCGTGTAGGCCCAGATCCTAATTGAAATCAATGCAAGTTAGGCACCTAAATTCCTTTGAGGATCTGGGCCATACTGCCCATTGGAATAGCAATCTCCAATTGGGGGGAGGGATAGCTCAGTGGTTTGAGCATTGGCCTGCTAAACCCAGGTTGTGAGTTCAATCCTTGAGGGGACCATTTAGGGATCTGGGGCAAAAATTGGGGATTGGTCCTGCTTTGAGCAGGGGGTTGGACTAGATGACCTCCTGAGGTCCCTTCTAACCCTGATATTCTATGATGACAGGAGTATTTGCCTTTCTCTCAGTCAAGTCAAGTGACTAGGAACTGGCCCTAAAGTTAATGCCCCTGTCACATGACAGGGGTCAGTAACCACAGGTTACAGTTACAGATATTCTCAGCGCAACAGCATCTTACTTTTCTTCTTGACCTGATTTTATTTTCCTGATCATCTTTATACTGTGTTAACTCCAGTCAGGGATCTGCCCAGTCCTAATGTGTGTGTAAAGCTTTGTAATTTTTACTTCAGTTGTGGCTCAATCTTACCCTTGATTGCTTTTTGCATTGCCTTTTTTATTTCCTATTTTCTAGTGTATTTATTGCTCAGTAGCCCATAGAACCCCTACGCATGCTGTGGACTTAATGTCCTGTTTCCCCAGCATGTCCTTACCCTCTGTTGCTTTAAACCATTCCAGTTCATTCAGCCTTTCCCTCACCCCTCTGTAATGTTCTGCCCTGACATTCACTGTCCCTACACTGTCTCCTTTTAAGTTTCACTTTAGTCCTAATTATTCCTTGTGGATGAAACTGTAAAAGTCAAGCCCTGTCTACGCTGTTTGGACACTGCAGGTCTCGTGGCACATAAGAACATAAGAATGGCCCTGCTGGGTCAGACCAAAGGTCCATCTAGCCCAGTATCCTGTCTTCCAGCAGTGGCCAGTGCTAGGTGCCCCAGAGAGAATCAACAGAAGAGGTAATCATCAAGTGATCCATCCCTTGTCACCCATTCCCAGCTTCTGGCAAACAGAGGCTAGGGACACCATTCCTGCCCATCCTGGCTAATAGCCATTGATGGACCTATCCTCCATGAACTTATCTAGTTCATTTTTGAACCCTGTTATGGTCTTGGCCTTCACAACATCCTCTGGCAAGGAATTCCACAGGTTGCCTGTGCGTTGTGTGAAGAAATATTTCCTTTTATTTGTTTTAAACCTGCTGCATATTAATTTCATTTGGTGACCCCTAGTTCTTGTGTTATGAGAAGTAGTAAACAGCATTTCCTTATCTACTTTCTCTACACCAGTCATGATTTTATAGACCTCTATCATATCTCCCCTTAGCGTCTCTTTTCCAAGCTGAAAAGTCCCAGTCTTATTAATCTCTCCTCATACAGAAGCCATTCCATACCCCTAATAATTTTTGTTGCCCTTTTCTGAACCTTTTCCAATTCCAACATATTTTTTTTGAGATGGAGGGACCACATCTGCACAGAGTATTCAAGATGTGGGTGTACCATGGATTTATATAGAGGCAACATGATATTTTCTGTCCTATTATCTAACTCTTTTTTAACTATTCCCAGCATTCTGTTCACTTTTTTGACTGCCGCTGCACACTGAGTGGATGATTTCAGAGAACTATCCACAGTGACTCCAAGATCTCTTTCTTTAGCGGTAACAGCTAATTTAGACTCCTTCATTTTATATGTATAGTTGGGGTATGCTTTCCAAGACTTTGCATTTATCAACACTAAATTTCATCTACCATTTTGTTGCCTAGTCACCCAGTTTTGAGAGATCTTTTTGTAGCTCTTCACAGTCTATCTGGGTCTTAACTATCTTTAGTAATTTTGTATCATCTGCAGATTTTGCCACCTCACTGTTTACCTGCTTTTCCAGATCAGTTATGAATGTTGAATAGGACTGGTCCCAGAACAGACCCCTGGGGACACCACTATTTACCTCTCTCCATTCTGAAAACTGACCATTTATACCTACCCTTTGTTTCCTATCTTTAAGCAAATGGGATGTCACACAAAGCAAACTTGCCCCATATGGAAAGCAAACCTTGATCTTGGCTCTCCTCCCAACCCTCTTACCTTGTTGTTGTCTCTCTTGTCTCATGTCCTCACTTCTGTTTTGTATTTTTTACCATACTATCCCCCTCATCTAGCAAACTCCCTTTCTCTCCCGCTTCAGTCCACCTCTTCAAGCAATTCCTCCTCCCTCATTTATTTCAATAGTTTTTTCTTTAGCCCTTATCTGCACAGTATTCGAGCAGCCCAGAGTCATTCATGGGTGTATCCTTACAGCACCCCTGTGAACTAGGCAGGTATTCTTCTTATTTTACAGATGTGGGATTGAGGTCGGAGAGATTGACCACCTGACTTGTCTAAGGTCACATGGGAAATCTGTTAATGAGCCAGGAATACACATTGCACTTTCAAAGGGCATACTATGTGTGACGGATTGGACCCCCCTTCCGGGGTGTCACCTGATGTGCTGGGGTCTCACTGAGCCCACCATTTCCACGAGCCTGGGTTTCCTCACCCTGTTCCACTGTGCCAGGCCCTCAAGCCTTCTCCAGCACACACACACATGTAGGGACACACCCAGCTGCAAATGGACACAGAGACACTGAGATCAGCTCTGTGTGGGAGGAATCAGCTCGGGGATTGCCCAGAACTCATGTGAACATCTCCTTTGGGGTATAAACCCAAAATAATATTGTCTTGCGCAGTATAGAAAGATCTGCACAGTGTATGCTCATTAAAATTCACCCTCTCCCTCAATGTGGAGAGAGATATGCACAGCTTTTTGCCCCCTTTCCCCCCTGATATGAATCACACAAACTGGGTTTTGAAATAAACAAGAAATAAGTTTCTTAACTATAAAAGGTAAAATTTTAAGTGATTATAAGGGATAGCAAACAGAACAAAGCAGATTACTGAGCAAATAAAACAAAACATTAAAACTAAGCTTAATACACTCAAGAAAATAATTTCTCACCCTAAATGTTGTTTTAGACAGGTTGCAGAGTTTCTGTAGCTTAGAGTTCCAGCTATTTCTCTTTATAGATTGGACCCTTGTCTCAGCATGGACTCAGCCCCTGCCTTTCCTTTCAGGTGTTTTTAGCAATCTTCCTTCTTGGATGGGGAGGCAATGGAAAAGACTCCTGTTTGCCTTACTCCCCAGCCTTAAATAGAATTTACATAAGGTGGGAACCCTTTGTTTCCAGTGGAAAAATACCAGCAGCGTTCAAGGTGGTACTCCATACCACGGGACATCCCTTAGACGACCCTGCAGTGTCAAGGCAACATCCCAGGAAGTTTTTCAGGATGGTGGGAGATTAGTATCTCCAAAGTTCTGTTGTCCTTCTTAAATGGCTCATTCAGGCTGATTGCCTACTGTGGGTGGGTGTTCCCCCAAATACACACACAGTTGTAATTGTTACAAAGTCAATACTCCTAACCTCAGATACAGAAATGATACATGTATACAAATTGGATAATTCATATTCACTAGATCATTACCTTTTCAATGATACCTCACATGAGCCATCTTGCATAAAATATTAATTATGCCATATTCGTATCATAACAATATTTCTATTAAGAATATGGGGTGTAATGTCACATTATGAACATTAATTAATGAATCTTCAACCCTCCTCCCAGCAGGGTATGTTTTATGATCCCAATTTTAGGTTTGGGGAAACTGAGGTACAGAGTGATGAAGTGACTTTCCTAAGGCTACAAAGTGAATCTGTGGCACAGCTGGTGTTAGAAAGGCAGAGCTCTCTGGTTTCCACTCCCAGTGTCTGACTATTAGATAATTCTGCCTCAGGTAAGGACTTGAGATAGAAGATAAGCATGTAGAAGATAAGCAAGGAATGAGAGTAAGAGAATGGAGAGAGAGAAAGAGTGAAGACAGTGAAGAGAGAAAGAGACAGGAAGACATTGGGAGAAGTGTGAAACACACTGATTTCTCCTCCTGTCAGGGATAAAGTTCCCCTTACTGGGGGGTGGGATTATCTTCTAACTTCAGTGTTACCCTTCGCCAGACCATGTGTGGGATCAGCAGACTTAGGTTTCAGGTTTGCCTACAGGCATTAAATGACATTGGATTCAGTCCATTGATGCTTGCCTTTGAGTTTATTCACCCTCTCTAGGGTAACTGCAGTACAACAGATAATGGGGATGTCAGCCTGACAAATTATGGTAAATACCCCTCATCCTGAGAAGAAACAAGTGAGCTGGAGGTTTCTTGGGACTGGTTGATATTAGAGGTGTTTGGGGTCTTCTAGTCTCCCCCTGACTAGTTTGCATGGAGCCTTCATTGCTATTCCGACCTTCTTGGAAATGAATGCTGAGCTTTCAGATGGTTAATCAGTTCTTCATTTGTTTGTCCTGATCTGCCCTATGACACTCCAATGACAAAGAGGTAATTATTTAGACTGTGATCAGTAGTGGGCAGATCAGTGCAGGAGCTGCACGAATGATTAGGACCATCCTTCTGTTTAGGGCGAGGATGGGGCCATCAGGGACCAGGTGAAGCCCTTCAGAATCTTCTCTCTTGTTTGAGCTGAACTTTAACCAGATATCTTGCATCCATATTGTACCTTCAGAGCTGCCCTGAGATGGAACCTCTGTAATCTGATGAAATGATTATATGGATCCTAAATTCCTTATCTTAGTTCATTCACTTGCTTGGTCTTGCTCATGTAATATTTCAGAAACCCATGATTATTTGACCTCTCCTGCTACTAAAACCTCAGTTCAGGCAGTAGTGGTTTCTTATTTGGATTTTCACAAGGGGCTTTTTGCTAGGCTGCCTGCTGCTTTCTGACACCACCCTTGACAGGCCCTCCAGAATTATGCAGCCTGATTAATTTTCTGTTTTCCCATTATTTTCACATTACTTCAGTGTTCATTCAACCACACACTAGCTCAATCCTTGTAGCTACTGATTAAGGCCAAAACATTGCTATTGACATTTACTGGCCTGAAAACTTCAAGTCTTCTTTGTTTAAGGGAGCTGACTTGTGAGTACTTTCTAGTGCAAGTCTGTAAAACTCAGTCTGTCAAGAGGGTCATACTCCATGGTGAATTGTTGCCTGTGAGTTGGCCTCTAAATTAGGATCATGTACTCCCTTCCATCCACAGTAGAACTTCCTCTGATATCAAGGAGGGATTTTTCACAAAGATCAAGGGCAAGATATGGCATTTATGTAGTAACGGAGGTCTTAATTATCATTGTTATTTGTTCGAGATTTTTATTGTATTGTTCAGCATCAAGCAGTGGGGAAATATGCTAATTTAAGGGGGAGACGATATTTTATAATCATAAAGCCATCATTTGCAGCCACAAAAAAAGTGCAGACATATCTTGGGAGGCTCTTTTTGAATATTTGATTCTCTGTCCCAATTACATATTAGGCCACTATTTCTGCCTCCACTTTCCCTTCCTTCCCCATCCTCTTTTCTTGTTTCTTTTCTTCTTGTTGTTTCTTTCTTCCTTCTCCCGCCCTCACCCCATTGCATTTCTTCCTCTGGCAACTTTCAATTCCAGAGGCTTATCTTACCTTTTCCTCACTCCAGCCACTAAGATGATAAGCAACAAAATCGTTAATGCTGACTTTTTAAGTGTTGTTGTTAGGCTTTTGAATTAATACCCCAATGAGATAGATTGGTGGGGTGGTTTGCACATCTCAGAGCCATTGTTTCAAGCTGTCTGCAGATTCAGGCAGAAAACGCTGTGTCAATTTACATTTTGGTCTTGTCTATATGGACAGTTAGTGTGCAGCAAGCCAGGGTATAAATCTACAGTGCAATAGCTTACCATGAGCTAACTAGCGGTGTGGACCTTGCTACCTCACACTAAAAGTTCCGTAGCACACTTTGATCTATTCCCATTTCAAACAGCAGTGGATCAAAGTGCACTACGGAACTTTTAGTGCATGGTAGCATGGTCCACACCACCGACTGGTGCATGGTAAGCTAGTACACTGTAGATTTACATCCCAGTTTGCTTAGTAAAAAGAAAAGGAGTACTTGTGGCACCTTAGAGACTAACCAATTTATTAGAGCACCGGAAGTGAGCTGTAGCTCACGAAAGCTTATGCTCTAATAAATTGGTTAGTCTCTAAGGTGCCACAAGTACTCCTTTTCTTTTTGCGAATACAGACTAACACGGCTGTTACTCTGAAACCTGTCAGTTTGCTTAGTGTTAATTCTCCATCTAGAGACAAACCCTTAGTTCATGTTTTCAAGGTTTTCTTCACAACCACAAGGAACTTTTAAAAACTTCTTAAAAACTAAAGCTGAGATTCTGAAGCATTGGCCTCACTCTGCTCTTTTTGAAGTCAAAGGTAAAACTCCTACTGATTTTGATAGGAGCAGAGTTAGGCCAAGGCAGAGAGCTTTTGAAAAATCTCACCCTTAGTTTTCCTTGCAATTTGTTGTTTATGCAAGTTGCCTTACTCATAAGAATAGTTCTATTATGAAATATAGAGTTATAATAGAACTCCAGAAAATACATTACAAAGGCATGGACCCGATCCTGCATACCCGTATTCCTCCTTGCAAGTAGTCCTAGGATTGCTGTAATGTATCTTCTTGAGTGGTAGTGTAGCTCTATATGTCGTTAAATTCTTGAATGGTTCCATGTGTCACTCCTTCCTTAGTGAGGGATCCTGACACCTACCTTGACACTTTTTCTCTCCTTAAACTCAGCTCACAACCTTGTGGCTTGTCCTTACCATGAAGAGAGAACACATTCATAACCAGACCCTTAGTTGCACTCCTTAGGTATGTGTGTATCTTAATTAGATCTCTTCTCTGCCATTTCAGGCTAAGCATGTGAAGCCTTTCCTCATAAGATATACATACCCTCCATTCCCTTGCTGATCTCCTCTTGGATCTTTTCCAAAATATGAATGCCGTGCTTTAAACTTCATGCCTCAATTGCTGCATGGTGTATTCCAAATGAGGCCTGAGAAGAGGGTATTATAGCATGGAATTATCATTTCCTTTATGAACAGATCCTCCTGTCTGAGCATTTGTTCTGCTTTTCTCCGAGAAGTTATGTGCTGTGTAGAGATGCACGAGAGGGCAGAATTTTGCTTCACATTTTTAAAGTGTTTTTCAATGATCTGAAATCCATCTGTCTGAATTTTAGCTATTGCACAGGAAGGGTCATGTATAAGGGACACACTGATACGAATTATACGTCGAGATGAGCGACCTTCTACTTCAGCTTGCAAATGTTTATGTGAATCTGAACTTGCCAAATGGAGCCTAAATCCAAATGTCAACTCAGCTCTATGAAAGCACTGGGACTATTTGTCTCACTATTACTCCATCTTCTTGTTCACTACTGTCTTCATTAATTCAAAATAACTTTTTAGAGGATATACAATCAGACACATTTGACATTGGTTTAAATTTAAATCAAAACTCTTTAAAGCTATAAAGTGCAGTCACCAATCTGCTGGACTGAGGAACCTGGAAGAGAATAACAAGTATTTATTCCAACAGGCACAAAATCTAAAGTAGTCAGCAGGAGTGAAAGCTTTCTCATGCCTGCTTTACCCTAACATGCCACACAGAAATATGCACATTGCCTTTCTCAGAAAGTTCTGTTTGCAGAATGGAAACCAGATGGGAGATGGTCCAAGCTCCTGAGCACATATCCGAATCTGGAAGTGGGCTCTTACACCTGTGCAGATTTCCCATTGACTTCCATGATTCTCCACTTGGGAATAAAGGGACACGTTAATGGGTTTTGTTGCAGGAGTGGGGCTCAAGAAAGCAACTTTTTTTTTCATTGGATCATCTCTCTTTTAATGTGCTACATGGAGGAATTAGAATGATCCCTTTTGATTCCAGGGTGCTTTGGTGGAAAGAGAGCAGAATGGATGGATCACATTTTATATACTGGTTTTCCCCTGCCAGGCAACTGTCTAAACTGGCCATTATTGTAGCGCCATCTAAAATGAATGCAAACTCTAAATTTGCTCTACAACCTGGTCTTACTTCATGATAATTCAGCATACACTTTTGCACTGGCTAAATATTTCTGTTTATCTTTGGAAAGTCAATGGGACACATTCAGTTACACATTCAGTTAAAGGCCATTGGTCTTTATTCCAAGATGTCTGTAAACAGAGTTATTGTTACAGAGGGAATGACATGTTATCATTTCATAAAGGATTTTGTATTTACATTTTGGCTGTGACTGCCATTACCTGCAGAGCCAACTAGTCTAGGAAAAGTATGGTGTCTAGCACACTGGGCATCTGATCTTGGCTGGTGCCTTTGGACTATAGTGCCAAACAAATTAATAATAATCATTGCAATGGGCAGTGTGATATCTGCATGGTGGATACTCAAATTTATCCTTAGTATATTATGAGTATATGACATAATTAGCAGCATGCTGGCAACAGACCCTTTAAGTACTATATCAGACTACTATAGTAGTTTCCAACTGGAGTTTTTTGGAAAGCCAAAGCTACATGATAGTCACATGATTCCCAGCAGCCCCAACCTCCATTGCGGGCTAGCACACACAATAGATAGATTGGAGGTGGACTATGGCCATGCAGCTGTGCCCTGCAAGAGGCTCATAATCAAGGTAGGTGGGAGGAGGCTAGTTTGCCATACTAGCCTGCACTAACACAAGTAGGAACCACTGAAACAACACCTACTAGTAGGTCATGTAGCAAACACTTTGTTGCAGATAAAGAGAGGTAACGGTGGAGCTACTCACATGCTGCAAGAACAAGCTTGTGAACATTTGTTTGAACTCCACCTGGCCGTTTGGTTTGACCGTGTTTGTTTCCCTTCTTATTTGCTATTTGCACAAATGGGCTTTTGTTTACACAGATGTTTGGGGGATGGCTGTTCATCTTAACATCACCCACATTAGCTGGCGAGAAAGAGTATTTGTGGTAGACAAACTCTGGCTATTCACTGTGTGCTATTCATTTTGTGAAATACTGCTACTTTGGCGCACTAGGTATTTAGCAGAAATTAGTGCCAGAGATCTGACTGGGATTTACTAGTGCCTTAGAACACCTATAACAAGATAGAAAGTATGTGCCCGCCCACAGATTTTCCCCATCTGGAACAAGTAAACTGCTATCATATAGATTCCTAGGCCAGAAGAGACAATTGTGATCATCTAATCTGACCTCCTGTATGACACAAACCATAGAACTTCCCCAGAATAATCCCCAGGCACATCTTTTAGAAAAACACATACCTTGTGCAAGGCCAGAGAACAACTGGAGTTGTCCTCCTTCTCTTCTTCTGGAAGGAAGAAAACCCTTCATTTACATGTCTCAGGCAGTTCCTTCTTCCTAATTTACTTCCTGTGCAGATAACAGCTGTCAATTACACTGGTAAAAGGACATAGATGGATCACTTCCTCCCGCTTATCATCAACCAAATAACCCCCCTACATCTAAATGCCTTTAATTTCCTGAGAAATCAGCTGACAACCTGTTCCCTCATTACAACACAGCTCAACTTCTACACTATCCAGTCAGCCCATGCTGGTAAACAACTTTATTGGGAAAACAGTATTGTCACCCCAAGTGTTCAAAAATCATGAGTGAAGCCCACCAAATCATAGGATTGGCTTAAAAATCATGGTTCTTTTTCTTGGGCTGCTGGCTTTTGAACCTTTGGGGAGCTCTCGGCTCATGTTCTCAAGCTTTGCTCCAGAACCATGAGGGCCAGAAACCTTTTTTTAAAATGGAAGCTGAGATTCTCACATACGTACATGGTTCCCAGAGTTGGGGCTTTAAGAAAACTGCCTACTGTCATGATGAGTGTTTACACCAGTTGCAGCAGCAATGGCTCATATTTGTTTATAACACTTCAGTTCTCCAATCAGGGAATGGAAACAATACCATGTGACTTAGGCAAGCAATCAGATGTCATAATGACAGGGAAGGGATTCTCAAACCTTCTTCCAGCCTGGCCCACAAATCAGAGACATCTAAATTCCATCATTTTTAAACCTGTGGGTCCAAATTGAAACTGAGCCAAGTTTCAAAGCTCTTTGCACATACAATCATCTGGTTTCACACACACCTGTCTCTCTCTGTATGAAATTACCTACTTGGTCATTGTACACTTATTTTGCATGCATAACCCAGGTGCTTATCTTTGACAATTTGGCCTTTTAATTCCACAGGTTTTTGTTTTGTGTTTAGCAAAATCAGGCTGAGCAAAGTGAAAGCTCCAACCCTAACTATTAACAATAATAAAACAAGAGTCATGGCGCTTGATATTTTAATTTTTTAATTTAACCCCCCTCTCCCTCCTTTTGGTGAATGTCTCATATCTGCTGTATCAAGAAATGGACAACAGAACACATGCTGAAAGAATTAATCAAATGAATGACATGAACTATCAACTGCCTCATTTTCTTATTAGAGGGCTGCAGTTTAGCTGGCAGAGTGGAGAGGAGTTGGCAAATTGGACCGGGACCTTTAATTTCACGGATGATGGAGCAATGAAGAGTAGCAGTGACACAGGCACCAGGTACAAACACACAAGAGAATGACTTTGGAGGGGAGAACTCCAATCGATGTAGATCTCTCTTTGTACAAACTGGGGGCAACAGCATATATAACAGGGGCCAGATTCACCAGGCCACTCTGTGATGCAAAGCATCGAGGGCATACCTGTGCACCTAGCCCTTGATATTTATGTAGTTATATATATACATTGTAATTCCCTGTAGTAGAATTGTTAGGGTGCCTAATAGAAAAAAAATCATTCTGCCAAGATGTTACTATTCCCTTTATTTACTCTATTTTGAAAACTCTTTTTTCTTAAAGAAAATCAATTGAAATCCCCAAAAGTTTTACCATAGAGGTGTTGTTTCAAGTTTTTTGGAAGAAATGCCGGTGCCCTAATCTACTCCCATTGTTTATTAATTGATTGCTAAAAGCAATATATTTATAGTTGGTGGTTAAATGAAACACAGTTTGTATTATAAGGTGATTTAACCAATTTGGGCCCCAACTCTGCTATCAGGTTCACATGGACCAATCCTTGTATCCATGAAGACCCCATTGACAAGGAAAATGATTCACCTGCACAGATCCAGTTGCAGGACTGGGGTCAATACTGAGACTGTCCTCATGAGAATGTGGGTCTGTGTTATTCCCCCCAGCCTCAGAGGCTAGTCCCTATAAGAGATTAATGAATCTGTTACTGTTCCCAGCTAGGGGACTTATTTATTTAGCTCAAGCAATATTCTTTACCTATTTAGTGCTATTGGTCTTGAGGTCAAATCATGCTGTTGGCCAAATCATGCTGTTATCCAACATGGGGCTGCCCTCAACTCCCACTGACGTCAAAGGGAATTGAGGGTGATGAACATCTTGCAGCATCAGGTACAGTATATAGAAGGTATCGGGGTGGGGTAGCTTTGTTAGTCTGTATCCACAAAAACGACAAGTGTTGTTGTTGGTGGCACCTTAAAGACTAATGGATTTATTTGGGCATAAGCTTTCGTGGGTAAAAAAACACTTCTTCAGATGCAACTGAAGTATATAGAAGGGAAGCTCTTAGAAACACAGTTAAGCGAAAAATGTAATAATAATAAAAAACAGGTCAGATCTATTTCCTGGGTATAAATACAACACTAGAGTGTCTGGATAAATTAAACTCTCTGTGTGAAATATCATCATAGAGTATTTCAGTAACCATACCCCACTACAGCTAGGGAGCTGACAGCATTTGAAAGGCAAACGGAAGTACAAAGGCTGGCCTGCCAAAATCATACAGTCGCACTCAACGAAAGTAGCTCTGCAATTCCTGTTAGGGATCCCTGAGCTGTAACGTGATACCATATCAGTGCTACCAGTTGCTCATTCTGTTTAACTAGACAAGGGAGCCTTGTGAAAAGAACCAACATAACTGCATTTTTAGCCCATGGACTAAAATATTTGGTTTACATATTTTTTAATTTCATTTGTTGTATTGATCTTTTTTATATTCTTTGTGTATATATTTACAGTCCACATATGCAAAGTCTTCAGTGTGGGCACTTGGCATAAGAGAAAACAGCATGAGACACAGAGAAAGAAATCTTCGTGCTGAGAATTAATAAAGGTAGAGATTTCCCTCCCCTAAGCACCCTTGATAGATGCAGTTGGACTATCCTTTATTGTTGGGCTGGAGAGCGAGAACTCTTGACTATGTTGTTCAAAGTAGTTATAAGGAAAACAGATACATTTGAGATTAAGAATTTGGATCTGATTTTCAACCTGCTTACTCATGCAAAAGTTAGTGTCTCAGTTCTGATTCAGCCTGTTATACAAACAGGCTGTAAATGTACTAGTCAGATCTGGATTTCAAACCCCACTGAAGTCCAATGCCAAATGCATGTGTGAATGTTTGTAGAGTTGGGGGATTAGGATTTTGTGTTGTGGGTAAGTCCCTCTCTCAAAAATATATTAGTATGCATATGCCCACATCATATGTGACTGTAAATTGAAAATACATAAATAAGAACTATATGTATGAAATACCTGGAGGCGATACCATATGATGAATTGCAGAGCTAGTTGATAAATTGCATTTACCAGGCCCCTTTGGCCACCTCATCTGCCCTCTGCTCACTAGACTTTCCAGGGATTTATCCGAACACTCCAAAACTCTGAGCATCTTTACACCGTTGATATTTATTAAAAACTGCCAGCCACAAAAACGATTAATTCTTTCTACCAAATTTGGAACTTGCTGCCTAAATTACATTGGTCTGAGGTGTGTTGATTTTAATGCTATATGTAAATCCTTGGGAAGGTGTCTAATGAGCACAAGGTAGGTGAGGTGGTCAAAGGTGCATAGTAAATGCGATTTATCGCATAGTCTGTAGTTTATCAGAGAGTGTCACTTCCTTGTAAAGTGTTTATGTAAATATTTATATCACTTTGAACAGATATTATTATAATGCTATAAAACTAACACACCTCTGACAAATGCAGAGCTCTATGATGTATATAAATAATGTGTCTGTGTATGCAGCACAGAAATAAGGTCGCAGGGTATGGGGGGGTCATCACTTCTGCACTGCCTTCAGAGCTGGGCTCCCAGCCAGCAGCCGCGGTGCTTCCTGTAGCTGGGGGAGGTTCCCGGAGGTGGCTCTGACCCTGATTCAGGAGCAGCCCCTGCAGGGAAAGAGAAAGTCCTGTCCCTCCCCAGCCCGGCCAAGACTAGCAGCTGGAGCCCAGCGCATGGTAGGAGGCCCCATCTCCCGCAATACGCATGTCCCACAGGGGAGATCAGATTTCACACTCCATGATGTGTTTTTTCATGTCCGTGAATTTGGTAGGGCCCTAATCATACAGTATATTTGCACACTGCCGTCTGTGTTTGCTATTTAATTATTTTTAAAATAAATGATTACTAACCAATAAGGGTGTTATCTGAAGTGCAAATATGCATTCTAGCAATACTGACTTTAGACCCAGCCCTGGCCCAACAGACCCTTTAAAGACCTGTTGTAATGTAGGTAGATGGGTGCATCTGACATATTTCAGTGTCAGATGCCTGAGGATTGATTTTTGTACATTTGTATATGAAAGTGCTTGTGAATTATCCAGTGAAGGAAGAGAAATGATAGCATGTGACTTATCTGACTAATCACAACTAACTGGAAGAAGAGCTCTGCATAGCTCAAAAGCTTGTCTTTCATCCACAGAAGTTGGTCTAATAAAAGACATTATCTCACCCACCTTGTCTCTCTAATCACAACTAAGCGATACAGCTGAACATTTTGTATATTCACCAACAGTCCATAGAGTGAGAACAGACTTGAACTTGGACTCTGCTTCACCACAATCAAAAGTTTTGTTAAGAGATCCAAATGCTTTATGAATTGGCTTATTCTCATTCTTGCATGCCTCTGCACTCCATGCTTTTGGATGGTCTAGGAAGTGGAATTACCATGACAAAATACTTTGAAAATAGCTGTTTTTAGAATGGTTCCAATCCAGCCTGAATCAGGAAGCTATTGAAGATCACGTGAGAGTATTTTGATTTGCAGGCTTAGCAAACCAAAAAGGGTCATATAATTCTTGGTTACATGTTTGAAGTGTTTGAATGTTATCTCAAGAGGAAGCATGATCAAGTGCTCTGGAAGTAAGATCTTGGGTAAATCACAGGGCTGGGTGTCAGGATTCTTTTTCTGGCTAAGCTGCTGTTTTGCTGTGTGACTTTGGGGAAGTTCCTTAACCTTTCTCAGAATATCCACCTGGAATGATTTCCTATGACACAGGCAATGTTTGTAAACCCATTGAAAGCTTCATTTCTAAGGTGCAGTATATAAGGACAAAACAGCAGTAGTATTCTGAGGCTAGTTCTTTAATAAAGTGAGGTCAGATGGGGAGAAGCAACCCCCTACCTCAGGGCGTGATCCTATAAACCACTGTCATGCCAGCAGCTCTAAGAGAGTCAGTGGAACTCCTTACCTGAGTAAGAGTTTCAAGATTGGGCCACTACTCGCATAGCACTGCTATTGTCACATGCTTATGCCACAGTTTTAGTTCTACAGAACAAATCCTTGAAGGTCCAGAGTTTGGATTTACTGCCGTGCGTGGGGAACCCACATGGGTCACATGGACTTTCAAGTTCCCGAATAAACCCAATCGTATCCATCACATTCATTTTGCAGAATAATAATGGGATTCATTTATTCCAGCACAGCACAGAAGTTTCTTAAATTATAAGTCTTTAGCAAAACCACCAACTGATTAACTCGTTGAAAATCAGATTAACTGAAAGTTGATTTCGGCCATATCCCATTTCTCAAGATTGATCTTGCTATGTTGACTGTACACAGGATTTCATCTTTTTTATATTCATCCTGCTCTGCCCTGTTTTGGCTTGAATGTTCCTAAAGTCCTCTGCTTCTCAGTATTGCTTTTGAGTCTGAGGTTATTTTTGATAAGGGAATCAATGATGACTATAATGCAGTTTAATACAGGATTTTTCTATCACTGAGCATTTTGCAAGGAAGAGACCCATTTGTTCCAGTTGTCATCATTTTATTCATCCAGTGACTATAACTTAAAAAAAATCTTTTATAACAAATTATAATTATGCTAAACTGACTTGATGAAAATAGAGGAAACCAGAAAGAACAACATTCACAGAGCAGTTTAAAATGCAGTATTATAATAGTTTGATCATCTCTGGAGAACAAACAGTGGTTTAATTTTTTCCTGGTGTCAACCACTCCAACCATTTAGAAACTCTACTTGAGAGAGGAGCGAGGATCAGCTTTGAAATTATTATCATTATTTTATGTAGGGTTGCAGGTGCTTAAAAAGATGAGGAAAAAAGACAATCCTCGTATTTTGACTGCATTTAGCCTTTGTCTAGGATTGCACAGGTGTGCTAATTCAGTTATTTCATTTATCTTCAGCCTAACAACTTTTGCCTGGTAACAAAAGATCCAATTAAGCTTTCAAATTAATTCAGGTTTTGCACAAATGAAATGCAGTTGAGCTGCAAAATGCAAAATGCAAGCTTAAAATAGGAAGCAAACTGCAGCTCTTGGGCAATTGAAAACTTACCCCAAGAAAATTCACATAGACAGTTAGGCCATGATTGGCCAATGGGAAAAGGTTACTCCTAGAGGTCTCAAAAACTGCACCAGATCTTCAGCTGATGGACATTGATAGCTCCAGGAACTGGCCTTCCCATTCCAGTGGGGCATATAGTTGCTAATCCAGTCCATAGGCTAGAAAGGAAGCTAGGCTGGAGGGTTTTCATGCATCTTTGTACCTTCGTTCCAAGGTTGGGATGGTGGGTGTAATTTTGTATAGAATTACTCCACATGAACAAATAGGTTATAACGTCAGTCTAATAATGTGTCCGGAGTGGGGGAGGCTTTTTGTAATTAAAGATGTTGCTGATATTTTATTTAATATTTGTGTTTTGATTGCATCCTAAGACCTCAGTTAGGACTGAGACACTTTCGTACTAGGTGCCGAAGGTACAGATATGAAGACACAGTCTTAGCCCCCAAAGAGTTTACAGTCGAAGAAGGCAAGTAACATATGAAGGGTGGGAAAAGAATAATTCAAACCAATATATAAAATATTTATGTACATAAAGGCTGGGATTTTGAAAAGGACCCAAATCCCATTGTAATTCCCAGCCAGATAATGTCAGTGCCAACTAACCCCATTTGCCCCTGATTTCTTACAGCCATCAAGGGGCTGGGGCACATGACTTAGGAGGAGAGGCTGAGGGAACTGGGCTTGTTTAGTCTGCGGAAGAGAAGAATGAGGGGGGATTTGACAGCTGTTTTCAACTACCTGAAGGAGGGTTCCAAAGAGAATGGAGCTCGGCTGTTCTCAATGATGGCAGATAACAGAACAAGGAGTAATGATCTCAAGTTGCAGTGGGGGAGATCTAGGTTGAATATTAGGAAAAACTATTTCACTAGGAGGGTGGTGAAGCACTGGAATGGGTTACCTAGGAGGTGGTGGAATCTCCATCCTTAGAGTTTGTTAAGGCCTGGCTTGTCAAAGCCCTGGCTGGGATGATTTAGTTGGGGTTGGTCCTGCTTTGAGCAGGGAGGTTGGACTAGATGACCTCTTGAGGTCTCTTCCAACCCTAATCTTCTATGATTCCTGCCTTTTATAGCAACATACTTAGGGTGTGAGCCCTCAAATCTCCTTGGCTAGGATAGTAGTAAAGGGTAGTGGCTCACCTCGCTGGACTTGGCTCTTAATAGAGAAGGGGCCAAAATTCTTCACGAGAGAAAACAGGAAGAGCCCAAGGTATCGCTTGCGATGCTAAAAAGGGAAACAAAAAATAATATTGTTCAGGCATAATGATTGATGTTATAAGATTTGCCATGTGCTCTGATAACCCCCCCCCCCATATGGGTCATATGGACAACAAGATCAGCTGCTTATTTCAATCCGAGTGATGGGAATGAACTTGATTAAAATAAACAAACAGCAGTGTATTCAAAATGAGAGCGTTCTGGAAGGATGGAATTAAAATAGATTTCCCTGCAGCATCCCCCATCACTGCGTGTCACAAAGGAGCTGATGTGGTCTTGATGCATCACCCTAGAAAGCAAAAAGAGACCAAAGCCTCTCCGTTTCCAAAAATTAAAGACATTATTTTGACACATTTTGTCCTGGGCATGCCTTCCGAAGAGAAAACATGACAATCCATGTTACGGTTGATATTACCAGAAGTCCCTCTCAGAGCAGTCAATAACCATGTAAGATGACCCTGAAAGTTTGGAGGCTGCGGTATTCTTATCAGTACTGTTACATAGTGTCCTCTGCAGGGAGGGTTTACTCTGGATGAGTAGACAAACAATGGGCTACTAGTCTGAACTTTTGATGCTTCCTCAAGGACTGCTTTTTTTAGTTCCTGATGATACTCCTACCACTGCTGCAATGTAGGTGTAAGTATAGGTTCGAAGTGACCATGCAGATGCAGGAGAATATACTGTAAGGAACGATTCTGCAATGGCAGGACTAGACCTTAGGTCAATTACCATCTCTATTGTCTGTGATAAGCATATTGAGCAGCTGAGCTAAATAGTGCTAAATCCCAAATGAGCAATGTATCAAATTGAGGAGGAGGTCAAAATCAGAATTCTACTGAACAGGAGATGAGATCTGTTGCCAGGAGGACACAGACAGGAAGAGATAGTAGTGGTGAAGATGGCATCCCCTGGAATGACCATCATAATCGTAATTGTGCAGATGTGTCAATTGTCTGCAGATGTCATGGGGCTTTCTCACATGATTCCAGAATGGAGACATCCCTGAAATCCAACAGGAGGAACCATGAACATCTCCAAGGGCTAGTCTAAGCCAGAATCACTACCGTGGCGCAGCTGTACTGATTTAGCTGTGTGGATGTAGCATGGCTAGTGCTCTCTGCTGGCAGGAGAGATCTCTCCCGTTGGCTCAATAACTCCGCTTCCCTGAGCTTTGTTGGTGGGAGAGCATCTCCCGCTAACATAGCACCGTGCACACCAGCACTTAGGTTGGTGTGCCATACGTTGCTCAGGGCAGTTGCTCAGCTTTTCCACACTCCTGAGCGACTTAAGTTATATCAAAGTAAGCGCTAGTGTGTACAAACCCTAAGATTCACTCAGGTGGGGATGCATAAGGCTAGGGTCATCATCAGTGCATACCCTGTGGTGCAGATTAGTAGCTAAAAGCTAGAGGCCCCTCTTAGTGATAAGCGCACATCCACAGTTTGGGAATTCAGGTCCAGTGTGGGGAAGCATCTGAATTTTTGGATGCTTGACTGAACACCTAGAATTTGGAAAACTGGGCAAAATATCTCATGGGAACAGCCTTCCTATAAAGAAAAGGAGTTCTTGTGGCACCTTAGAGACTAACAAATTTATTTGAGCGTAAGCTTTTGTGAGCTACAGCTCACTTTATAGGATGCATTTGTAGCTCACGAAAGCTTATGCTCAAAAACATTTGTTAGTCTCTAAGGTGCCACAAATACTCCTTTTCTTTTTGCGAATACAGACTAACACGGCTGCTACTCTGAAACCAGCCTTCCTATAGGTATCTTGGCACTTCAGACGCAGTCTCTAATCTGAAAGTGGAGAAGCTTGTGGAAATGGAGGAGAACTAAGTTAGCCAAACATTTCAGAACCTCATAAAAGGTTTGGTTCTAAAAACTAGTGAAGGTTCGGAGATTCACAGATTTTTAAGGTCTGAAGGGACCATTATAATCATCTAATCTGACCTCCTGTATAACACAGCCACAGAATCTCACCTAGTAATTTCTGCAATAAGCCTGTAATTTCTGTTTTGAGTGATAGTGTATCTTTTACACAGATATTCAGTCTTGATGTAAAGACTTCAAGTGATGGAGAATTGACTGCATCCCTCAGTAAACTGTTCCAATTGCTAATTACCCTCACCGTTAAAAATGCATGACTTATTTCTAGTCTGCATTTGTCTAGTTTCAGGTTCCAGTCATTGGATCTCATTATGCCTTGTTCTACTAGATAAAAGAGCCATAAATGCCGACTCCATGGGTGCTCCAGGGGTGGAGCACCCACAAGGAAAAAATAGTGGGTGCTCGGCACCCACCAGCAGCCCCGCGGATCAGCGCCTCCCACACAACCCACCGGCGGGCCCTGCGAATCAGCTCCGTCCTCTCAGCGCCTCCCACCCACCGCAATCAGCTGTTCAGCAGTGTGCAGGAGGCGCTGGGAGAGGGGGGAGAAGGGGCGGGGATGGAGTGGGGGGTGAGAAGAGACAGGGTGGAGTCTGGGGCAAGGGGAGAAGTGGTGGTGGGGTCTGCGGCAGAAGGGGGTTAGTGCACCCCCTGGGAACCGAGGAAGTTGGCACCTATGTAAAGAGCCATATGCCATCAAAAATCTCTTCCCCATGTACGTACATGTAGACCAGGATGAAATCATCTCTTAACCTTCTCTTGGGTAAATGAAACGTGTGAGACTTAAGAAGCTCAATCTTATAAGGTATGTCTCTTCCAATCCTTGACTCATTCTTGTAGCACTTTTCTGAACCGTTTCCAATTTTTCAGTATCCTTTTTGAAGAGTGGACCCCCCGCCCGAACTGGATACAGTATTCCAGTAATGGTCTCCCCAAAGCCATATAGAGGTAACATGATCTCCCTACTCCAGTTGATATTCCTCTGCATGGGTGCTGGGACTAAGGGTGCTGGTGGTGTTGCCCCCATCTCCCCCGTTCCCCCTGGATTGAAGAGGTATCCATTACATACAGGGTTTACAGTTTGGTTCAGTGGCTCTCAGCACCCCTACTATAAAAATTGTTCCAGTGTCCCTGTTCCTCTGTGTATACACTTGAGAATAGTGCTCAGCCTCTTAGCTACAGTAGCACCTTGGGAGCTTATGTTAAGTTGGCTATCTACCATTACCCCAAATTCTTTCCAGTGTCATAGTCTGTCAGTGCTCTTCTTTCCAAACACGTTCACCCATCCGTAGCCCTTACTGTTGCCACTGCCTTTAATTTTTATTAGTGCTATTATTACTTACTCTGTCAGGTCAGGCTATGCCTGCTTACCAGAGTAGATGGTATTCTCTGTGGCTCATCAAACCCACTGTCTTGTGGGTAGCCCGGAAGGGTGTAAGGCTAAGGGAGCAACCCCTGACAAAAAAGCCCCAGTGCCTTGTGGGTGAATTCAGGAGAATGGAAGACGATGAGAGTAAACTTAGAATATTTGGAGTGGAGCCCCAGAGGCGGTTAGGTGCTAACATTTTAGTATCTTCAGCGGATCGGGTACCAGATATATTGGTTCTTCCTCTCCTATGGATTTTACTGGTGATGCTAAGAGTGGGGTCCTGATGCATGAGCAACTCAGGGCCTCCATATCATTTGCCCAGGCTTGTGCCCTGGAGAGGTACTCCAGCTTCACCTCGAACATCGACACAACACGGGAGGCAGCAATCACTGGTTCTAAGCTCTTACTCGATTGGTGTAGAGTTGAGTGCCAGGGGCTGCCTCCGACGGTGGGAGAGATCAGCGAATCTCACTGGACAGCTGTAAGTGGGGGAACAGTCCCGCTCTTGTGGGGAACTTTCCTGGCTTCTGCACTACCCCGGTGAAGTGGGCTAGCGAAAGGATCTGAGTCCTCGCTCCCACTTTCTTTACCCAGTGGCCTCCCTGCCCTTGAGGACTCCCCTTCCACTCTCCTGTCTGGCAGAGTCCTCGTAACCCCAACAAGGCTGGGCCCAGGATTCCTGGGGGGCTTGACCCCCAACCCTGCTGTGGTCACCTAGGACGGGCTAGGTTGTCCCCACTCCGGGGTACTCTCTCTGCACTGGGCACTTCTCTGACCATTACATACAAGTTAAAGCAAATGCAAGTTATTTAATCAACAATTAAATTTAAAAAGAATAAGGAAGAATGGGAGCGGTTAAAGGAAACACATCACCCCGCTCTGTGGCAGGGAACGTCACAAACAGTGTCTCTGGAATGTCAGGGCAGTTCACAGTCTGCTCCTGGTAAGTCCCAGGCCTCCTGCTCAGGCCCTGGCTGTGCTGCAGGGATGCTGTGGGTTGGACGCTTGCTCTGGTGGTGGCCACACGCTCTCAGGCTCTAAGTGGTAGGACCCTTCTTCCCACTGTCGCCCCCGTCCTGTTGGGGTTACGATCCAAGCCTGGCCTGCAGAGCCTGTTGGCTGAGGCGTCTCCCTGTGCTGGGCCTGCTGCCCAGGGTCCCCCTCGGTCTCCTCAGCTGCTCACTGCACCCAGCTCCGGACTGCTCCAGCCCCAGCTCCACCGCTCTGTCTCTGCACTGCTGCCGCTGCTCTGCCTCCAGCTCCCTGGGCTGCTTCTCTGGCCCCTCTGGCTCTGGTTGCTGCAGCTCTGCTCCCAGGACAGGTCTGCTCTGCAGGCTGCTTCTGTGACTCTGCTCCCAGCACTGACCTGCTTCCTGGGCTGCTTTTCTGGCCCTTCTGGGTCTGGTTGCTGCAGCTCTGCTCCCAGGGCAAGTCTGCTCTCTCTGGGCTGTGCCTCTGGCTTTGGGGCTGCAGCTCTGCTCCCAGGACAGGGTCTGCTCTCTCTGGATCTGGCACAGCTCTGCTCCCCAGCTTAGCTTGGGCCCCTGCTTTCTCTGTAGCTCGGCCCCACTCTGCCTGTCTGACCCAGGCAAATCCAGCTCATATGGAGGAGGACGGGACCTCCCTGGCCTCCTGACTCCCTGATTAGCCTGCTCGCCCTGTCATTCAGGCTGACCTGGAGCATTGGCCTCTCCCCATTGTTCCTGGGGGCTGTCAGTCTCAGGGTTCTGATTCCCCATCGACCCTTCCGCCTTTTTAGTATCGGGAGCTAGAAAACCAAAACACCCCCACTGAATGTTAGTAAGGGGGCAACAGTCCCCTTACACCACTATCGCCTGCCATAAAACTGGGCAGCCCACAGACAATAGGGTGTAGTCCCACCACAGTTTGCCTGCTTCAGTGGGTGCTTGGAGCTTAGTTTTATAACACGACAAGTGGATTGTAACCAACACACCAGGCAAATCCAGTAAAAGAAAGAAAACATCCTTAAAGATAGGGTGCTGGAACATTCACACCGTGACAACTGGATTATCTAAGGACCTTCAGCAGATCAAAGATGCACGTAAAACTGCCATGATCAATGACAAGCTGAAACAACTCAATGTGGATATCCCATCCCTCCAAGAAACCCGGCTAGCATCACATGGCTCTCTTAGAGAAAATGACTACACATTTTTCTGGCAGGGGAAAAGCGCAGAAGAAATGCAAGAGCACGGAGTGGGATTTGCCATCAAGAACTCACTTCTGGGGATGATTGAGCCACCTACGAATGGATCAGAGAGAACTTTGGCACTATGTTTGTTCACATCTGAAGGCCCAGCCAACCTTGTGAGTGTGTATGCCCCAGCACTCACCTTGTCTTCTGATATCAAGGACCAGTTCTATGACCAGTTGAACCCTGCAAGGTGGGAGTGTCCCAGTGCTCGGGCTAGAGCCCAAGCCTGACCGTCTACATCATGTGGTGGGGCATCTGCCCCACACTGACTCATAAGGGGTTAATAGAGCCCTTGGGAGGCTGCACAGGAGGCAGCCAATCAGAAAGAGGCTGTGATGAGCAGGCAATCAGGGCTGGGCTGGCCCATATAAGAGCAGAGCAGCTTCAGTCACTCCCTGGAGCTTGAGGAGGACTGGCTGCCTGGCAGGCGGAGGGCAGCCAGCCAGCCAGCCAGCCAGCACCCTGGGCAAAGCGGTGCTGCAGGCAGAGACTCAGGGAGCTAAAGGCAGCTCCTGGCAGGCTGCAGAGATCTGCAGGCTGAGGCCCTGAGGCAAGGGCAAAGAGGGTGCTGGGGCCGTGGGGAAGTGGCCCAGGGAGATCTACAGATGAGTCGGAGGTGACACAGCAAGTGGCAGCCAGTCTCAGGGTCTGGGACCCAGAGTAGTGGGCAGGCCTGGGTCTCTCGCTCCTCCCCCCCCCCCCGCCACTTGCCACTGAGGAAGTGGCTGGACTGGGACTGTGATACTGTCCCCCGGGTGGGGGGAACATGGAGTGTGGCACAGCCTGAGGGCTGTGTCATGAAGAGGATGCTGCAGTCTTGGGAGTAATGTGGGTCCCAGGAGCAGAAGTGACGGTGCAGAGACATCACCAGTAGAGGGCACACTGATGTACAGAGTGAATCCCCAGGACAGCCAGCAGGAGGTGCCACAGTGGTGAGTTGAACCTCATCACACACCACAATTGAACAGCCCCTTAGCCTGAGCCCCATCAGCCTGAGTCAGCTGGCACGGGCCAGCTAGAGGTGACTAATTGCAGTGTGGACATACCCTGTGTAGCTTGAAAGCTTCTCTCTCACCAACAGAAGTTGGTCTAATAAAAGCTATCACCTCACCCACCTGGGACCAACATGGCTGCAACAACACTGCTTAAAACACAGGCCTGGCACATGGTTTTATTAGCCACTCCGAGACCCAGCAAAGGTTCACCAGCAGTAGGCTGTGTGGGGCATTGTTTTTTACTGCCTTTCTGAGTACAGGCCTACAGCAGTGTTGCAAAATAGACAGGCTTGGCCTGCTAGGCCAGACTCTTATTAGAGAGAAGGCAAAAGGCGAAGGATAGGAAAGCAAAGAAATAAGGGAAGGAAGGATAAGGACACACACCCAGTTTCACATCTGGGATTTTTCCAGAGCCAGTGAAGGTGGCGATGTCATTGGGGTCCCTTTGACTGGCTGGGACTGGTCAGGGCATTGCTCAGGCCCAGGACAAAGAAGGGCCAGTGGCGTTGTGGTGGACTCTAGGGTTTCAGGAGACGCGAGTAGCAGCCACGATGGTGAAGCTTGCACCTTCCTGCTTTTCTTTTAGTCACCAGCATTTTTGGCCGACAGCTGCTGCTGCTTAATTTTTCCCCATGAGGTTTTCTTTTAAGGAGCCCAAAAGGGAGTGGTGGGTGGAGTAGTCTTTCCTCTTATTATTCTCTTTACTAGTTTGGGCTAATTTTCTACACACCAATTTTGGTCTATTGATTTTTTCAGTCCGCCACTTTTCTTATTTTCCAGGCATGCTGTTAACACAGTCTTTAAATTTAACTGACTAGGCCTTTTTTGTTTAGACTAATTTAGTCTTTCTGTCTCCCTTTCCCACCTTCTCCCATTAATTATTATTGTTATAGGGTATTATGGCATTGAATGAACTTTTACTCCCTCCTTACCCTTGATCTTACAATTAGGATAACTTTGTAGGCCCAGTTATTACAACCTCCCCCCCCCAAGTCACGCCTTCACTTTAAAGACCCTTCCCTTCCCAATATCTATCTACCACCAATGAAGTGAGCTGTAGCTCACGAAAGCTTACGCTCAAATAAATTTGTTAGTCTCTAAGGTGCCACAAGTACTCCTTTTCTTTTTGCGAATACAGACTAACACGGCTGCTACTCTGAAACATAGCTACCACGGATAGTTTATCAGACTGCAGAAACAGCATACAAAGCAATGTGACTTTTTTGTCCCGTGCCCCTAGAGGAGTGTAAATTGATCCACATGCTGTACTGTTCCCACTCCCTTGCCAGTTCTGAGCTGCTATGAAAGCAGGAATTCCATTTGGCAATGATATGTTTTCAGGTGTTCTTTTTCACAGATACCATGTGAAAGGTTATTTCATTTAATGTCAGTGGCTGGAGTCATGCACTCAGTGTTGTTGGTGCAATCTCATTCTAGTTAACAGGGATCCACTGGTATAGAGTGAGAGCAGAACCAGAACTCCTGGGTTCTCATTCTGGCTCTGCCACGCCAGTCATTTAACCTCTGCATTAGCTTCCTCATCTGTAAAATTGGGAAATTACCTACCTACCTTTCAGGGATATGGTGAGGATTAGGTTATATTTGGACAGCCTTTGGAAGATGTAAAATGCGAGGTAAGTGTTACTGTGTGGCTAACAAATTTGAGGTCAGAATTTAAAAGGAGATAATACATTCATCAATTTATTTGGGCCAAATCCTGAAATCTCTGTTAATGGCCAAACCTTGCTAGCCTTATTCTCGTATTCACATTGAATTATTCATATGAGTAAGGCAAGAGAGATTTGGCCCTCACTCAGATCCTCCACTGAAGTCAAAAGGGCTTTTCCCTTATTTAGAATTTCATAAAAGCCTGCAGGACCTGGCCCTTTACTTCTCATTTTCTTAGCCACCGGAAGGTGTTTGGTTTTGGAGAAAAGCTTGTTTTTCCTACAGTGAGCTCATAACCCTGTCCATATGGCATCAGGATCCCTTGCTGTGGAAGTATGACTCTCGGTCATCACAAACTGAGCATGATGACTTAGATACAGAAGCCAGTAGGAGAGAAAGCTCTCGTTTAAAGACCCACATCTGATAATGACACTTAACTATATTTTAAAAATCAGCACAATATATCTAATGAACCGATGCCCCAATGGTAGAGTCCCCCTAGGGCAGGACTGAGGTTGCAGACATAAGTAATGGAGCATGAGCAAGGAGATCTTGGAGGTCAGGGAGAAGAGGTAACTTGACAGCAGTTGATCGAAGAGCTCAGAGTTACACTAGCCAATGTACGAGCATGGTGCCAATTCCTCCTCTCAGTAGTGAACTCAAAAGCTGCACAGCTATAAACAAAAGCATGAAGGAGAAATGAAGGTTAGAGAGGAAGAAAGCCTAAGCTAGTCAGCACTGGAAGGCCACAGTGCAAATCACATTTCTTTTCACTACTGAGAGTCATAAGGAAAGAATCCTCTTCCTGCAATTGCAGCTGTAGGTGTGGTCTTAAGACCTGCGATTTGATGGTAGAAAGAGCCATCAAATATTAGATAACCAAAAGTGACCTGAATGTACATAGAGTAGTATGTAAACAAAGTGTATAGGGTACCACTATGAGAAAATCTAACCCAGTGTGTTTGCATCTTTGGGCATGTTACAGCTCCTGTACGTATACTGTATATTTTGATATAGTTTGATCCATTTTGGACTTATGTGAAGATTCATGTATTTTTGTTTCAGTGTGTATATTTTTTGCATCAGTGTGTATTTTCAGTTAATTGGTGGTCTTGGGGCTGAGAGACATAAATTACTCAGGTTTCCAGATTGGGGGGGAGGGGAAGATAAAGTAGAGAGAGGTGATATGCTGGGCACGCATTGTAAAACTTCTTTGAAGTAATGGAAGAATGATCATTGTTCTTGGGAAGGTAGAACATCGAGCCCCACTGCGTAAAGGGGATGCTGTTGAGTGTCTGACAGTGAGAATGTGCACCTGGGTAATCAATAGTTTAAAACAAAATAAAATGTACCCTGCTGCCATTTCTTAGAGGTCTGTCAAGTTTAGACTAATGAAGAGAACAGAGAGGACAGATTTCTGTCATGTTACCTATTTGTGCTAATTATACTACTTAAAAGCCTAGTGCCTCGTCAGTTGCAAGGAATTGCATAATTCAGAGTGGGAGTTAATAGGCAGAACTTGCACTTATAATATAGTGAGTGGGTGAAGGTACAGTGCCTCTCCTGGGAAAGTACCACACACTGCAGTTCTGAAGGAAGAGGCCTACCTGCGTTTCAGCAAACTGCCTCTATTAAAAGCAAATAAATAGAGCAAATGCTACAGGGGAGAAAGAGAGGCAAACAGGATTTTAATACGTGTTTAATAGATACCATTTCAGTGATTCTTTAAAGTGGTGACAGCTTAGCTCTGGAGACTGGATATCCCAAAGCTAGAGAGCTTCACCTCTGGGTTGATGGTTCAAATCCAGATCAGGCCGATAGTCCATGTGATGGTTGTTCCATGGCTTGCTTGAGACGAGCTGGTTTTAGATCAGTTCCTACTGCATCAACAGCTAAATCACAGTTCGCACCCTTTTCTGGCAGTCTCACCAGAAAGACTAATGGTGGGGCTGGCATGGAGACTGAGCCACCTTCGCCCTTTTACAGGTGGTCCCTCCAGGTTCAGCACTGAAGCACCCTGTCAGGATAGCATGGGGAAGCTTGAGCTGCCTTGCTGTGATGTACATGTTGTGTAGCTAAGCAGAGGACTTCAGTCTCCAGGCATCTCAGTCTGGCCCTTTTCATAGCCTGGGGGCCACGGCTAAAGGGGTCTCAGACCCCCAGATCTATTTCTGTCTGGTGGCACCAGGGAGGGAGCAGGTTGAGGCATCATGTGGGAACAGGTAAAGCAGGTAAAGCTAGAATCAATCCTGGCAGGGGGTGCTGGCTCCTGAATGGCGCCTCCTGGGAATGGGAAGTGGAGACCCTGAGGTGATGGAAGTGGGGAAAGGGCTGTCTTGAGGGAAATGAGGGGGAATCCTGAGGTGATGGAGCGGGGAGGTGAGTCTGGGGGAGTGAAAGCTCCTGAGGCCCCATGTCTGGCAGCACCAGGGGTCAGGAAGGGGACAGGGTGGGGCAGGATGTTGCTGGGGGAGGGCCCCGCCTGCATGCCTGCCTGCTGAATAGGGCTGGCAAATGTCTAATCGACAAAACCGAACACCCTTGCCCTGCCCCTTCTCTGGGGTTTTCACTGGGCTGGGGCAGGGGGGGTTGGGATGTGGGAGGGGTGCAGGCTCCGTGGTGAGGCCAGAAATGAGGAGTTCAGAGTGCGGGAGAGAGCTCCAGGCTGGGGTAGGGGTCCAGGAGGGGGTGAGGACTCTGGCTGGGGGTGCAGGCACTGGGGTGGGGCTGGGAATGAGGGGTTTAGGGTACATGAGGGGGCTACAGACTGGAGCTGAGGGGTTCGGAGTGCAGGAGTGGGCTGAGGCAGAGGATTGGGGTGCGGGCCCCAGGAGGGAGTTTGGGTGCGGGAGGGGGCTCATGACTGGGGCAGGGGGTTGGGGTGCAGGGAGGGGTGTGGGTTCCGGGAGGGGGCTCAGGACTGGGGCAGAGGGTTGGGGTGCAGGCTCTGAGAGGGAGTTAGGGTGTGGGAGGGGGTTCTGACCTGGGGTTGGGGGTGCACTCCAGCCAGGAGGCGCTTACCTCAGGCAGCTCCCAGAAGCAGCCGGCATGTTCAGCTGCTAGGGGCAGGGGTGGCCAGGCGCCTTCATGTCCACAGGCGCCAGCCCCGCAGCTCCCATTGGCCATAGTTCCCAGCCAATGGGAGCTGCGGAGTCAGTGCTCGGGTGGGGGCAGTGTGCGGAGCTTTCCTCATTGCCCCTGTGCCTAGGGGATGCAGGGATATGCTGGACGCTTCTGGAAGCTGTGTGGAGCCAGGGCAGGCAGGGAGCCTGCCTTAGCCCCACTGCACTCCCGACTGGACTTTTAATGGCCCAGTCAGCAGTGCTGACCAGAGCCACAGCGTCCCTTTTCAACCAGGCGCTCTGGTCAAAAACCAGACACCTGGCAACCCTAACATCAAGTAATATTGTGGCAGGCGATTAATCTGCGAGCAGCAAGAGCAACGGGCTGGAGCAGAGAGCGGGGCCCAGCCCTGCAGGCCAGTATGAGGTGAGAGCCGGGTGGGCTCAGCCCCCCAAGAAATATGTTCACCAGCTGCCTATGTAAGAGCCAGTCCAAGGAGCCAGGCTGCAAATCCCTTGTTCCCACAGGATCCCGCTGAAAGCAATGAGGCTATTTGAGAAGCGAGGTGCTACTCAGTGAGAATAAGGGGATCACAGTATGGCCCTCTAATCTTTTCAAATGTTATTTAATGGAGTTCCTCGGTTTATAAATGCAGTACTCTTATTGGGTTTTCCTTTCATCCTGTAGGCACTGTTTAGTTTTATTATAATCCCTTCCCCCACCCCATTTCCCCTGGTTTATAACACATCCTTTCTCTTCTCGGACTTTTGGCTTGGCTGTTTGTGTAAACAGTAAATGATACAGGGGGATCTCTGGGACTCAGGACATTTCATACATAGCTCATAAAGTGCCATCTCCCTCTCTGACGGAAGCCAGTTTTCCCCCCCGCAGGATTACCATATGGTAACGTGAGCTGTTCGATGTCGGAGCTGGGGTTCTTTAATTTAGGAAATGGACACAGAACAGCACGGGAAAGAAGGGTGTTCATCTGGATTTTAACAATTTCTTTCAGTCTCCAGGGACTTACTGTGTATTCTGTTCATTCGGGGTGATACGCACCCCTGTGCAGAAGGTCAGCACCAGGTCCACACACCCTTTGTGTCCCCCATAACCCCCTCTGGATTGAGTGGTGCCTACCTTGTGGTGGACGTCGGCATGGCCTTGAGTTTCATCCTCTAGCTGTGGAGTGAAGTGCGCACATTCAGGGTTGCACTCTCCTCTCGCTCACAGCAGTCTAAGTAAGGAGTGACTCCAATAAACTCAATGGAGCTGCGCTGTTGAAAATCTAGTGTCAGAGGAAGTCAGAGGAGAATCAGACCCTCAGTTTATAGTGGCTGTTTTGTACTACAGCAAAATACTGTCATTGATCACTCATCCTGCCTTACTATGTTAACAGCGTTTCCTTGAGAGAATGGAAAGAACAGTCTCAGTCTGGTAAGAGAAGCTGTGTACACATAATAATTCTGTGACCAAAAAGATGTGATACCAACACTGATTCCTTATTAAGTTAAGATACATTGGCATGAACCAGATTTAAATCTAAGTGTGTCCACAAAAGATTTGCACTGGTTTAACCAAATCAACTGTTAAATCAATGTAAAGTCAAACTGGTGTAACTTTGAATATAGGTGAGGCGCTAGACACACTTACCTTCAGTTGACTTCTTTTGGAACTGTGGGTGCTCATTACTTCTCCAGATTAGATGTCCCAAGATGGGTTCCCAAAAATTAAGGTACTTCTTAAAGCTTGAACTACCAAGAGAAGTAACTTTTTCCATAAATGTTTCAAATGAACAGTTATTGAAAACTTAGTATTTTGATGCCAATTTACTTAAAAATAATGTTAAAAATGTGTTAGGAACCAACCCACATTCCAGTTCTAATCCCAATATATGGCCACAAAATGGTAAACCCTTGTACTTTTTTCTTCCTTACGGAAAATACAAAATACGTAGTAAATGAAGTCTGTAGTTATAGATACATAGTGTTTAAGGCCTGAAGACAACATTATGTTCATCTAGTCTGACCTCCTGCATAGTACAGACCATAGTATTTCCCCAATAATTTCTGCATTAAGCCTATATCTTCTGTTTAGGCTAGAGTGTGTCATCTAAAAGATTAATGATTTTGATTTACTGACTTCCAGTGATGAAATGGTACTTAAATATTTAGGCAGATAGGGAGTGTGGTTTGAAATCATTCTTCCGTTGGTAGTTCCAGTGCATTTTCATTAATTTGGTAGACAGCATGGGCTCCCTCTGGTGTCTAATTTGAATATCTGAAATTTAATTTAATTTGCCCTTTCATCCCAGCCCAACGAATACGGTAGGTAGGTTTAACTGAGAAAGCTGTGTTTTCATGTCTGTGTTAATCAAAAACTTGATTATCAGTCTTATTTGTGATGTAGATCAGTAAATCCACTTAAATGATTAAATCCACTTCTTACAATTTAAATTATTGTTTTCTACATTAAAGGGATCTCAGATCAAAAACATGTACTAAGGGGGAAAAAACCCCAAAGAAAAGGTCAACTGCTTAAAATTATGATATTGACAAGGAGAACCAAACTCAAAATGGTATTCCTGTCATGTAGAAATTGTAGCTTTCATCCTAAGAAAAGACACCAGAGGCAGATCTTAAAAAGTACTTTGTGCCCATCCAGGCCTCTAAATGAAGGGGGACAGATAGCCAGAAGTGCTCAGCACCCAGCAGCAACCCACTGCTGTCCTTGTCTTTAGTGGGAGTTGCTGGCTTCTGACCACTTGAAAATCTGGTGACTTCATTTAGGTGCCTAACTGGGAGCTGAGCTGTTTTGAAAACCTGGCCACTTATTTAAACTGGCTAAATGGAAAGTGGTGGTGGGAGCTATCTCTTGAAAATCTGACCATTAGTATTTGAGTTTCTAAAGGGACAGGGACACTTGGCCCATGTGGCATTTTGTAATCACAGATGATACCAGTGTTTGCTTTTGTGTAATAACTTTGCTCTAACCTGGGGCCAGACCTTGCAGTCCTAAAAGGGACAGGGAACACTGGCATTTGCTTCAGGCATGCTTCCCTTGATAAACAAAGCTATGTTTCAGAATCTAGAATTTGGGGGCATTGTTTGTAACCTTTGTTATTTTTGTCCTTGTTCTTCCTTAGGTACTTTGAGTTTTATGAAGGGCCTTTTGAATACAACTCCACCAAATGCCTGGAATTAAGACAGGATATCATTGAGGTGAAAGTGCTCTCTATGTAAGTATGAGCAATTGCTTTATAAAATGGTTGCCCTGTGTGATACAGGATGGCCAGGGAGCAGTGGTAGAGTGCTAGAGGGGAAATATATAAACCCAAGGCTAATTAAGGCATGGTTCCCTGTAGACTAGGGAGAGTGGCTACAGGTTAATTGGAGCACCTGCCGTCAATTAAGGCCCTGTCAGGAATCTAATAAAACCCCCTGGTTCAGGCAGTCAGGGGGAAGGAGAGAGGACTGGAGCTTGGAGGTGTGATGTGAGACTTGAAAGATCAAGAGCAAACCCAGACCCCTCCCCCGCTTCCCTCCTTTACTACCTTCCTGGGCCACTAGTGGGGCCTTCGGCGCCCCAAGAGCAGGGGCGAGGGATGGCATCTTAGCCCCCACCAAGAAAAGCGAAGGACCCACCATACTAACATCGGCCATCTTGTCACACCTGTCAGATGGGTTACAAACACATGTATAATGAGGGGGCCAAAAACACGTCTCCAAAGAGCAGGGCTTTTGAGCTTCCATGTCAAAGTAATGGGGATTAAGAACTAGATCCCTAGTGGAAACAATGGGGTTCTTTCCATTCATTTCAGTGGGCTTTGAGCCAGGCTCAGTGCCACTGTCTGAATTTTATTAATATAAGGAGCCCATGTTTTCATCTGTAATAGTCTATTCAGGGTCCTCTACTGAGATCATATCGTTTGCCAAGTAATTTAAACAATTCAATAGCATAGCACGATTCTGTCATTTGATCGATGCAGTATCAGTATTCTGTCTTGTATGGCCCCACAGGTACATCAGGAAATATATCAGTTGCCTAAGAGGATTATACATCCCTGAAAAGGGGTTTTAAAACATAATAAAAAGGTAAAATAATAACTGACGTAAGGACAAAATTCTCTTCTTCAGTCCACAGTGCATATTCCATATCTTCACTATAGGCCTTCTTAGTGCCTGCACATACTCCCATTGATATCCAGGGGAGTTGTGCTCATGAAACAACTGCACAATAGGTAAATGTCCATGTAGCAGCTGGAAGCGTGCTTCCCAGTGCAGGCAGACAAGTGCTAGTTCTGTTCAAGCTGGCAGCAGCTTGAATACAAACCTGCCTGGACTGCCTGGGTGCATGCTCGGGTGGCTAGCCCAGGCAGCTGCCTCAGCTATCTTTAGCTACACCGCTATGTTTAGTGCACTAGCTCTTCTGCAGGGGTTGGCAACCTTCAGCATGCGGCCCATCAGGGTAATCCGCTGGCGGGCTGCGAGACATTTCGTTTACATTGACCGTCCACAGGCACGGTCCCCCCGCAGTTCCCAGTGGCTGTGGTTTGCCGTTCCTGGCTGATGGGAGCTGCGGGAAGCGGTGGCTGATCAAAGTAAACAAAATGTCGAGCGCCCTTCAGTGGATTACCCTGATGGGCCGTGTGCTGAAGGTTGCTGACCGCTGCTCTAATGCATGCCTGTCTACCCACACTGAGAATCACACTCCTGCTGCAATGTAGACATACCCTATGACTGAGTTCTAAGCTATGGAGCGGAGGAGTTTGTCCTAGACAAAGTAACTTAAAAGTCTTCTCTACAAAACTATAACAAATCCTGGAGAGATTCCACATGTAAATGAAAAACAGCCCAGGTATTGGTTTAAACAATTATTTATTATTAAAAATAATGTTACTTTGAAAACAGTGTTGCAGTATGGTCTTCTGGATAGAGCATTGGATAGGGACTCGGGAGGCCGGTCCCAGCTCAGCCACTGGCCTGCTGGGTGACTTTGGGCATGTTACTTCAACTCTCTGTGCCTCAGTTTCTCCATCTGTAAAATGGGAATAATGACACTGACCTCCCTTGTAAATCCCTTTGAGTTCTACTGTTTAAAAGCACTACGAAAGAGCAAGGTATTATTATTGTTAAACACAGATCAAGACATGTTTCCTGTCCTGGGCCCCAATTCAGCTAAGTAGCTAAGCATGTGCTTAAAGTTCATTTACTTCAAGGAGACCACTTGTGCACTTAAAATTAAGCATGTGCTCAAGTGCTTTACTGAATCTGGGCCTTGAAGAGCTTTTGTTCTAAGACAAGACAAAGACAAGATAAAGCACCGGCTGGCAGTTCAGATGAGGGAGGGTTGTGGGGATTAATGATGATGACAGGAAAGGAGGAGGGACCCAACACACACTACTCTTCGGATGTTTCTGGTGCGCTTTTGGTAGCGTGATAGGCAGGTCCATGCCAAACTCTGCAGTTTGCATTCTTTACATAAGGAAATATGTTGGCACTCTCAGTTGTCCTGTGTGGCCCACTGCTACCCTCTGAAAGGGAGCGTCTGTAATGGACATAGTTATAAGGACAGTTTTTCCCTTACCCTCTATCTTTCATGTTTCTGACATGTATCACATTTGGCCTTTAACACATGATCCTGGACAAAATGCCTCCATTCATGGGTGGCGCATGAACTGCCCATTTGAGGAGGCTAGCCCCTGAGCCCATCCCTTCTGCCCGAGGCCCTGTCCCCCTCCCCCGCCACAGCTCCGAGTGCCCCACCACGGTGGGAGGAGCCCCACACCAGCCAGCTCCCTGGCTCACTGACCGGCCCCAACCGCCAGCTCCCCTGTCCCAGCCCTGGGCTGCCCCGGCCAGCCCGCCCCAGCCCCAGAGAGCTGTACAGGCGGCCCGAGCACCCACACCAGCTGCCCCAAGTCCTGGGCCCCTACCCTAGCCCCAGCCCCAGCCCCTGCCTGCTTCAGGGAAGAGGAGCAGCCTGGGCTGGGGCCACAGGGGAAGAGTGGGAAGCAGGGGGACTCCTCCAGGTGGGGCATGGGTGGGCTCCCCTGGCCTGTGATACCCACCCCCATGCCTCTATCCACAGCATATTCCAGCCCCAGACAGGCATTCAGTGGAGAATCTCAAGCAAAGGATGAGCAGGACCTGAAGACTTGGCTGCTATCTGAACATTCTATGGGACTTACTGGAGTCAATCTTGCACTTGCCTTGGCATCAAAGAAAACCCTGCAGCTGGTCCATAGAATATATATATATATATATATATATATATATATATATATATATATATATATATATATATATATATATATAATATTTAGCCATTGCAGCAGTAGGCCTACGTGGGAGGAATTTCCCTACAGCTCAGCCACTCATTTATCAGCTATTTGTCCGAGGGACTGGGTTCTCTAGGGGTTAGAGCAGAGTAACTTGGAATTAGGATTCCAGGATTCTAATCTCAGATCTGCCACTGACTTTAGTGTGGGATCTTGAGCAAGATGTTTAACCTTTCTGCTGCCGGTTGGAAACGGGATTGTAGTTACTTATTATTTGGATAGTGCCAGGTAGTAGTTACTTTATAGACAGATATAAAAGACAAAGTTCCTGCCTCCGGGTGCTTAGAGCCTCAGTGATAACACTGACCTATTCAAAGGCCTGATTATTGTTTGTAAAGCGCTTTGAGATTTTCAGATGAAAAGGTGCTCTAGAAGTGCAAACAGATGAAAACAGATATCTAAAGCAATAGCAACAGCACTTTGCTGCTACAGCTCTGGACGTACGTCTCCCTCATGGACTCTGCATTGGTAGCAAAGCTGGCTGCTGCCTTTCCCCCTGTAACTGGCACTGGATGAAGGACATTGGCATAGCAACTTTGTCTAGTTTGCTGAGTCACAATGCGTAAAAATAAATAGTGAGAATGGGAACAACTTGCCAGGGTGCGTGCTGAAGGTCGTGAGTCCTGGAATTGTGTTCTCTTATATTGATTGCAGGGCACAGAGAAAATCACCTCTCTGTATCTTATCCAGTGGCACTCAGTTGTAAGTGGATTCCAATTTAATGGAATAGAATGAGCCTTGGATGTTCAGTTATAAAATATTTGTATTACTGTGGTATCATAAGCTGTTTAAAACAGCAAAGCTCTGTTTGCCACGCTGGGTTCTTCTAATGTGCTTGTGGAATATTCTTTTCCCCTTAGTTATCCCTCAGGAATAATGGAAGATTTCCAAATTAGCATGCTCCGATGGGCCACAGAAGGTACAGTATGACCTAGTTCTTCAAGAGTGACTTCCACACTCTGGAAAGTCCTAAATTACATCAGTGTTAAATATAAAGCTATTCTTAAAATACCCTTGTTATTTTATTGAAAACCAGCATAGGGAGCATTCAAACCCCTCAAACCCAAAGAGAATGCACCAAGATCCAGCAGCCTCAAAGAGACCTCAAACTTCATCGAAGTCCGAAAGGGGACATCACATATCCATTCTACCTAGGTATTTGTGAGTTCCCAGTCACCATGATATCTAGGTGCCAGATATTGAAACTCACACATGAACTCGTCTAGGTAGGTAGGAGCAACTTCTGGAGCTTTAAGGTAGTCCATGATGCTGACCATTGAAGTCCTCTTCCTTTTCCCAGAAGATATGAAAGACAATCTTCTAATGTCAAATCTATAGACCAATCTGGCTCAGACTCTTAGCAGAAGGCTATTTTATGTTCTGCTCCATGAAATAACTGAGCAGTAAGAACTTTCCCACTCTTAAGTACATATTCTCTTGGTTCCCCCCACTGAAAGCTCTTTTTTTTCTTATTGAAGTCTGCAGAGATGCCATAATGGTGAGGCTCTGACCTCCACAGCTGCCGGCTAATATACTACACACAGGATTATGGCTGCGGTGGAGGGACAGGCAGCAGAGAAACTGGGTTGTGAGGCAGAAAGTATGTGTTACAGTACATCCAGGTGCAATGGCATGAAGTTAAGCAAAGGAAAATTTAGGCTGGATATCAGAAACAAAAATTCTTCCAAGTGTTGACTGTGGAATAGTTTCCCTAAGGGAAGTGGAGAGAGTCCCATCACTGGAGACAATTAAAACTAGAGTGGACAAAGCACTAGCAAAAAATACAGCTGGGAAAAATCTTTAACTGGAAGAGGTGCACTAGGGGCTTGATCCAACCTCCCTTGAAGTCAACGGGGACTTTTCCCATTAACTTCAAAGGTAGTTGTTGGGTCTTAGGCATTGCCTGCACTGAGGACATGCTCTGGTTACAGCCATCAGTGGCAAGCCACTGGCGTAGCTACCCCAGTACATCACTGAGTGTACATCTACATTTGAGCAGGGAGGCATGATTTCCAGCTCGCATAGACTTACCCATGCTAGCTCTGCTTGAGCAAGTGTCTAAAATTAGGATTGTGTCCGTGGTGGCACAGGCAGCTCCTCAGGCTAGCTGCCCCAAGTACAATTCCACCTGGCCCCTCTGTACATACTTGAGTGGCTAGCCCAAATCATCGCCCATGCAGTCACGGACACAGTGCTGTTTTTAGGTTCTAGGTCAAGTGCAACTAGTGTGAGTCTGTCTGTGCAAGCTGGGAATCACAGCTTCCAGCTCCAGTGTAGACATACCCTTAGCGTAGATAAGCAAGGCATCTATCAGTTTCATTTGGCATCAGGATCACTTACTTAGACTGAAGCTGTTTGGGACAGGGGTCTTCTTTGTGTTCCGTGTTTGTACAATGCCTAGCTCAAAGCTCTGTGACTGGGCTCCTAGATACTACAGCAAGATAAACAATCAATAATAATAATTTATTCTCCCAGTTTCAAGCAGGGTTATGTTGCAGGGGTGGAAATCACGGTTTATAGTAGTTTTACATGTACATTAGGAGTTTGCAGAGGTGCAGCTAGCCTGATGGCTGAAATTCCTAGTGTGGACAAGGCCTCAGAGGAGAACTTGAGGGCTTATACTTTGAGAATGGGATTTTCAAAGGGTCCTGAAGAAACTGGGCACCAAATTCCCTTAGGCCCATTGAAATTCCCAGCCCAAATCTTTTCCAGATCTTATCTCTGTGGTTTCATAAATTAGCCATCATTAGCAAGTGGAATCCAGAAAATCATACACAAGGGATCACCTTGTTTTTTAAACATTCTGTTTCTCCAGTTTTCTTTCAGAGTTGAAGGAAGAGAATCTGAAAGTATAAGTGTGATTAAAAGAGAAACAGGCATAAATAGGATGTGTGTATTGACATTAACTGGCACTGCTTAATCAGACTTCAGGGTCTGTCTTTAATGTAGATATATAACATTCATAGTCTAGTGGACAGGACACTGGACTTGTACAGTTCCTGACCGTTCCTGTCTTTGTTACTGACTTCTGCATGACCTTATGCAAGTCACTTCACTTCTTTGTGTCTCTCTTTCCTCTCCTGCCCTTTGCCTGCCTTGTCTGTTTAGATTGTAAACTCTTTGGGGCAGGGAATGTGTTTGTACAGCACCTAGCATAATGGAGTCCCAATTCTGTCTGGGGCCCAGTAGCCACTACTGTAGTAGAAATAATAACAGTAAGAGGAATCATAGTGTCACATTCCGGGATGCAGCCCAGACCAGCGAGGGGTTGTGCTTCACCATGCTTTGCTGCTGTAGCTCCCAACTTGGGCCACTCACAAGCAGCCTGCCAGCATGCAGGTCACACCCTGAGTGTCTGTGTATAACAGTAGCCCTTGTCTAGCGCCTCTGATCCCATCAGCCTGTCAGCAACACACCAATTGCACTCTGGCTTCCAGCAACCTTGGTTACTGCTTGCAGGGTGACCCCAACATACTCCCAGTCCCTAATTTCCCCCAAAACGTGTTCTGCACTGTCCAGCCCTCTCCTGGGCAGTTCAGATATTAAAGGTCCGTTGCCCCTGTAAAGGGTCAATAGTCAACAGTTTGCTACTTTTAACTGGAGTTACCAAATAGTTCGGTTTACATACAACACTGGATTTTTTTAGATTAAAAATAAAACAAGTTCATTTAAAGAGAGAGTTTTTAAGTGAGTCCAAGTATAAGCCATTAATGCAGAAATGATTACAAGAGATATAAAGATAAAGTGCTTCCTACTAGGTAAAACTTAACAAATTAGACTTGGTTCAAGGTAAAATCCTTACCACATGATCCCAGCAACATGGCTGACCAAATTCTCAGGTCGGGGCCTCCCCTCAAAGTCAAAGAGGTGATTCCTTTGTCTTCTTAAGTGAAAGAGTAATAACCTGGGGTGTTTTTGCCCCTCATAGTCCAGTCACATTTTGCAATGTGTTTTCCTGAGGGTTACCCCTAGATAAAGTTCATTCCAGCTGAAAGGAAGGAGACATGGAGTCTCGTGGTGAAGGAGGTTCCATGTTGTTTTTGCTAAAATGCAGATTGCTCTGTTCCTGCCCCACTCTGTTGGCAAAAAATGGGCACTTGACACATAATTGCCAGTCAACTTTGACACTTGGCTAGTATCGTCAGCTTGTCTTTTGTCTTTGAGAAACCGGTTTACCGACTCCCCAGACTTGCCTGATTAACATGTTGTAGTCATAATTTCAGTTTATGTTCAGAACTCTTACTATGCATTTTGTACATACGTTACAAAAGAATACTGATGATCCGTTAGCTTTTAAATGATACCTCACAGAGGGTATATTTTGCACAAAGGTTATTGCAACAATGTTTATGGTGTGAATACAAGGGTGCTTTCGTCATACATAGGGATTAGATTTTAGACAGAGAGCATTCACGTGGCCCAACTATCTCTTCCTATCAAATAACCATTACATGCCCACATCAATGCAGTGGTCTGAATGGAGAAAAGTGCATTTCATAAAAGTGCACTCAAAAGTCTTTGGTTTTATCTTTAGGGTGAAGCAAACTGAATTGTTTGACAGGTGGAAGAGCCTACAGATGTGCAAATGGGAGATGAATGTGACAGAAGCCAACCTATTCAAGTAAGAAGGGTTTCTGTTAATGAGACTATAGCTACCAGTAACTAACAGGGGTGAGTTTCAAGGTAATCGATTATAAAGGAGTGATGTCATCACGTATCAATGGTTGTTAAAGAGCAAGTAAAACACCAAGAGGCTGTTACTTTTTACCATTCATTGTGATCGGGGAGACCAATGCATTTAAATAGGTTTTGGTTATTGTTAATTTTAAAAAAGTCAGGTAGCAGGAAGGGCTGAGGGCAGAAGAATGCTATAGATGCACCTAAGACTTACCCCCACCCCCGCCAGGGTGACCAGATGTCCTGATTTTATAGGGACAGTCCTGATATTTGGGGCTTTTTCTTATATAGGTGCCTATTACCCCCCCAACCCCATACTGATTTTTCACACTTGCTACCTGGTCACCCTACCTGTGGAGGAGGGGGAATCTGTGCTGAGGATCCCCCCAGCATGTTCAGGGAGAAGAGAGATGGGGGCACAATCTGGGCCCGGGAGAGATTATGGAAGATCACAGGGAGTCAATGACCAACCATAGATCAGAACACTGGAGTCCTGTGCTCCAGTCCTAAACCAAGAGTGCATCGTGATGCTCCTTGCGTCCAGTGTGCTGACCAGATTCTCAGCTGGTGTAAATGATTTCAGCTACACTGTCTTCAGCAGTAACACTGCTTTACACCAGCCATGAATCTTCAGAATCATCAGAATGAAAATCTTGATAGCTTGTTCTGTACTCCACTGATTATCTTTCCTTATTAGCCTTCTCAATTGCCATTCTCTGGCCTCCTCAGCTGCTGTTCTGGTATCCAGAGACCGCTGCCATTTGTCCCTAGAACACTCTATCTTATCTTATATCCTTGCTGAAGTTCATCTACAATGATTTCAGAACCCAGCTTTGGAATGCTGTCCTGTAGGGCCAATATCTGAATGAAGCCACAGCATTGTTTTAGCTTTGTGCACATATATTTATCACTGTGGATGCACAGGCGTCAGAGACATGGGCATTGGCTCAGAAACAAATGTGCTCTGGAATAAGAGTGGGAGTAATTCAAGGATTTCTGTTGCAAAGACAAAAGTAGAAAAGGCATTGTCTCCATTTTGGCACACACAGCACTCACGCCTCTGTATATTTAAGTTTAATATGAAATCTATGGTGAGAGTAGCACATTAACCATAACATCATTGGGACAGCAATTTCTATCTGTATCAATACTTATTGTAACTCTTAGCTTTAATCCATTGATTTAAGCTATTGGTTCATGTAAACTTCTTCACCTATAGTTCATTTGACAGGTCAACGTTGTCAAGATGTTGCAATGCCCCTGCCTTTCTGTTCACCACACAGAAAAATACTCCCCTGGGAACTAAATTGAAATATGAAGTGGATACAAGTGGAATCTTCCATATCAATCAAGAAATCTTCAGAATGTTTCCAAAGGTCTGTTACATGTCTGCATCCATTTGCTAAAACCTCACACTGTAGCTGCTGCATTAGACAAAGTCTTACATAGTAATCAAGCTTTAACCAACATTTTGAAATTTTTGCAAACATCCTTGCTCATGTTACCAGCATCTTCATTTTTCATATGATATTCCATTTGTTTTTTTCCTCTATCTAGGTGCCATCTGCTCCAGCTGGCATGCAATGTGTATACTTTTGACTGCAGAATTTACTGACCACATGTTGACTGGCAAGTGAAATGGCTTTAGAAATCAGCATATAATGAAACTCAGTGACCAGAACTCAACAAGGACATGTCTGCATATTTTAAAAACACTATTTATCTGGGTCTGATTCTTATTCTTCTTTGAAAATCTGAGAACTCAGTGATTTTTACCTTTTTTTCCGTTTGCAGATTGTGAACATATTGCAGAATTCTCAAATGTATTTATTAGAATTTATACACAAATTTCTTCAACAAATAATCCTTGACCTGACGAACATTACAACCCAATGTACAATTCTCAGTGCACACTGAAATTTAAGAGCAGAAACTAATTTATGTGACTATGAATTTTGTAACAAACCCACACATCTCGAATTTTAAGATGTATGTTTGTGGAAATATCTGAAACTCATCTCTTTGCAGAGGACCAGCACAATATTGATTTTAAGAACTTATATGGCTGCCATTATCATAGTATCCAAGCACCACACTATCTTTAACACATTTATCTTCACGACACCTCTGTGAAGTAAAGCAGTGCCATTATCCCAATTTTACAGATGGGATCTGAGGCTCAGAGAGCTGGCCCTAAGGCCCAATTCCTCAAAATATTTGGATGTGTAACTTCAATTGAAATCAATAATTTTGATGGGTGTTAGGTATGTAAATACCTTTGAGGATCTGGGCCTAAGTGACTGCCTGAGATCTTATAGGAAGTCTGTGGTGGGTGGAGCAAAGAATTGAATCCAGGTCTCCCAAGTCCCAGATCCAGGCTACTCCCCCACAGCCACCAGACCACTTTTACTCTCCAATGCTCATTCCCTCCCCAGGTTATAAGAACATAAGAATAGCCACACTGGGTCAGAGCAGCAGCCCATCTAGTGCAGTATCCTGTCTAGTCAACTATCTTGAGTAATTTTGTATTGTCTGCATGCTTTGCCACCTCACTGTTTATTCCCTTTTCCAGATCATTTATGAATATGTTGAATGGCACAACAGGTCCCAATACAGATTTTTGGGGGACCCTGCTATTTACCTTTCTCCACTGTGAAAACTCACCATTTATTCCTACCTTGTGTTTCCTATCTTTTAACCAGTTACTGATTCATGAGAGGACCTTCCCTCTTATCCCATGACTTACTTTGCTTAAGAGTCTTTGGCGTGGGACCTCGTCAAAGGCTTTCTGAAAGTCCAAGTACCAACTGAACCACCCTTGTCCATGTACTTGTTGACTCCCTCAGAGAATTCTAATGGATTGGTGAGGAGTTTACAAAAGCCATGTTGACTCTTCTCCAACATATTGTGTTCATCTTTGTGTCTAATAGTTCTATTCTTTACAATAGTTTCAACCAATTTGCCTGGTACTGAAGTTAGGCTTATTGGCTTATAATTGCCATGATTGCCTCTGGAGCCTTTTTTAAAAATTGATGTTACATCAGCTATCCTCCAGTCATCTGATACAGAGGCTTAAGCAATAGGTTACATACCACAGTTAGTAGTTCTGCAATTTCATATTTGAGTTCCTTCAGAACTCTTGGGTGAATATCATCTCGTCCTGGTGACTTACTTGTAACCAGGTTTGTTTCAAAACTTCTTCTATTGACACCTCAATCTTGGACAGTTCCTCAGATTTGTCACCTAAAAAACATGGCTCAGGTGTTGGGCTCTCCCTCACATCCTCTGCAGTGAAGACCGATGCAAAGCATTCCTTTAGCTTCTCTGCAACGGCCCTGTCTTTCTTGAGTGCTCCTTTTAGCACTTTGATTGTCCAGTGGCCCTGCTGGTTGTTTGGCAGGATTCCTGCTTCTGATATATTTTTAAAAAACATTGCTATTTGTGTTTGTGTCCTTGGCTACTTGCTCTTCAAACTTTATTTTTGGCCTGCCTAATTATACTTTTTTGACTTGCCAGAGTTCATGATTCTCTCACTGCCTCTTTTACTCCATTGTTTAGCCACGGTGGTATTTTTTTTGGTCTTCTTATAGTTTTTTTGTTATTTGGGGTATATATTTAGTTTGAGCCTCTATTATGGTGTTTTTAAATAGTTTCCATGAAGCTTATAGGCATTTCATTTGTGTGACTATTCCTTTTAATTTCCTTTTAACTATCTTCCTCATTTTTGTGTAGTTCCACTTTTTGCAGTTAAATGCTACTCTCGTGGGTTTCTTTGATATCTTCCCCTCATAAGGATGTTAAATTTAATTGCATTATGGTCACTTTTCCTGAGCATTTCAGCTATATTCTCCTCTTGTACCAGATCCTGTGCACCACTTAAAACTAAATAAAGAATTCCCTCCCCCTGTGTGGATTTCAGGACTAGCAGCTCCATTGAATCAGTCATTAATGGTGTCTAGAAATTTTATCTCTGCATCTTGTCCTGAGGTGACATGTACCCAGTCAGTATGGGGATAGTTGAAATCCCCCATTATTATTGGGTTTTGTGTTTTTATAGCATCTCTAATCTCCCTGAGCATTTCACAATCAGTGTCACCATCCTGGACAGGTGGTCAGTAGTATATTCCTGTTGCTATACTCTTATTATTCAAGCATGGAATTTCTATCCATAGAAATTCTATGGTACAGTTTGATTCATTTAAGATTTTTACTATATTTGACTCTATGCTTTCTTTCACATATAGTGCCCCTCCCCCATCAGCACGACCTACTCATATTCCTATGTATTTTGTACCCTGTATTACCATGTCCTTACTGTATTTTCCACTGAATGCATCCGATGAAGTGAGCTGTAGCTCACGAAAGCTTATGCTCAAATAAATTGGTTAGTCTCTAAGGTGCCACAAGTACTCCTTTTCCTCATGTCCCATTGGTTATCATCGTTCCACCAAGTATCTATTATGCCCATTATATCAATATACTCATTTAATACCAGATACTCAAGTTTACCCATCTTAGTATTTAGACTTCTTGCATTTGTATACAAGCATTTATAAAATTTGTCAGTATTTAGTTGTCTGCCTTCATGTGATGTAATTGAACGGGATTCCTCTTTGTTTGACTGTTTCTCTTCAGTTCCTGGCGTTTCTTTATCAACTTCTATTCTCTCTTCTTTGATGGGATGTTGAGTATCCCCTTCAGTAAATCCTTCCCAAGAGATGTCTCTGTCGAAACCATGTGTTCCTCTGCTCCAGTTGGCTTTTCCGAGAACCTTAGTTAAAAAGTCTTCTATGACCTTTTTATTTTACATGCTTGAAATCTGGTTCTGTTTAAACGCTGTTTAAGTTCCAGGTATGCCCTCAGAACACTGTTTACATGAGACTTATGTCATGCGTAAGTGTGGTGCGGGCCCTCCGCATAAGGAAGGATTGACTTTTACCCAGTATGCCTCCATTTTAGCAAAGCACTTAAACACATGCTTAAAGTTAGGCACATGAGTAATTCAATCCCTGTTGCTCCGAGCATGTAAGAACATGCTTAATTCTAAACACATGCTTAAATCCATTAAAATCAAGAGGATGAAGGCATATGCTTAAATTTAAGCATGTGTTTAAGTGCTCTGCTGAATCAGGGCCTATGTTGGTTTGTTGCATTAGTAATCCAATCAGGGACCAGCAATAATACCACATGATTTATGTAACTAACCAGCACAGTACAAATTGTGAATTGCACATTTTACAATCTTAGGGACAATTTGTGGTCAGCTTTCAGTGAATACTGAGCTGAAAATTTTCTATTTATTTTAAGAGTAATTAGTGGGGCTTGTAGGTGTGTGGAAAGTGAAAACAGTCAAATCAAATTTACTTTTGAATTGGATAAATGTTAGCCAAAACTCTTTCCCACTATTTACTCATTTCTAGGACATTCCATTGTATAAGAGTAACAAGATAGCCCAGCAGCACATGTCAATGGGGTTGTTATTGCTTTTCTGAGATGGACAGTTGTATTGTATGTCCTTCAATCTCATGCCTCATGAGCAACATGTGAAGTGCACTATAAATAATCACCTAGAAATTCATTTCACATCACTACTCTATCTGGATGTGTATTTCATCATGAAATTACTTAGAAAATATGTATGTGCCAATAGGAGCATTCGCATGCTTATATAAGCACGTCTCTACCATATTCATAGGGTGTCAGTTCTCCTGAGCTTTGCCTCACACTTCTCAGACCCTAAGGGCCTAATTCTTTCCTTGGATATGTGATTATAACTCTCATTAACTTCAGTGGGTGCTCCATACATTCATCTGAGAGCAGAATTTTGTCCTTTAGGATATAGAAGAGATGCTTGATGCTTAGACACTAGCCCTGCAAAGGCTTATGCATGTGCATATCTTTATGCATTGCGAGTAGTTGTGTTGACTCTAGTGGGATGACTCATAGGCCCATATTCTCAAAGGTACTTAGACTCCTTGCTTCCATTGATTTCAATGGGCCGTGGTGTTTTAAGCTGAAGCAGATGCATAAGTCTTTGGAGGATCGGGGCCTTAAATTGTAAGCCATCTTTGTGTTATGACAGTAGAGGTCTTAGCACAATGGAGCCCAATCCCTGATTAGGGCTTCTGGGCACTGCCTCAGTACAAGTACAGTAGAACCTTGGCAATGGAGGTTGTTTGTCACTCTGAACTGGTCGTAACTCTGAACAAAACATTATCATTGTTCTTTCAAAAGTTTACAGCTGAACATTAACTTAATACAGCTTTGAATCTTTACTATGCAGAAGAAAAATGCTGCTTTTAACCATCTTAATTTATATGACACAAGCACAGAAACAGTTTCCTTCCCCAAATCTTTTTTTTAAACTTTCCCTTCTTTTTCAGAAGTTTTAGATGTTTAACACAGTATTGTACTGTATTTGCTTTTTTTTTTTTTTTTTTGTTGGGTCCCTGCTGCTGCCTGATTGTGCACTTCCAGTTCCAAATGAGGTATGCAGTTGACTGGTCAGTTTGTTACTCTGGTGTTTGTAACCCTGAGGTTCTTCTGTAGTAAATAATAATTACAATGCTGTTATTACAGCAAGAGATATCCAGAATCCAGGTTCGGTTCTGATTAGCATCTCAAACATTCTCCCTTTCTCTGAACTATGCAGACCTCTTGAATCTTCTAAACTATACCAGGTGTTTCCTGGGATCAGATTTTCTGGCATTTAAAATCAGGACAGAAATATCATAAGAGCAGTGTTTTTTAGGCAATTTATAATATAATGCCTGTGATAGATTGAATCTATGGTTTTGGTCCCCATCTGGAAACTAGAAGTGAAAGAACATCTCTAACATTATGGAAACTTACACATTCAGTTCTAGATATTGCCTAAAGGTTCAGGTGTTCTTACATTTCTTTTTCTTTCTCTGAACCAGTTTCCCACAGCATCTCTAACTACAATGAGAGTGGTCATGTCAGTTCATATAAACATGTATCCTGGGATTATTGGACCCCAGGGAGGGACCAGTAGTCTTTGCCTATTATTATTCCATCCATCTGATTTTCATTCAAGATACAGCTGAAGAAAAGGGAACTGCTGCCACATGCATGTCTCAGGAAAGTAACTGGTTTATTCTCGTTTTGCTGTAGGATATGCCGTACTATCGCTCCCAATTTAAGAAATGTGCTGTGGTTGGGAATGGAGGGATTCTCAAGAACAGCAGATGTGGACGGGAGATTGACAGTGCAGATTTCGTATTTCGGTAATCATCCTATAGTACAATTATTTTAGCATTGTATAGTATTAAATAAAAGATCACACATCTATTCTTTCTTACGCTGGAATATAGGAATTGCGAAAATAGAACAAATGATCCAGCTAATGAATTATCCTGTTTCTGGCAATGGTTTAGAAGAAAAACCCACCGAATAGACAATTATGAAGTTACATGTCTGTGGGGGTAATTTCTTCCTAACTCCATGCAGTTAGTTGCTGGTTTATGTCCTGAAGGTGGATATCCCTATACATTTTCATCCTCCTTATTGTAACTCAGGAGGTTATTTTTATTATTCATGTCAATGTCTTTAGTATTGTACCTGTGTTGGTCTCAGGATGACAAAGTGGGTGAGATGATGTGTTTTATTGGACCAGCTTCTGCTGTGGGAAGAGCCAGAGACAGGCTTCTGAGCTACACGGAGCTCTTTTGAGAGCTGTCTCTGTCTCTTCCCCCAGCAGAGGTTAGTCCAGTAGAAGATTTTATCTCACCCACCTTGTCTCTCACCGATCAATGTCTTGGAATCCTATTAAACTCTTTGTCTGTGTTACATTTTGAGTCAGTGATTTCCACAGATTATTTATTGTGTTGCATAAAAATATTTCTTTTTACATTTTTGCCTTTATTGGACCAGATTCTGATCTTAGTTACATTAAAGTCAATGAATTACCCTGATTTACACTGGTGAAAATGAGATCAGATTCTGGCTGATTAACTTTTAATTTCATTGGGTGTCAAGGGATAATTAGGAAAACCTTATGAGTCTTCTTTTCACTTTTCATTACTGTATACACCTCTGTCATGTCATCTTTTGTATCCTCACTAAACTAAACAGGTGTGGTCTTTTTAATCCATTCCTCTGTGCCTCTAGTAATTTTGTTTGGCTTTTCAGGCTAGTTTCTATTTTTGCTATATCCTTCTGGAGACAGGGTAACCAAAACTGAATTTATATAGAGTCCCACCTATTTGTATTGATCAACGCTGTTCCTGTCACTTTGATTGAAATAAGCAGCTGATCTTGTTATGAATTTAGATTGCTAACCATGAGTAGGTGAATGGCAGCATGTACAGCAGAAGTCATAACATTAGTGTCTGCATAATACAACTTTTAGTTGTAATAATCTTTTTTGGATTCTTTTTTTTTCTGTGATCTCATTCAGAATGTTGACATTTCTGTTACACCGTGACTTTCCATAGCCTGTAATTGACCTGTACCTGCCCAGAGAGATGGAAGTGGATCAAGATAAAAAGTGGAAGTTGTGTTTATATTGATACTAATGATTAGGTTCCTGAGAGTTTGATCAAATAAAAAAAAAGAGCACGTCAAAAAATGACTGAATTTCAGTGGAAACAATTGTAATATTAAGGATTCTCATGCAAAGAAAGTGGTGTGATGTCTAGAAGGAAGATAGGCTGTGATTAAGAACTGCACATGCTCAAATCCAGAAGTCTGTTCAGAACAGAATTTCACATGTGCTTAACTTTAAGCACATATTTAAGTTCTGTTGATGTCAACTTTGAAGTAAAGCATGTGCTTAAGTGCAGCCCCGAAGAGGCAGGTTTTCCTGAACTGATGCCATATTGCTTCACTGTGGGATGATAATCATCTCATTTTGCCATAAAAACTGCTCAACAATACATTGCAGGACATCCAAAGAACTCTGCTGCAGTCATTGGTAATGATGTTGATGCCCATTTTAACAGTGACAGGGAAGTTTATGTTTAGAAGGATTTTGAAACTTTTTTTCCCCTCTAGAAAACAAATATAGACCACAGTGGGTTTTATTTTAGATTATATATGGAATGCATCCGATGAAGTGAGCTGTAGCTCACGAAAGCTTATGCTCAAATAAATTGGTTAGTCTCTAAGGTGCCACAAGTACTCCTTTTCTTTTTGCATTTATCACCAGTTGCTGTTGCCTAACTCCACCTACTGACCAAATAGGAAAACTACATGGAAACACATCAAACACATTTGGAGTAGATCCCTGGCAGGTTCTTGCACAAAATGTTATGATTTTATGATTCTTGTACAAAAAATATGGTTCGTTTAAGCTGATTTCATTATTTGTATAAGATGTTTTCTAATTCAACAAATAGAATTTGCCCTAATGTATTTCTGTATTGCACTGATACTTGCTACTAGTTGGGTAATTAAGAAAATTAAAAATTAAGGCTGAATATTTGGGGAATCTTCCTAAAAGTGAGTTCTAATAGGCTATGGAATAAGTTGCCAAGGGAATTAGTAGAACCCAACTTACTAGAGAAATTTTAAACTAGACTGGACAAACTAGCAGAAGAAATATAGTAGGGAACAATCCTACCATGGCTGAAGGATAGACAATGATTTCAGTCTCCGAAATGATATGGACACTAGTACAAATGTATGAACGATTATCTTCAAATACATTCCCTCCAAAGGATCATCACTGTCATCTTGTTAAACAACTTCAGATCTTATTGAAACGACATAAAACTTCTAATTGCAGAATCCTCAATATTAGAAGATTGTGCCCTGATAGGGAGGACTTGGAAGAGCTGAGCTCAGTTCCCTGCTCCTCCCAGTCTTCCTGTGTGTTCTTGAGCAAGGCTCTTAGGGCCAGATTTGTAAAGGTACTTAGGTGCCTAATGAGGTAGATAGAGCCCTGGTGAGGTTTTCAAAAGCACCTAGCTGCCTCTTTACATGCCTTTCAGAGTAACAGCCATGTTAGTCTGTATTCGCAAAAAGAAAAGGAGTACTTGTGGCACCTTAGAGACTAACCAATTTATTTGAGCATGAGCTTTCGTGAGCTACAGCTCACTTCATCGGATGCATACCGTGGAAACTGCAGCAGACTTTATATACACACAGAGAACATGAAACAATACCTCCTCCCACCCCACTGTCCTGCTGGTAATAGCTTATCTAAAGTGATCATCAAGTTGGGCCATTTCCAGCACAAATCCAGGTTTTCTCACCCTCCACCCCCCCACACACAAACTCACTCTCCTGCTGGTAATAGCCCATCCAAAGTGACAACCTCTACACAATGTGCATGATAATCAAGTTGGGCCATTTCCTGCACAAATCCAGGTTCTCTCACCCCCTCAACCCCCTCCAAAAACACACACACAAACTCACTATCCTGTTGGTAATAGCTCATCCAAAGTGACCACTCTCCCTACAATGTGCATGATAATCAAGGTGGGCCATGTCCAGCACAAATCCAGGCTTTCTCACCCCCCCCCCCCTTTTTTTTCCCTGGACACACACACACACACACACACAAACTGTGTGTCCCCAGGGAAAAAGGGGGGGGTGAGAAAGCCTGGATTTGTGCAGGAAATGGCCCAACTTGATTATCATGCACATTGTGTAGAGGTTGTCACTTTGGATGGGCTATTACCAGCAGGAGAGTGAGTTTGTGTGTCGGGGGGTGGAGGGTGAGAAAACCTGGATTTGTGCTGGAAATGGCCCAACTTGATGATCACTTTAGATAAGCTATTACCAGCAGGACAGTGGGGTGGGAGGAGGTATTGTTTCATGATCTCTGTGTGTATATAAAGTCTGCTGCAGTTTCCACGGTATGCATCCGATGAAGTGAACTGTAGCTCACGAAAGCTCATGCTCAAATAAATTGGTTAGTCTCTAAGGTGCCACAAGTACTCCTTTTCTTTTTACATGCCTTAATACTGTAAAAAAAAAATCTACCTCTTAGGGTATGTCTGCACTACAATGTAAGCCCAGGGTTAGTGGGCCTTAAGTCAGCTGACCCTGGGTTAGAGAACCCAGGGCTTGAGCATCTACACTGATGGTTACCGGTACGTTAAGAATTTTCTAACACAGGCTTGAACCTGGGGCTCTGGCATCCACGCTGCAGCAACCAGACCTTAGTTAAACCAACCAAATCCCAGACTCCCTACATACCCACAACAAGCATCATACTCCAGAATACCTCCCACAAGCATCAAGTAATCTTTAATTAAATATTCTGTCATGTGATGAAATCTCCAAAGTTGGCAACCCTACCAGAGGAGCCCCAAGGTGCCCCACTCCTGCCCGCACTGCCGGAGGAGCTCTGGTCCACCTGCCTCAGTGCTGCCCTTGGCCCATCCCATCCCCCTGGGTCAACTAAGCTCCAAGCCACCAGCTGGAGCTGAGCCCCTGCCAGCTTCAGGGGTGGTGGGAGGGCGGGCAGGGCCTCAGAGCAGAACATGTGCGGGGCCATGGTCTGGGTTAGGGGAGGCTTAGCCTGCCCTTGTCTTTGATATCCACCACCCATAATTCTGGGGCCACTAGGGTGCCATTCCAGCTGACCAGGTCATCATGCACAACGGTTGGCTCCATTCTGGGTGAAGCACCCAGCACCTGGCCAAACTCCTCATAAAACAGGCATGATTTTGACAAGTTCCCCAAGGTGCAGTTCTGGTACCTGGTTTTCCGGTACTCACTCTTGAGCCACTTAACCCACTCCCTGCACTAGTCACTGGTTTGATATATTTGCAAAGCTGCCAGCTTCTTCACTATTTGCTACTGTGTGTGGTCATTCCTGGTCCTCTTACTGAAGTCCACAGTTCTGCTGGCCTTGCACCAGAGAGTATCCAAAACCAGGCTGTGCTCCTGTGACCATGAAGCAGCGAGCTTTGCAAAAAGGCTTGTTCTGTTCTATCTCCATTGCAAACACGGAAGGCTCTCCGATGGTGTGTAGGCAGCTCAATGATCAGAAGACAATGGATGGGTTAACGCTGACTTACTAAGCTGCTGACGTACACCGAGGGTGGTTACTGCTGTTTTCTATAGAGTAGATTGAAGATTCTAGATAGAGAAGACAAAGGAAGATAGCAAGGACAAAGGAAATTGGTCTATGGGATTGTGGGATAATTTCTGGAGGACTCCCAGGACCTGAGTCAAGCGGGGCAGCATATACTCTGCAAAGCAATAGGGCTTGAACCCTGGGTCAAGGTCCTGGTACCCTGTGTCTGAGCCCTGGGTTAGCATGATTTGTGTGTGGACGGATGTGGGGTTAGGCTTGAGCCTGAGCCTGGGCTCACATTCCAGTGGTAGTGCCTCAGTTTCCCATCTGTACAATAGGGAGAACAGCACTGGCCTACCCCGGGGGGGGGCAGTGAGCATAAATACAAATAAGATTTTGAGTTGCTCCAATAGTACGGTAACAGAAGGCATATAAGTGTGTAAATGCCAGTGTTACCTAATTTATGTTTTAGCTTTTTGGTAAAGCGTTTTAAGTATCCACAATATAGAGGGGGATATTTGAGGAATCCTTGGGGTTTAGAGATGAGTTTTTCTTGGAGTCTCATCCAGATATTTCTGGCCATAAATATAATGAGAATCAAAGTCAATGAACTGATAAGAGGGAAACGTTACTAACAAGCAATGGACATTTCTACAGGGTGCATGTGTGTGTTAACACTCGCATGAGCAGGGAGGAGTAAATATTTTTCTTCTTACAGCCACTGACATTAACAATTTGTGACCTGTAGTGTGCAGTTTAAGCATCAACTCATTTTAGAATCAGAGAATTGTAGGGCTGGGAGGGACCTCAAGAAGTCATTTAGTCCACGCCCCCATGCTGAGGCAGGAGCAAATATACCACGGTCCATCAGATTATGTATACCATGATCAGATTTTTAATTCACAGGCTATTTCTAATTTTGCTGTTTATAACAAATGTTTAAACACAGTTCCATATTCTCATCCTGAACAGCTGCAAGGCATTCTTGAACTTGCTTTTTACTTCTTTCCTTTAGATGCAATTTACCTCCTGTATCTGAGAAATATATAGTGGACGTTGGAGTAAAGACAGACGTCGTGACAGTCAATCCCAGCATTATTACTGAAAGGTCAATTCTTTTATTTTTTTTAACCCCTTTAGACTTTTCTTCTGTCTTCGCAAAACAGACAAGCAAAAGTGTCACAGAAAATCTGGCTGCAGACAAGACTTAAAGGATCGATCGTGTAATATGCTGAGCATTCTGGCCCCAATCCACCGAAGCACATAAGCACATGCTTAAGTCCCACTGAAATCAGCAGCATGTGCTTAAAGTTAAGCAGGGCCTTATGTGTTCCCAGTGAGTCAATGGCACCACTCACACGCATAATGTTAATTGCATGCTTACGTGCTTGCAGGACTGGGGCCTTAGGTCCACATCCTGCTTGCCTCACTCAAGAAGTCCATTCAATGTGTCTCCTTGCATGAGTAATGTGACTGGGATTTGGCCCCAACAAATACAAGCTGCTTTCAAACATTACATTTTAGATGTTTCTCTAAAATTTCTGCTCTGAGGTGATATTAATTCTTGTATAATCACTGACACTGATATGTGTTAATACGTATCGAATACCATTGGTAAAAACATTTCAAAATTTAAAGTTTTCTACCTAAATTTTGATGGAAAATATAAGTGATGAAATTTTTGTGGATATTTTTTCTCATTTTTTGACCACTAGTCAAAGAATTTATTGGCTGGGAAAGGAAAAATATATCCATGATTTTCTCTCTCCCCCCTCCCCTTTTTGTTACCAAAACTTTTTAATGACATATTTCCTGCCATCTACAGAGCTAAGTACATTTTTGTTTGTTACTGAAACATCATTTCAGAAGAAATTTTGCAAGCAGCACTATTTATTAAGATCAGGGGGGTTTCATTGTGCCAGGGAATCTTTATTGAAAGCTTCTTGTTGGTTAGTTTAAGTCATATTGGAACTTCACAGCCTGATCATCGCTTGTACCCGTTGATCTTTAGATTCCATAAGCTGCAGAAATGGAGGAAACCTTTCTATGATGTGCTACAGGTTTATGAAAATGCCTCAGTGCTGCTGCCTGCTTTCTACAACACCCGCAACACAGATGTCTCTATCCGGGTCAAATATGTCCTGGACGATTTTCAATCTCAGCAAGCTGTCTACTATTTCCACCCTCAGTATCTCATCAATGTCTCGCGCTACTGGCTTGCTCAAGGGGTGCGTGCCAAGCGGATTAGCACGGGATTGATTCTGGTGACTGCTGCCCTGGAGCTCTGTGAAGAGGTCCACCTTTATGGCTTTTGGGCTTTCCCCATGAACCCCTCAGGGATTTTTATAACTCACCATTACTACGACAATGTCAAACCTCGCCCTGGCTTCCACGCAATGCCCTCAGAAATCTTCAACTTCCTCCACATGCACAGCAAGGGGATCCTGCGGGTTCATACTGGGACTTGCAGCTGCTGTTGATGATGATGATGATTTTTCCTCTGATGTAAACGTGCAACAGGAACTCAGTTTAGTGCAGAAGAGTTTTATTACATCCTGAGATTATGCAATAATTGTTCGATATCGATTTCTCAAAGCATTGCGTCCAATAGAAGCTGAGATTCCAGCATCCTTCCTGCTAGTTGTGGTAGGGTTATGTGATTTGGGTGAAGTGAAACTCGTCCATCATAGGATATGCACTACCCTGAAAATCAGACCAAGAAGCACATTTCCAATAGGTTTTAGAGATATACAGAGCACATTAGTGTAGCTATCATTTCACTTTCAGGAAAAGCAACAAACTGAACCCATTGGGTAAAGCGAATTTTAGCATATACTGCAGAACATGAGAAAGGTGTTTTGACTCATAGACCACTGGGGACACTGCTGATTTTATTGAAACTGCTGTTCTCTTGCATTAGGGTTTTAAAAACAAATTCTTTAAGCATTATTGTAGTTGTAAGGGGAGAGGTATAAGCTGTGGTCTTTATTGTGTAATGATGCATAGCATCGATGAAACATGTCTGTGTAATATCTCATGGTCAGGTTAGCTCATTGGTTAGAAGCCAGGCAGGACAGAACAGGTGGTTAAACTGCAATTCCCAGCAAAATGTAACTGCATCAATCTTATCAAATCATAGCTTCCTCTTCTTTGTTTTCCCACATACCTCCTTGTGTCTTACCCGCCTCCCTCCCTTCCCCAAACACGTTTTCTTCCTCAGAGCCTGAAATACTTTCCGTCTAGCTTAAAAAAGCTAATGGTGTGTGTTTGCTCCTGCAGTCACAAGCTCTGGACTTCTGACTGTTTTTTGGCAAAGTAATATATTGGTCCCATAGAATTCTGCCAGGACATGTGAGTAGTTCTCTTGAAGCCCCTGAGACTATTCTACATGAGGTTTGCAGTACTGATTTTTGGGTTCATACAGCATCAACCATAGGAGACAACAAGGCTCTTCTTGCAGATTATTTTTTTCGGATTATTTTGATGAAGCAACAGAATGATGAGGTACTTCCCCCATTGGGAAAACTTTCTAGTTACTTAATATTTACAGCAGTTGGTGGAAAGTAAATGCTGTTGGCTGGAGGGCTGGGAGGAGATAGAAATGAAGTTAAACAATTGAGTCACTTCTCATAGTTCGTGTGTGTTTAATTTAAAGTTATACATTCAGAGACCTTAAGTGTATGAATTAGACATTGTCTTCTGTTGGGGACACGGTTGTGAGTGTTATCCCATCTTAGCACTAACCTACACTTAAAAGTTTTACCATCATAACTATGTCAGTGATGTCAGAGGGATTTTTTTGCTCACATAGTTATGCTGGTAAAAGCCCTAGGGTAGTTGCAGTTTTATAAAAGGCGCCTTATACTGGTACAGCTTATTTCAGTGCCTGTACGGAAATTTGTCTATGAGTCAAATCTCCTTCCTTTGAAGTTTTTAAGGCCAGGCTTGACTGAAAAACAAAGGTGTGATTAAAGAGAGGTTAAAAGGCATAGTAGAGAGAGAACTCTTCTGTTTATTGTTGCCAGTTCTGCTGAGGTCTGATTCTTGATCTGTTGATGTCAATGTTGATGCCAAGTTAGTTTCATACATTGAACTTCATGGAACTTGTCTAGTTTGGGGACAGATTAATTTAGTTCCCGGGACTTACTTTAATGGCCTGTAGTAGAGAGCTAATACGGCAGATTCCAGAGTTCTTAATGACTTCAGGATATTCTGATTCCTCATCCCTATTAGGGGTAGGCCAAGGATGTAGAAGTTGGATCCAGACAAGGATTATGTAGCCATCTTTTTCAGAAACCAAATTTGCCAAATCTGACAAGCTCTCTCCCTTCACTGCCCTATTCCAACACTATTTCCTTCCCTTCTTTCTTCCCTCCCTCTTTCTGACCCTGAGATCTTTCTTCTTCTGTTTGGCTTTAATCCATCAACCTCTCTCCCCCTAGCTATTTATAATATTTCTATCAATTTAGCATCTAACCCTTCTTACCTCCTTTCATTCCAGTCTCCCTTTCTAAAGGCCAATTTGAAGTCAAACACAAACTTATTGATTCTAGTAGTAGCAGGCCTAATTCTCTATCTCCATTGACAACTGCACTCTCCTTCTTATTTTACAGGCCCACAACCTTGGTGTTATCTTAGACTCTTCTTTCTATGTATATCCAGTCTCTCACCAAATTGCCTAAATTCGGCTTGCTGAATATCAACAATATCTGCTCTTTCTCCAACCCCACCATTAATAACGTACTTGCTGGTTCTCTCTCACCTTTATTACTGGAACTTGCTCCTATCTAATCTCCCTGCTTCTCACCTCTCCTTTCCAGTCTTCTTTCTGTTTCCCCATTCTGTCACATCAGTCCTTTCCTTAAGACCCTCCATTGGTCCCGTCTCTTACTGTGTCAAAATCAGTCCCCTACAGAGCCCTGTGTGATCTCACCCCATTTATATCTCACATCTCTGCTTTCATTTCTCTCTCTCCCCCATCCTCTGCCCATGCACTTCCCAAACTTTTCCCATGGCATCCTACATCTTTATAACACTCTCACCTTCATGCCCCATTTACCTGAGACACTCTTGCTGTCCTCTCTCTCTTCCTTCAACCTCACCTCTTCAAACAATACACTTTCTCATTTTCCTCACCTGAATTGTTGTGCAGTGTCTTGTCTTATTTAGATTTGAAGTCCTAGGTCAGTAGGTCATCCAGTCCAACCTCCTGCTCAAAGCAGGACCAACCCCAACTAAATCATCCAAGCCAGGGCTTTGTCAAGCCTACCTTAAAAACTTCAAAGGAAGGAAATTTGACTCATAGACCTTAATTGGCATGTAAAGAGCTGTGTACCTTTATGGAGCTACAGGAGGATCTGATATAAGGTTTTGCCTAGGGTTTGAGTCCGAATCAGGGGCCATGGGTTTTTAGTTTACAATGTAGAGATCTCAGAAGCTGTTCTTGCAAGACTTTGACTCTCTCCTTTGAAATTTGGTTTCAGAGCTCCGTCCTATCCCTATATCTTTCAAAATTGCTTCTATTATAAACAAAACATAAAGAAAACAAATCTGAAAGGAAGAGAAGTACAGTTGTTTTAATTAAAAAGTCAGTGTTTACCAGCAGTGACCAGGACGATGTTTGGAGATGCTACCACACCTCCCTTTCCTTAGAACAGGAAATACTGTGATATTTAAGATTCTGCAGCCTGTTGACTATGTAACAACCATCACTGTAATTGATTATAGCATTTCAGAGCTCATAGGGGAAAGCTCACGGGGGAAAATACCGAGTGAAACAGAAGAGATGCCGATGCTTCAGGGTCCTGTAGTTTTGTTGTCATACTGTAGGCACTGAAGGTATATTACATTTGAGCAAGCATTAATTTGTATTTAACAGACATAAAATACTAAGCACACACTATATGAGCGGATGAATGTCTGAGTGAGTGGAATGTTTTTCCTTGATTTAATATGCAAAAGAGGTCTGCAACTTTGATGTGTTGACTAAACTAATGGATGTATAGGGCCTTGATGGTAAAAGTGTGATATACAGAGCAATTTAGACTACTGGCTATGGCATTTGAGAGGGATTAGGAGGCCTGAGTTCTATTCCCGTTGCTGAGTGACCTTAGACAAGCCATTTTAACTTCTGGGCCTCAGTTTCTCCACCTGTGAAATAGGGATAATAGTGGTCACCTACTGTTCACAAAATACCCTGAGAGCCTCGGATGAAAAGTATGATATAAGAGTCAATATTTTTGTTAGAGTGGCATAATATTTTTCATCCCTAAAATGTTCCACAAACACCAACTAGCTTATCCTCACAACTCCCTGGTGAGGTAGCTAAGTATTAACACCTGCATTTTATGCTTGAGGAAACTGGGGCAGAGGTAAATTAGGTGAATTATCACAAGGTGAGTCAGTGTCAAAGTTGAGATAAGAACTGGTGCACCGTGTCTTGCCTAAATCTCTAGACAACATTGCCTTTTGCTATGTGTTAAGCTTTATAATAATAAGAATGATCCTGAATCCCTGACTTAGCTTTGACTGGTTCTGCCTGAATATGGATTGAGTAATGATGTCAGCATTTGGCTCAATATTTCTTTGCTGCTCTTTTTGCTATGGTTACTTTGCTGAGGAAATGTCTTTGCTTTATTGGTTGACGTGAACAACAGTGACTGAAAGGAGGCTGATGTATTGTTTGTGACAGATACTTATAACAAGGGAAGACTTGGAAAAGCATCTGTAAGTGGGGAGAAAATGGTGCAAATCTGATTTTCATTATAAGAAAGTGTGTCAATTTTTAGGACAGGAAAGAGGATAATGGAAAACACAACTACATGGTAACAGGCCTTTCCTTTTCTTTGTTTGCTTTACATAACTGATTGATGTACCTCAACCGGGGTTACACTGTAATAGGTGCAGTTTTACTGTCTTTAGAATTTGGTTATGATTCTATAATTACTCTATTTTTTTAACAATTTAAAAATGTATATGCAAGATACTTACACATCTGCACCAAAGGCCCAGTCCTGCAATGCTTATCCAGATAAAATTCCCATGGAAGTAAATGGGAGTTTTGTTTGTGTAGGGACTGCAGAAACAGGCCCCAAACATGTGTAGGAAGATTTTCATTATAGTGTACATAGCTGTATAGAATTAGATATATACAGTCATACACAAACTATGTAGATCTAGAAAAACCCATATCATATATGACTAGCCTATGAAATAACATGTATGCTATTTCCTGGAGAGTTTATGTTTACCTGCCTGGTATGTTTTGCAGAGTGTTGCTCAAAAGCTGACTTGTGAAAAGTGAATGCAGGTTTGAAAATGCCCTAAGTAGAAACTTTAGTCCAGTTCTCATCTTGGGCCCCGATTCTGCATTAGGCTCCATAAAGTCAGATGCCTGTATCCGCACAATGACTTCAGTGGGGCTCTGCACAGTTGCAGAGGTCTAGCTTCATGGAGCAGCTTTCAGGATGGGGGTGTGAGACCACGGAATGCTGATCCACTCTTTCCAGGATGCAAATAAATATAACGGAGCGGAACAACACTCCTCAGATGCACAGTGGTCATTACCTGTAAAATGTTACTGTAGAATGAGATGCACAGGGCTCAGTGCCAAAGTTTATGGCATAGGCACCCTGCCTGATGCTGCAGATTAATCAAAAGGAGGAAAAGAAGGATTTTAGGGACAGCTCCACCATCCTTTTTTAATACCATCATTTCTTATCCCGTTCAAGTACTGTTAAGCTTAAGAAAATACCTCCTTGAAATCAGGAAGCTCGTCGAATTGGATGGTATTTTGCTTCCCTTCCCCTTCATTCAAACACTGTATGGTAAATGACTGCCTAGGAAGGAGTACTGTGGAAAGGGATGTGGGGATCATAGTGGATCACAAGCTAAATATGAGTCAACAGTGTAACACTGTTGCAAAAAAAGCAAACATCATTCTGGGATGTATTAGCAGGAGTGTTGTAAGCAAGACATGAGAAGTATTTTTTCCGCTCTGCACTGATTAGGCCTCAACTGGTGTATTGTGTCCAGTTCTGGGTGCCACATTTCAGGAAAGATGTGGTCAAATTGGAGAAAGTCCAGAGAAGAGCAACAAAAATGATTAAAGTTCTAGAAAACATGACCTATGAGGGAAGATTGAAAAAATTCGGTTTGTTTAGTGTGGAGAAAAGAAGACTGAGGGGGGACATGATTACGGTTTTCAAGTTCGTGAAAGGTTGTTACAAGGAGGAGGGAGAAGAATTGCTCTTAACCTCTGAGGATAGGACAAGAAGCAATGGGCTTAAATTGCAGCAAGGGCGGTTTAGGTTGGACATTAGGAAAAGCTTCCTAACTGTCAGGGTGGTTAAGCACTGGAATAAATTGCCTAGGGAGGTTGTGGAATCTTCATCACTGGAGATTTTTAAGAGTAGGTTAGACCAGTGGTTCTCAAAGCCGGTCGCCGCTTGTTCAGGGAAACCCCCTGGTGTACCGGACCAGTTTGTTTACCTGCCGCATCTGCAGGTTCGGCCGATTGCGGCTCCCACTGGCCACAGTTCGCCGCTCTGGGCCAATGGGAGCTGCGGGAAGGGTGGCCAGCGCGTCCCTTGGCCCGCGCCGCTTCCTGCAGCACCCATTGGCCTGGAGCAGTGACCTGTGGCCAGTGGGAGCCGTGATCGGCCGACCCTCCAGACGCGGCAGGTAAACAAACTGGTCCGGCCTGCCAGAGGCTTTCCCTGAACAAGCGGTGGACCAGCTTTGAGAACCACTGGGTTAGACAAACACCTGTCAGGAATGGTCTAGATCAGGGGTCAGCAACCTATGGCACACGTGCCAAAGGCAGCACGCAAGATGATTTTGAAGTGGCACTCACACTGCCCGGGTCCTGTCCACCGGCCCCTGCTCAGCCCGCTGCCGGCCCCAGGTCCCAGCCACCGATTCCGGGCGCTCTGCTTCCATCCTGGGGTCCTGGGCACTGTCCCGGGGCTCTGAAGCCGCCCCCAGCTGTGGCCCATTGCCCCCAGCCTGGGGCAGTGAGGGGTGCAGACAGGGGCAAGAAAGGGCGCAACTCAGCACCCCCACCTTAAAAATTGTTCCCGTGCCACCGTACTGGGATATTTTAAAGTCCTGATTTGCTGCTTACATCACTATAACGTCACGTGGAACAGTACATTGCATTTAACGTTGTGCATGCCATCTCATAGAATCATAGAATCATAGAATATCAGGGTTGGAAGGGACCCCAGAAGGTCATCTAGTCCAACCCCCTGCTCGAAGCAGGACCAATTCCCAGTTAAATCATCCCAGCCAGGGCTTTGTCAAGCCTGACCTTAAAAACCTCTAAGGAAGGAGATTCTACCACCTCCCTAGGTAACGCATTCCAGTGTTTCACCACCCTCTTAGTGAAAAAGTTTTTCCTAATATCCAATCTAAACCTCCCCCACTGCAACTTGAGACCATTACTCCTCGTTCTGTCATCTGCTACCATTGAGAACAGTCTAGAGCCATCCTTTTTGGAACCCCCTTTCAGGTAGTTGAAAGCAGCTATCAAATCCCCCCTCATTCTTCTCTTCTGCAGGCTAAACAATCCCAGCTCCTTCAGCCTCTCCTCATAACTCATGTGTTCCAGTCCCCTAATCATTTTTGTTGCCCTTCACTGGACTCTCTCCAATTTATCCACATCCTTCTTGTAGTGTGGGGCCCAAAACTGGACACAGTACTCCAGATGAGGCCTCACCAATGTCGAATAGAGGGGAACGATCATGTCCCTCGATCTGCTCGCTATGCCCCTACTTATACATCCCAAAATGCCATTGGCCTTCTTGGCAACAAGGGCACACTGCTGACTCATATCCAGCTTCTCGTCCACTGTCACCCCTAGGTCCTTTTCCGCAGAACTGCTGCCTAGCCATTCGGTCCCTAGTCTGTAGCTGTGCATTGGGTTCTTCCGTCCTAAGTGCAGGACCCTGCACTTATCCTTATTGAACCTCATCAGATTTCTTTTGGCCCAATCCTCCAACTTGTCTAGGTCCCTCCCCTCCAGTGTATCTACCACTCCTCCCAGTTTAGTATCATCCGCAAATTTGCTGAGAGTGCAATCCACACCATCCTCTAGATCATTTATGAAGATATTGAACAAAACCGGCCCCAGGACCGACCCTTGGGGTACTCCACTTGATACCAGCTGCCAACTAGACATGGAGCCATTGATCACTACCCGTTGAGCCCGACAATCTAGCCAGCTTTCTACCCACCTTATAGTGCATTCATCCAGCCCATACTTCCTTAACTTGCTGACAAGAATACTGTGGGAGACCGTGTCAAAAGCTTTGCTAAAGTCAAGAAACAATACATCCACTGCTTTCCCTTCATCCACAGAACCAGTAATCTCATCATAAAAGGCGATTAGATTAGTCAGGCATGACCTTCCCTTGGTGAATCCATGCTGGCTGTTCCTGATCACTTTCATCTCATGCAAGTACTTCAGGATTGATTCTTTGAGGACCTGCTCCATGATTTTTCCAGGGACTGAGGTGAGGCTGACTGGCCTGTAGTTCCCAGGATCCTCCTTCTTCCCTTTTTAAAAGATTGGCACTACATTAGCCTTTTTCCAGTCATCCGGGACTTCCCCGGTTCGCCACGAGTTTTCAAAGATAATGGCCAATGGCTCTGCAATCACAGCCGCCAATTCCTTCAGCACTCTCGGATGCAACTCGTCCGGCCCCATGGACTTGTGCACGTCCAGCTTTTCTAAATAGTCCCTAACCACCTCTATCTCCACAGAGGGCTGGCCATCTCTTCCCCATTTTGTGATGCCCAGCGCAGCAGTCTGGGAGCTGACCTTGTTCGTGAAGACAGAGGCAAAAAAAGCATTGAGTACATTAGCTTTTTCCACATCCTCTGTCACTAGGTTGCCTCCCTCATTCAGTAAGGGGCCCACACTTTCCTTGGCTTTCTTCTTGTTGCCAACATACCTGAAGAAACCCTTCTTGTTACTTTTAACATCTCTGGCTAGCTGCAGCTCCAGGTGCGATTTGGCCCTCCTGATATCATTCCTACATGCCCGAGCAATATTTTTATACTCTTCCCTGGTCATATGTCCAACCTTACACTTCTTGTAAGCTTCTTTTTTATGTTTAAGATCCGCTAGGATTTCACCATTAAGCCAAGCTGGTCGCCTGCCATATTTACTATTCTTTCGACTCATCGGGATGGTTTGTCCCTGTAACCTCAACAGGGATTCCTTGAAATACAGCCAGCTCTCCTGGACTCCTTTCCCCTTCAAGTTAGTCCCCCAGGGGATCCTGGCCATCCGTTTCCTGAGGGAGTCGAAGTCTGCTTTTCTGAAGTCCAGGGTCCGTATCCTGCTGCTTACCTTTCTTCCCTGCGTCAGGATCCTGAACTCAACCAACTCATGGTCACTGCCTCCCAGATTCCCATCCACTTTTGCTTCCCCCACTAATTCTACCTGGTTTGTGAGCAGCAGGTCAAGAAAAGCACCCCCCCTAGTTGGCTCCTCTAGCACTTGCGCCAGGAAATTGTCCCCTACGCTTTCCAAAAACTTCCTGGATTGTCTATGCATCTGTTGCGATTTTTCCCCCTACTGTAAGTTGCGGGGTACATTTGACAAAATGTCAGCTCCTAAGAAAGCAAAGTTAAATGTTCGTTCATTTCACTTCACAGCAACATTTGGTGTTTAAGTCATGGCAAGGTTTTGGTGCACTTTGTAAACTGTTTTGATGCAGTCAAGTCCTTTTTGTTAGAAAAAGGACAAAACTACACCAAACTGGATGATGACAAATGGCTGAGTAAGCTCATGTTTCTAACTGACATCACCACTCATGTAAACAAACTCAACCTCCACCTCCAGGGCTCAGGGCAAACGGTTCTGGATCTTTATGAAACCTGGAAGGCATTTGTTGTAAAACTACCCTTTTATTCTCGGGGTGTTTGAATTTCAACTTTCTGCTACTTCCAACACATAAAAGAGCTATCTACATGTTGCACTGTCAGTGCTGATGAGATTGGAATGTACATGCAAGAACTGGAATCAGAATTTTCTGACAGATTTCAAGATTTCCAGCGATTTGGCCCAATGCGTTCTTTTCTAATTAAACCTGAAAAGTTCAATGAAAGCAACTTGGATTTGTCTGTATTTCAGTGGATGGGTGTTGAAGATTTCGAAATGCAGCCCATTCAGTTAAAAAGCTCAGAATTGTGGGCATCAAAGTTTGGAGATCTGCGGAGTGCACTTAAAGCTACCGACAGAGATCATGGGGCCTCTATTCTGACCTGCTGGACATCCCTGCCAGCAAAATTTAACTGTTTGAAGAAAATTGCATTTGCAATGCTTTCAGCATTTGGATCCACATGCCTGTGTGAATAGGTATTTTCACACATGAAATCTTTCCTCTGTCCTTCTTGGAGCCAGTTAACAACTCATCACTCAGAAGCCTGTGTGCAGCTTAAATTATCCAAATGCATGCCAGACATTGGAAGACAGCAAGGAAAAGCAAGGGCAAGGATCACACTAAACTGATAAGATCCGCATTTTAATTTAATTTTAAATGAATCTTTTTAAACATTTTAAAAACCTTATTTACTTTACATACAACAATAGTTTAGTTATATATTGTAGAGAGAGACCGTCTAAAAACGTTAAAATGTATTACTGGCACCGCAACCTTAAATTAGAGTGAATAAACGAAGACTTGGCACACCACTTCTGAAAGGTTGCCGACCCCTGCTCTAGATAATACTTAGTCCTGCCATGAGTGCAGGGGACTGGACTAGATGACCTCGCGAGGTGCCTTCCAGTCCTAGGATTCTATGATTCCATGAATATCCAGTGTTAACGCAGCTCCTTTTTAAAAGGCCTTCTAAAAAAGGTACATCTGGGTGCTAACAAGTGTCTGTCAATGCTCCTTTAAGGAAACAAGGGGATGGTTTGCTGCTCACAAATACACCAGCCAAATGAGGAGTTGACGAGGATCCTGTTCCATTTCTGAATGCAGAGATTTTAGACAGGAAAGGCTGCAGGCCCTTGGCACCAAATCACTGATCTGCCAAAGCAGGGACTTGTTCAGCTCTTCAGCTTCACTTTTGGAGGTTAAAATTTAATTTCAGGCATATTGCTGAGAACGTAAAAAGTTGAGATAGGGATGGAGTGGGGGGGATAATATTAGGAGTTAATCCCTGGATACTGATATTATCCTCAGGAGACTCAGAGAGAAGCTGTATTAGATGAACCTCAAAACATGATATGAAGTGATAATAGTACCTGGGGAATGCAGGCTCACGTCGGGTAGGAATGTATACCATGTAGGGAGGGAAGAGGGGATGGGACTGCTCCATGTTTAGTGACTGGTCCATGAAGAGGTTTATGAATCTGCTACTGCTTCCCGCTAAGGGAGTTAGTCTTTTAGCATAAGTAGTACAGCCTCTTGCTTTTAGCTCTAGAGAGCCCATGTTCAACCCCTGGTCTTGGTCCAAGCAGGTTGAGTGGTATTAGGTCAATTACATATTACGACACAGCTGTGGTGGTTCTCCTGGGGTAGGGAAAAGTCCGGTCACAGGCTGCACAGGGAGACACTAAGGCTATGTCTACACATGGCCACGTGCCTCCCAGCCTGGTTCAACAGACTAGGGTTAGTGGGGCTTAGAATATCATGGTTGGAAGGGACCTCAGGAGGTCATCTAGTCCAATCCCCTGCTCAAAGCAGGATCAATCCCCAATTTTTGCACCAGATCCCTAAATGGCCCTCTCAAGGATTGAACTCACAAATGCTCTAGAAATAGCTGTGTAGAAGTAGGCAGCAATTTGAAGGGTGGCTCAGGCTGGAGCTATGGCTCTGAAACCCACCCGCCTCCCTGGGCTTCAGAGCCTGAGCTCCAGCTTGAGCCGCAATGTCTACATTGCTATTCTTAGCGTGGGAGGCTCCCTGCCACAGGCTGTGTAGACACATACCCTAACCGCCCTGTGTGCCACGGAGCAGTGCTTGGAGGGTCTCCAGGACTGTACATAGGAGCGGTCTGCTCATGCCAAGTAGGTCTATGACATCCCCCAACCAACTGGCTATCAAAGCCACATGGGGAAGAGTGTAATAGGCAGGAGCCACGACTATGCTGCCGAGGCTGTATTACTGTGGAACTACATCTTGGAGGCTGTAGAAATAGCTACATAGTTGCTGCACAATTCATTCTGGAGCAGGGTGGCAGGAGTCATTTCCCCACAGCCTCATATAGCTTGCCCCCAGTGAGGCTTGGTGGAAGAAAGGGGTAATTCACCCGAGGTGACTTGATGAAGTAAGAGAGGGCCGCAAAAATCAGCATTGTTCCATGAATGATTTACACTGACTGGATGGTTCATTAAATCAATAGGAACATTGACATGAGAGTGATCAGGCTGGTTAATAATACAAGAGCAATCACTGACACAGCAATATTGCAAGCATTAGATTTTTATACCGTAATATGTAATGCAGTCATTTCTGCTAGAATGGCTTCTTTGCATAAGGAGGAGCGGGTCCTGAATGAATGGTGCTGGGGCAAGTGACTGGAGGCTTTCCTCCTCCTGTGACCCTTATGAGGCTCTGATATTTGCCGTCAGACCCCTAACTTTACAAAAAGGGGAGCTGCTCTTCTGAATAGTTTGTAGCTAGATCTGGATGCAGTTTTTTGACTGAAACTTTTTCCGTTAAAAAAAATGCAGATTCAGTGATGCTGAAACCTTTCCTGAATTCATGTCAGTTTCACCAAATTGTTTTGGTCAGAAAACAAGCCTAAAAAAAAAAAAATCTGAAAAAAACAAAATATTTCATTCTGACATTTTCAGAACAAAACATGTGGATGTTTTGGTTCAAAACCATGTTTTGTTTCAAAATTTCCTTCAATTTTCTTTAAGAAAAATCCAAAAACATTAAAAAATGATCCAAGCCAAAACATTTGGATTTTGAATCAAAACTAATATTTTTTCTGATTTTTTTTTTAATTGCTACTGAACCAAACAATCTGTTATATAGCTCTATTATGAACCCTGCAGAAGTCCCTTCTCTATCTAGTTTACATCTCAGGGTGCAGAGAACTCTTTGCTTTTTAACTAGTGAGCAAAAATCCCACTGCTGCAAAATCCCACAGTCTGTACCCAGGCAAAGAGGCATATTGCAGTATTCTCCTTGGAATTTTGGAGTCAATGGGGGTTGTCTGATTTACGAATAAAGCTCCCGTCCTCAGTAGGTGTTCAGCATGCTGAGGGCCTGACCCAGAGCCCATTGAAGCTATTAGAAAGATTTTAATTGACTTCAGTGTGCTTTGGATCAAACCCCAAAGGTTCAGAGGATTGGGCCCTGAGAGTAAACTGCAGGATCAGCCCTTTGTTTGTCAGTGATTTGTTTTAATAGAAAATGAGATTTTTATAAATTGCAGATACTGTGCAGTAGCAATATTGTGGTTTAAATTGTGTATGTGTATAAACAGGAACGAAATCCTATCTGGAGGCAAAAATGTGTCTCTCCCTGCTCCCCCACTCCCCACTGATATCTGCACTTTCATGGTTATCTCTGAGAAGTGTTACATTTTAAATCATCTATGCAAATCATTTAACTGAAGCAACATAAATTGCCATACAAAATCATAGGAGCTTCAGTTATTAATGAGACTTCCATATACAACTGTGTATGTACATTAACGACATGCCTTTAGAAAAGGGATATTCTGTGCTGTCTTTAAATAGCTGTGTGGTGTTCCTTGGTGATATTAACTATTCAGGACGAGAACCCAATCCCGCTCCATTTGAGGTCATAATGAGTTTTGCCATTGGCTGATAACTGGTATCACTGGGAAAACCCTATCACACTGTGGTCCTTTTAATGTAGGTGAAGCCATGGGGTATTAGTGTGTCATTTGCATGGTATTCAAAAATCAACAGTAACTGTTCTTAGGAAAGTGCTTTTCAGTAACCCTGGAAGAAATCCAAAGGTCTACTAACGTTAACGTTTAGGGGCCAGATACTGAAAGCCTTGTGAACCTCAAACTGAGTGTTTGAGGTACAAAAGAATGCAGGAATGTGTCTTACTGGGAGACCAGAGGAAGAAAAAACTGGCTTGAATGCATACAGGATTGGAAGTTTGTAAATAAATGATCATGCTATTGACATGTCTGAGTTTCTCTTTAGAAAGCCATAAATGTTCTAGATGTTTGATCTTTAGATGAGTTGATGTGCATTATTCTTAATAACACCAGTCATTGTAATAGGTGTCAGCATGCAGAATGGTTACAAATTAGTAAAATTTGTGCAAGGAAAGCAGATAATATGTTGGATATATCTTGATACTTATATCCTGTTGAACTGCACTAAGATGGACAAGGAACTGAAGTGTCTCCACTAGTCGGTACAACTTGTATGAACCATGGTTAATTCCAACATTAATGGTTAGAAGCAAGCAGGACTGAACTCATCCCTGTCTATTACACCATCCTGATTATAAGGTGTGATACACATTTATGCACATGTGACTACAGGGCCTATTTCTTTAGTTACGAAGAAATTTGCTTGCTACTATACCTAGAAGAGGAGATAGTGATTTGTTGCTTCTTTCCTGGGTCCCCCTTATTGTAAACCACAAGCTCTCTGACCAGACATCAGTGTTCAGCAAATGTAAATTGTACTATATTCAAAAGAGGCCTTCGAAAAGGAGAAAAAGAGAAGGAAAATGCTGGTTAAATGTCCTCCATTTTCATCCGATGGAAACAAATGCTCCAATTCACTGGAGCAAATGTCTGTGTCTTCATGCTGATGGAACTTGGGCTATTACTAAAATAAACGTTGTTTTGTTTTTTGTCAATTTTAAGTTGAAAAAATCCAAATGGAGTCTCCTTAGTTTCATGCTGATTTGTTAATGATCTCATGTTCAGTGACTCATGGGTTTACTGAAATCTTCCACCTTGTAATTTTTGCTTATTGTTTTTGTAGCTGTATTATGGGTGTGATAGAAAACCTATCAACTGGTGTAAACCATAACTAAAAGAGTAATCAGGGTATTTTTTTTGTCTGTGTCACTGTGTTTGAAAGACAATTTAACTATCAAATAAACCAGTCTAACAGTTTCATCTGAAAAGCAAACTTTGCACTACTTCTTTTTGTGCTTCCGTACTAATTTGTGTCTCTTACAGTTCCTTGTCTCCGAACACATAGAGCCAGAACCTCTGTTGGCATAAACCAGCTTGTAAATGGAGAGTGAAGTCAATGCAGCTATGTCAATTTGCACCATCTGAGGAGTCAATACCATCATGATTGTACTTTGAATGTTAAATCCTGCAGTATTAAACAGCAGTCTTAAAACGCTCTGATCTGATCTATCTATGCATCTCTAATGAATTTGTCTCCATGTATCTAGGCTCCTTCCACCAAATTATGAGTAATATCATTTCTGCCTGCAAAAGGACCAGACTCTCAACTGCTTTCTTGTTTTAGACAATTTCCTAGGTGCAATTCATTCTCGGTGGTTGCTCTGTTGTAAGAGAATCTTTCTCAGGATGTTCTGCAGCTGCTGTTAATGAGGGCAACATTGCAAAGAGGAATCTTGCATCATGCTGCAAAAGTAGCAAAACTCGGTGCGTTTATATACTGAATCTATATCGGCAGAAATCTTGGCCTCATTCTGATCCTTGAGGGTGGGAATTATTAACCAAGGCCTTTCACCTGAGAGCACCCACCTCTGTGGTCACTAAGAGTTCTAGCCAGGAAATGGTTAATCTCAGCCTCTCTCTTTCTCTCTCTGCACTAGTAATACTCCCATCACTGCTGTTTTTAGGCACCATCTTGTTCAAGCCAGTTTGTTTATGTTACGCCAAACAACTCCAGCAGGTTCTATTTCTGTTATCTGTACTGAAAAGTCTAAAAGTCCCATCACACTTTGGAGTTAAGTAACATTGAGCAATCCATGCTGAAGCCCATGAGTTCATTCCAAATGCTGCTTCACGTGGGAGGCCAAACAAAATTATTCCAATTGAGTGGGGAGAACTGTGTAAGGCACATAAAGTAGGTGAGCATTTTAGTTGGCAATTTCTGGTACAGTGATCAGCAGTGAAATGGTTAACAATGGCTGGTTTGTTTAAAACGATTCTAATCAGGCCGAAAAGAGATGACCCTAAAGCGATGAATAGGGGAAGCTTACGCATCTCTAGATGCTACTGATTCGTCCTGTCTGGCTGCAGATTTACAAGCCACAGTGCATCAGTTTACATGATATTTTCAGAACCAAAAGAAGTAAAACACCAGTTTTCAAGGATTTGTGAAAATACAGAAAAACATAACAGGAAGCCCCTAATTTTTCTGGAAGTCAGATATTTTCCACGCCTGTGGGTTACTATTGCTCCAGGTTACAAGCAGCTGAAACTAGGGACTGGTAATGGAAATGCTGCCCTCTCAGTGTTAACTAACTGCTCCATTATGAAGAAGATTGAAATTGCTTTGGAGACATAGCATTAAGATGAATACTGGAGGGAATCAGTGCTCATTCTTGCTGACATTAAAACTGATGGGTGCGCTTCCTTCCTACAGCTGCTCGTGATTATCGTTAGTGATTAGTCAATTAAGAAGAGGAAACATGTGGAGAGGGAAAGAACGAGTAGACAAACTTACTCTGTATGATATAATTGCAGTCTATCACGTTGCAGATCGCTCAGCTAAGCAAGCAATCAAGAAATGGTTCATTTCCTTAACATTGCAGGAGCTTCAAAGTGTCATCCTCCGTAGCAGTGCATGCAATCCTTCGTCTCCACCAATGGGCAGTGAAATTATTGTCTCAACCAACGGATTCAGGTCAGAATCTTCTCCCACCAGCATGGACCAGGTGGCTCTGCCTACCACCAGCCCCACTGGAAGCAGCCTGGGAGCCTGAGTGTCCTTCAGGGGGCCAGGTCCCTGATCCTCCAACCATTCCCTCCCATCTCCCCCAGTGGGGACACAGCAGGGGTGGGGAATGGGAAACTGTTTACTTTGGGAAAAAATTGCAAGTGAGAGATTTTCTAACTGTGAGAGTGAGGCTACGGCTCCTCCCTGAGCCCCTTCTACCAGCATAGAAATGCCCACCAGGAACAGAGCTCCCAAAAAGCTATGCTGCCCTTATACAGCCTCAGCCCTGCTCCTCCAGCCTTGGCTTCCATTTCCTGATTAGAGGACATTTTACAGTGGTAACTCTTCCCCCCCTACTCAATAAGTATACTATCTCCCTTCCTTTCTCCCTTCCCTGCAATGCAGATAAGAGCAGTAGGGGTGTCATGACAAGACAGACATCTTATTTCAGGGGAATGGATGTCTGTTGCCAGACACACACACCTTTTCTTGGCCTCAGCCCTGACTAGTATTATTATTATTGTTATGCCACCATGCAACCAGCACACCCACCACTGCTCCAGGAACAGACTGCTTCATCAATCCTGAGTGCCTACAGCCCACAGCAGAACCTAACACCAATTGCTGTGAAGAACTATCATCCTACTTCGCTGAAAAGGTGAGGGAAAGCGTCACAAACAGCATGGATCCGATCTGGATATACCAACCAAGAGCTCCCCTGCATCCCCAGTACAGTACAGTCACTCATCAAGAAGTACTGGACACTCTAAAGGAGTCTTGGCCCAAGACCTCTGAATTCAACCTATACCCTTCCCAGTTTGTGAAAGAGAGTCATGAACAACTGATGCCACTCCTGCCTCATTCATTGGCTAGGGGAGACTGTCCCATCCTGGTGGATGGTGACCTGGCCTCAGTTATACACAGTTTTGTCAACTCCCCCACCCCCCGGACTGCAGCAATGGTTATACCTGGGCATGAACCCGCAGCTCTTAAGAAACTCCAACTATTACAAAACACTGCAGTGTGTCTCCTAAGCAACATGGGCTACCACGAGCACGTCAGACCTGTCCTCCTTTCTCTACACTGGCTTCCCTTACAATATTTAGTCAACTTCAAGGTCTCTATCTTTATCTTAAAGGTGCTCCATTGCCTAAGCCCTACATATCTAAAAGATCACCTAGAGCTCCAGGATGAAAACTGTGGTCAACACCTCCACTCTTCAGGCACAATGGAACTTTCTACCATCAGGGTAAAGCTTGTCTGTGTGAACACAGAGCTTTCTTGGGGGCTGGTCCTACACCATAGAACAAACTTCCTCAGGAAATAAGGACCATCACAAACTTCACCACCTTTTGCTCCAAGTGCAAAGCGCACTTCTTTGACCTGCTTTCTTGAACATAAAGCCATAAAAGCATGTACATTAAAAAGCAAACAAACTTATCCCTGCCCAAAACAAAACACTCCTCTGCACACACACCTCTCCCCCTGGGAAGGCTGGGGGAGAAAACGAACAACACAAGACAGATGTTACTCGTATAGCTTAATGCAATACTGGAAGGCGCTCAGATTCACAGTGATGGGGGTGGTAAAGAACCTATCTAGAACAGACCACAACAGAACATGAAATAAGGGCATTCCCATTTGTTTATATGCAGATGATCCTATGAAAACATACTTGGCATCACCAGAGGGCAAGGGGAATGTTGCCATGGGAAAACTAGAAGAACAGGGAAGACAAGGGGATAATTACCTTTCCCTATCAACTTATTTTAGATATTCCTAGAGTACCCATCACTGTAATATCCAAGTACTAGTAATGAGGCTGAAATAAAGAATGCAAGAGAGAGGGTTGTCATGGGGAGAATAGTCTTGCATTCATTTTGTTGTATTTATGTAGAATCAATATCAAATTAAAGTTACCTTACATTTGGTTAAAAACATATGAGTTATAAAGAAAGGCCCTAACTAGCCAGCAAAAGAAAGGCCTTGAGTGTAATGGGTTGTAAGGCTAGAAGGAATGAAGTAGGAAGGGTGTCTGGTTCAAAGAATAACTCATGAAATAAGGGGAAGTTTCTAAAAAGGAGGCCTCCTGACTGATGGGGGTGACTGTAGATGGTTTAAAATAAGACAAACAGAATCTGTTTTTAAAAGAGCCAACAGATTTTCCTACCCACATACCAGTGTTATTTCAAAAATCAGGGCCTATGTGAACCCATGTGCAATGGAAGAACTGTTGGTCAGCAAGAGGGAGGGAAAAGATAGGGAGGAAAGGCCTTGGGGAGAAAGGTGGTTGCAAATCTTAGCTGGATTCAGACTGGAAATAAGGGTGAACTGTTTCAGAGTGGTTTTTATCTGACATCACTAACTGGCAGTGACATCACTTCTCTGTTCAAGAGTATCAGAAAATACACTCTTACAGGATTCATTGCTAATACCTGCTGGACCGCATTGAAGCCAGCCAATATAGGTTTAAGCAGCCCTTGGTTTAGCCCACTGGTAAGTATCTTGATCAAATACTTATCAATGTTTTGTTACTGTTTGGATGTAGTAAATTGCTTATTATGTAGCCTTTTTAGGCATGTTTTGAACAATTGTATAAATACCATTTGGCCTTTGGATGTAATAAAGAAATTTATTATTAAATTACTGTTGTAATAATATCCTTCATAAATACTAATAATTCCAACTATTTATTTGGTGTCACAATGACTTCATTATTGTATTGTATGGCTTATAATCATGAGTGAAACCCCATTGTGCTACGCCAGGGACAAATACACAGTAAGAGACAGCCTCTGCTTACAATCTAAATAGGCAAACAAAGGATAGGAGGGGAAGCAGTCTCAGAGAGTGAAAGTGACTTGCCCAAGGACATACAGCAGGTCAGTTGCAGAGCTGGGACTAGAACCCAAGACTCTTGGGTGCCTGCCAGATACCCCATCCACTGGATCAAACTGCCTCTTGCACAATTATGGTATCTGAGATATTTCATACTTGAAAACCTCCTAGCTGTCCATTGCTTACTCTAAAATGTTTCTTTCTCTCAATGTAATGTAGTGTGTCCATCACCGATCTGTGAGTGGTTGTCATGTGCACAGGTGTGAAAGATATACCATCTTCCCAGTGAACGTGTGAGACTATGGCCATGCATGGTTCCTCTTTCTGAAGACAGCAGCGTAAGATTGTGTCAAGCTTTGGGCATCAAATTCAGTGAACGGCATCAGGGGTATAAATATTTAATATTTTATTATAATTATTATTATAATATTTTATTATGTTGATTTATTTGTTTGTGGCAGTGGCCAGCAATGTGTTCAGCTCTCTACAAGAAAAGAAAGTTCGTGCTGCGAGGAGCACACAGTCTAAGGACAGACAAATAGATGATGTGATGCTTCCCAGCCGGTACCTGGGGTTGGGAAGCATCTCACTACCACCTGCCAGGGGGTCAGTTCCCTGACCATCCCAGCCACAGGCTACACAAAGTTACACCTTAGAGCACAGCTGCACATAGCACTGAGATATGTTTATAGAGAAAGGACGTATAAGTTTATTTAACAAAAAATAGAGATTCGTACGATAAAAAACATCAATAATGGAAACAAAGGGTTACAGATAAAATCATAAAAAGAAAAGGAATACTTGTGGCACCTTAGAGACTAACAAATTGGTTAGTCTCTAAGGTGCCACAAGTACTCCTTTTCTTTTTGCGAATACAGACTAACACGGCTGCTACTCTGAAACCAGATAAAATCATAACACTCATTACAAAGTCTAAACTCGGCTAACACAATGGCCTCTTGTCAAATAAGGTCCTTCTCACAGCATTTTCAACCTAGATGGCTGAGAGACCCTTCTTTTATGAGCCCAAGTCTACTGGCAACTGACAAGAGTATGTGGATCACCTTTTAGTGACCTGCCTTAGCTCACAGCCCTTGAGAACATACTTTTCAGTATACAGGATCTACGTATTTTCTGTGGACACATCTCAATGATTATGAGGACTGATGCGACACAGGCTTTCATTAGAGACCTGACCTGACATTCTTTAACAAACTAGTATGTAGATACCAGACCAAGGTGATCCCTGTAACTCTTATGCACCCTTGTGCCTGCTACCAGCTGGATGGTTGTTTGCAACTTATTTCCACATGATGGAAGTGTCCAATGTATTTTCTCCGTCAGTCATTTTCTTTTCCCTGGTCACTTGTTTCCTCACCACCACTTTAAAAAGCGCCTGCCCTTCTAAAATAGAAGTAGACAAAATTATGAATGGGACATAGAATGTCAAAGGTCTTGACCAACATTAATGGATTCAGTCTCAAAACAGCTGCGTGAGGCTAGTAAGCATTATGATTTATGACCAGTGTAATAATAAGCAGCTTTGACTGCTGCTTATTACGTTAATCATAAGTGTTTCACTCTACCTTGTGCTTCCTCAGTTCTTTGTTGTCTGTTTTAGGGCTTCTCTACATGGGGACACTCAGAAAAGTTAATCCAAATTAACTAAAGGTGGGAATTTAAAGTGGATCACTTAAACTGCACTAAAACCCCTTGTAGAGCCTGTTAGTCAGAATTAATTCAGTTTAGCTTGATTTAGGCCTTGTCTACACAGCGCATATGGGATTGTGACTTTTAAAGTGCACTAATGTGTTGGGCACTAATTGGTCCATGTAGACCTTGCTGGTGCACCCTAAAAGTTCCCTAGTGCACTTGAATATAATACTCTTTGAAATGGGACTATGTTAAAGAGCATGATGTAACTTTTATATGCACCAACAAGATCTATATGGATCAATTAGTGTTTACCTGTGAATTTTCCCTCTAGGACTTTCCATATCAGTCAGTCTGATCCTTTCTCAATGGACTGCATTAGGACCAGGATTAGCTATTGCATGCTTGTTCAGTAGTTTAAAAGGGAAGCAGGTCTTCCTCCAGGAAATCCCTAAATTCAATGTCAAGGCTCTGCTGCAAATGGTTTGATGTTTAAACTTCTATATAGTTAGTATTTTTTCACTTTGGAAGCTGTTCTAAACCCACACTCAAAGGTCTGGTCTGCCCCCAGTTGCAATGGGGGCAGGGAATGCGACACCTTGAAGACTGTCTGCCATGGGAAGCGCCTAGAATGAAAATCCACAGGTAAGACAAGAATTTTCCCTGTTTCTACTACACCTGATTCCAGTAAGAAATAACTTTGCTTTTTTTAGAATAGCCAGTGATGGAAAGTATTGATGATAACCCTGCTCTTGCTGTGAACTTGCATTACAAAACATATGCGGTTCACTGAAGTGTCCAACAACTGGACAAAGATTTGTACTGGGCCTCAGAGCTGGTAACTAATTCATAAAACCGTGAGGCATTTCTTAAAAGGAAACAACATGCTCTAATCCGAAGGACACTGGATGGTACTAAGGCAAGGCATTTAGAGCAGCTTGACTCTAGCTCACAATTTCATGAAATGGAAGGAGGCGGGCAGACAGTGAAATACGAACATTCATGTGAAGCTGCAGGCGGATGCTTTTATGCTTTGAAGCTGGCTCACTTATCCCAGTCAGAGGCTCTGTGAAAAGAAGGCAGGACTTTTCCATACTTCCATGAATCTCACTGCAAATCCAGCAGGGGACGCAGAAACCGCAAGTGTTTTTTTTCTCCAAGAAGCTATTGCATTTCAACAAAAAGGGAATGGAAACAAGATAGATACACTTTCCAGTTTATATTCTCCTTCCATAAAATACATGTAAAGGTGATCCGCCAAGGGGAAAAAAGGGATTTGGACATTGTTTTGCTTTTTTGAGAGGTATAAACAAGGCCAGAAAGGGTTTATTTTTTTTTCTTGCTATCAATATCAGGAATATGAAGTCTCGCTCAGCAGCAAATTTTGGATGTGGATTATTGGCATAATTATTATGTATTTGTATTACAGTAGAGCACAGAGGCCTCATTAAATGAGTAGAGCCCTTTTGCGCTAGGCACTGTATACACCTAGAACAAAAAGATGTTCCCAGCCCTGCAGAGTTCGCAGTGTAACTATAAGGGCTTGTCTACAAGGTGGACACTCACAACTGGGGCTGCGTGAAGTGTTACGGAAATGCAAATACACGAAATACTAGATTGTATCACAGCCGTGGCACAACTTTTGTACATGGGTAAAGGACTGGCTCTAGGCACCAGCAAAGCAAGCGCCTGCTTGAGGGCTGGGGGGGCACAATTCCAGGGGCAGCGTTCTGGCCACACACCCCCCCTTTTTTTTTTTCGCTGGGGCAGTTGCGCTCTCGGAGCTCGGGGCAGCAAATTTTTTGCTTGGGGGCGGCAAAAAACCCAGAGCCAGCCCTGGCTGGGTGACCGGACACCGTGGTCAGCCCCCTGGACTAGATCCCCGCACCGGGGACACTAGGGAGCTGTGGCTCCGGGCTCACTCCAGCAGGCTCCCGGGGTGGCTGGAACGTGGTTTCTTCTTGCAGTGAAGATGGGACCAAACTGGGGGTTAAGCAGGATGCCAGGCTAGGCCGGGGCAGGGCGCGGGCCGGGGCTCCGCTGGAGGCGGGAGGGAGGGGAGCCGGCCCCTCCCGGGCGGCGCTCTGGGGCGACGGGGCCGGGCCGGGGAAGCCCCAGAGCAGTGGGAAGCTGCTCGCCCCCCGGCCCCGCCCCCGCCGCGTCCTTAGCAACTGCTCCAACCGCCGCCGCCGCCGCCCAGCGAGCCCGGGCTGGGGCAGCCTCCCGCGCCCCGCAGCCCCCCCCGACAGGTGTGTCCGTACCCCTCCCCCCCCGACAGGTGTGTCTGTACCCCTCCTCCTCCCCCCCGAAAGGTGTGTGACCCCCCTGGACAGGTGTGTCTGTACCCCTCCTCCTCCCCCCCGACAGGTGTGTGACCCCCCCAGTCAGGTGTGTCTGTACCCCCCCCTCCTCCCCGGGACAGGTGTGTGACCCCCCCTCCCGAGCCAGGTGTGTCTGTACCCCTCTTCTCCCCCCCGACAGGTGTGTCTGCACCCCTACCCCCCTGACAGGTGTGTGTGCGCACCCCCTCCCTTCCCTTCCCCTCCCCTTTTCCCTGAGACAGCTGTGTAACCCCCCCTTCCCTTTAACAGGTGTGTTTGCTCCCTCTCTTCCCTCCCCAAGACAGGTGTGTCTGCACCCTCTCCCCCCACCTTCACAAGTGTGTCTGCACCCCCTTCCCTTCAGCAGGCGTGTTAGCACTCCTCCCCTCCCGTCCTCTCCCCTCCCCCAGACAAGTGTTTCTGCACCCCCTTCTCCTCCTCCCCTTCCCCCCCAGAGATGGGTGTGTCTGCACCCCTCCCCCCACAACAGGTTTGTCTGCACCCCTCCCCCGACAAGTGTTTCTGTACCCCATCCTCCTCTTCCTCTCCCACCCAGAGACAGATGTGTCCACACCCCAACAACTGTTTCTGTACCCCCACCTCTTCCCTTCCTTCCCAAGAAAAGGTGTGTCTGTACCCCCACTTCTCCCCTTCCCTGCCTAAGACAGGTTCTGTCTGCACCCCATCACCACCCCCACCCCCCAACACAGGTAGGTTCCCCCCCCACCAGACAGATGTATCTGCACTCCTCCTTCCTCCTCCACACCAGGTGTGTCTGCACCGCTTCCCCCACCACTCCCCTTCCAAGACAGGTGTGTATTTACCCCCCCTCAAGGAGCCAAGTGTGTCTGCACCCCTTTCTCCACCCCAGTAATGGTGCCAGGTTGCATCACCTCCACCCAGTAGTGGTGCCATTTGTATCTGTAACTGTGTCTGTAACACCCCACACGGTGCAATGTGTACTTTTGCAGCTCCCTGCCTCCAAATAACGCTCCCTTCTGCCATCATGGTGCTAGGTGTGTCTAGACCCTTTCTGCCCAAAATGTGGTGCTAGATGTGTCTGCAACACACACAACACCCCTCACCTTCGTGACTGTATATTGTTTTTCTTTTACAGATACCTTCCATTGTGTATGCTGGTAATATCTTTGTGAGTACTTGGTCTGAATGTTGTTTTTGCCCTTTTACTAATGCAGGAGAGATACTGAACCTTCAGGACTTTAATAAGACCTAGCCCTGCTCAAGATTTGCTGGCCCTGTCACCTGTGATCAACTGGGCACTGACTGAAAATGCCAACCCAAATGCAGTATTATAACTCCTCTCCTTCAGTGACAGGGATTCTGCATCCACAAACTGCACAGTGTGCCTTTGAGAACATGAGGCCCAGAGACCCCTATCCCAGTCATACTGCACCACGGATACAACCCTCCACAGGTAAGGGTGTGTTAAGGAATCTATCTGGTAATGGCTACATGCTCTCATTGCATCTCTTTGGTTTATTCTGTGGCTGGGGAAACACAATTTGCAGCTGGTAAAGCCTTGGAGTTGTGTTCTTCCATCAGTGCGCATTTGAAACTTCTGAAGTGTACACATACAACAAAAAGAAAAGCAGATCCCTTATATTGTAAACATCCTTCTATAATCGAAACATCATAATATGGAGGTTAAAAATAAAGTAGAACTACCGCTAACTCTTTATAATGGACGCTGAGTAGTGCATTCATTTACCACGAATGCATGCTCAAATTGTGATTGTGCAGGTGCAGATGACCAGTTAGATGCATACGTGGCCATTTAAGGATGTAAAAATACTTGATCTGTGTATGTAGTCATGATGTTTGTGGACAATTGCACACCCCTGTGTGCACGTTTTGAAAATCAGGCCTTATGTGACTTTCCCAAAGGCACACAATATATTAGTGGCAGAGCTGGAAACGGGACTCAGGAGCAATGTTCCCTGTAAACTGTGTGCATGTGTGGCCATGTAGCAATCTTGTGTCTACCGCACATGTCACGTGGCAGGGAGTGTGGCTGGCACCCAGGTCCCAGTCTGTGTTCTGGGCCCTCAGCCTGCCAGAACTCATGGTTCATCTTGGTACGGGGGACTGGGAAGCAGGGCAGACCTGAGTAAGGAGCAGGGTGGGGAAGGCAGGGATTCCTGGTAGGGGTGGGTGTAGGAGATCACAGGGGGAAAGGGAGGTGCTCCTGTGCATTTAGTGACCTGGCAATGTGGCCCCAGCTGTGGGGAAACAGGCCTTGGTCTGTAGGGTAGCTATAGCAGGCACACAGCCTTCGCTACCTGGCTCACCCTTGTTGCTGCTTAAGGGGTTGTGCACCCCCACAACTGCATTGTAGGACCAGCATATGGTCTGTGAACCCCTGTGAATCTCCCACACCCAGTCTGGAGAGAGACAAATAATAAATAATACAGGGAGGTCTGAGTCTGATCATCACTAGTCCTAGCAGTTCTCTCTTTTGTCTTGCTGTTTCCTTATTATGAGATTATGCTTTAATTCTTTTGGGAAACTTGCAAATATATAAGCCAGTGTTTCTGCTAAACTCTCATCACGAGATCTGTTTCTCTGCCACTTGCAAGTTTCTGTTGAGATGAATGGTTATTTTATTTTGCCTTAATCTTACTGTATCTATAATGCTGTCATATAAATCAGTGCCCTTGCTTGGAATACTGTGTTCAGTTCTGGCACCCTGTCTGACACCACATTCTACAGGCCATTACCCTCTGACCCCACTGCGGATTACCAAAAGAAACTACACCATCTGCTCAAGAAACTCTGTCAAGACGCACAGGAACAAATCTACATTGACACACCCCTAGAGCCCTGACCAGGGGTATTCGACCTGCTACCCAAAATCCATAAACAGGGGAATCATGGACACCCCATCATCTCAGGCATTGGCACCCTGACAGCAGGATTATCTGGCTATGTAGACTCTCTCCTCAGGCCCTATGCTACCAGCACTCCCAGCTATCTTCGAGACACCACTGACTTCCTGAGGAAACTATACTCCTTTGATGATCTTCCAGAAAACATCATCCTGGCCACTATGGATGTAGAAGCCCTCTACACCAACGTTCCGCACAAAGATGGACTACAAGCCGTCAGGAACAGTATCCCCGATAATGTCACGGCAAACCTGGTGGCAGAACTTTGTGACTTTGTCCTCACCCACAACTATTTCAGATTTGGGAACAATTTATACCTTCAAGTCAGTGGGACTGTTATGGGTACCAGCATGGCCCCTCAATATGCCAACATTTTTATGGCTAACGTAGAACAACGCTTCCTCAGCTCTCGTCCCCTGATGTCCTTACTCTACTTGCGCTACATTGATGACATCTTCATCATCTGGACCCATGGGAAGGAGGCCCTTGAGGAATTCCACCAAGATTTCAATGATTTCCACTCTACCATCAACCTCAGCCTGGTCCACTTCCTAGACACTACAGTGCTAATAAGTGATGGTCACATAAACACCACCCTATACCAGAAACCTACTGACCGCTATACTTACCTACATGCTTCCAGCTTTCATCCAGACCACATCACATGATCCATTGTCTACAGCCAAGCTCTAAGATACAATCGCATTTCCTCCAATCCCTCAGACAGAGACAAACACGTACAGAATCTCTATCAAGCATCCTTAACACTGCAGTACCACCTGGTGAAGTGAAGAAACAGATTGAAAGAGGCAGAAGGGTACCGAGAAGTCACCTACTACAAGACAGGCTCAACAAAGAAAGTAACAGAACGCCACTAGCCGTCACCTACAGCCCCCAACTAAACATCTCCAGTGCATCATCAAAGATCTATAACCTATCCTGAAGGGCGACCCCTCACTTTCACAGACCTTGGGAGGCAGACCAGTCCTCGCTTATAGACAGCCCCCCCAACCTGAAGCAAATACTCACCAGCAACTACACACCACACAACAAAACCACCAATCCAGGGACCAAACCCTGCAACAAAGCCTGTTGCCAACTCTGTCCTCATATCTATTCAAGGGACACCATCATAGGACCTAACTACATCAGCCACATTATCCGGGGCTTATTGCACATCTACCAATGTGATATATGCCATCATGTACCAGCAATGCCCCTTTGCCATGTACATTGGCAAAACCGAACAGTCTCTACGCAAAAGAATAAATGGACACAAATGTGACATCAGGAATCATAATATTCAAAAACCAGTAGGAGAACACTTCAGTCTCTCTGGTCACTCAATAACAGACCTCAAAGAGGAAATACTTCAACAAAAAACCTTCAAAAACAGACTCCAACATGAAGCTGCAGAACTGGAATTAACTTGCAAACTAGATACCATCAGATTAGGCCTGAATAAAGACTGGAAGTGATTGGGTCATTACAAAACCTAAACTTAATTTCCCCAATACTAATTTCTCCCTACAGTTACTCACACCTTATTGTCAACTGTCTGTAATGGGCCACTCTCTTACCACTTCAAAAGTTATTTCTCCTCCCTTGGTATCCTGCTGTTAATTGATTTATCTCATTAGACTGACCTAACACTTGGTAAATCAAAACACATCCTTTCATGTATTTATACCTGCTCCTGTATCTTTTACTTCATAAATCTGATGAAGTGGGTTCTAGCCCACAAAAGCTTACGCCCAAATACATTTGTTAGTCTCCAAGGTGCCACAAGGCCTCCTCGTTTTGTTTTGTTTTTTTTGTCTCAAAAAAGTTATAACTGAAGTAGGAGTTTAGAAATAGGTGATGGAAAATATCTGGAAGAGTGGAGAGACTTTTGTATGAGGAGACATGAAAAGATTGGGTCTGTTTAGATGAGAGAGGAGATGCGTCAGGGGAGACATAATAGTGGTATGCAAAATAATGAAGAGTATACTTCCATATAGAAGGTGCTCCTATTACTAGATGACCTCCTGAGGTCCCTTCCAACCCTGATATTCTATGCTTTATCCTTGTCAATAATACAAGAACAAGGGGACCTTTAAACTGAAAGATGATAAATTACAAATTTCATTTTAGTTTGGTCATCTTTAGTTTTAGTGTGCTGTCGTAAAAATACTTTCCTTCTCAGTGCATATACATAGTTGTAGCACCACAGTGGCGAGTTAGCTCAGTGTAAGAAGTCTTTAAAAAACAAACCTGTAAGCTTGCCTGAGGACAAAAATGTATTGTCCATTGGAGTTTGTAGCCCTCTCACTACAAAGAAAACTCAGAGGGAATGTTGCCCAGGAATCCTGACTCCCCTTTCCCTTCCTTGATGCTCAAACCTTTTTCCTAAAGTAGTCAAGGATGAAAATTATAAGCCTATTTAACAGTAAAAAATCAGCAGTTTGAACTAAGTAGGCACTTATACTTGCCTGCATCGCTAAGGGTAGGGTCAAACCCAAAATATAATTAAGTTTACTAGGTTTTTAAAGTTGAAATGTATCACAAGGAAGTAATTGGTGGTGAGCATGGCTAGGTGCTGCAGTGATACTGGGAGGTCTGTCTTGCTGGCATCATGTGGAGGAAGGGTGATTGTGCTTATTCATGAGGAGTGACAAAAGGTTTAGGAAACCAGACCTATGAGGAAAGGTTAAAAAAACTGGGCATGTTTAGTCTTAAGAAAAGAAGACTGAGGGGGGACCTGATAACAGTCTTCAAATATGTTAAGGGCTATTATAAACAGGACCATCATCAGTTGTTCTTCATGGAAGGTAGGAGAAGAAGTAACCAGTTTAATTGGCAGCAAGAGAGATTTCTGTTAGATATTAGGAAACATTTTCTAACTGTAACCCTTCTGCCCGTCAGAGATGGCTGCAACAAGGGCCGGGTTCAGTATCTAGAAGTTCCTTTTCAACAATACAACACTTGAGCTCCCACCCAGTGACCTGGGACAATTAAACCCCACCCCCTGGGCACCTCTAAGAGGTGATACTTCCTCTCTTGCAAGCACAGAGTCTGAGTGTAGAAAAAACTTTAATTAAAGGAGGGAAATAATGTGGTATTAATTTGGGGAAACACCACAAACAGGGTTTATAAACATAAACCATGAGCAAAAGACCCACTGTCAAGTAAGTTGGGAAGTGTCCTTTTCCCTTCAGGGTCTCAAGTCCAGCAATGCAAAATTCCCCTTGTATTTGCCCGACCCTTCTCTGCACCCCACTCACTGTTGCTGTCCTTGGACAGTGCAGATCCAGAGTTCGGAGGTGCATCTGCAGAGTTCACCTCCTACCCTAGGTGGATGGGGGCAGGTAAAGAGGCCCCTTACTCCCTCTGCTGCTTGGGCACTCACTCACTGCCCCTCTCTGCGGGGCTCTGCTCTGGCAATCTCTGCCCGCCACCCTGCTGGCTGTGCCAAGATGTCTTCAGGACCCCCCCTTACCAGCTCTCAGTAATTTCAGTTCTGAGTGATTTCAGCTGTTAGTGGGGGAGCCTCAGTTCTGGTGCACACTGGGTAGTTTCTTGCATCAGACACACTGTCCCAAAGCAGGTCTAATACTTAGACCTAGGTATAAGTAATTTCAGCTCTGCAGCATGTAACAAGACTCTCAATTGAATGTAAATTAGCTCTGTTATTACACAGTGGAGAGCGGAAGGGTCAAATGGTGTCTGTGACCTTAGGCAAAGCCCCCCACACCAGATACAAGTACTTGTCACAGCCCTCTCTCAACTCACTGGGCTTTGGAACCCATATCCCCTGTCTAGCGAGTGCCATTCAGTTGAGTGTGATTCCCTCAATCGGGAAATGCCAAGTACAGTTCTGCTGCCCTTGATTCACACAACAAGGATAACAGCCCTTTATTACTCTTGCACCAATAACAAGGAGACTGGGGATCCCATACCAGCCACAAGTGATAATTTGGGCAAGCAATCCCATCATGCTGAGCAGCTAGGCAGGGTGGGTGTGCCTATGCAAACGAGATCTGCTCCTGAAGTCCTTTTCCACAGCTCACCACTAGATGTCGGGGGAGAGCTCATTCAGACTGTGCTTACATAACTATAAGGGTAGTTAAGTATATTTCAGAAGGCTAGTACAGGTACACCCCAATCTAGTACAAGATAAGGTGGTTTGACAGAACAACGAATAGGGATGTTTTGTCCAAGATATCAGGAACAAGGGAGGTAGCAAACAGAGATCTTGAAACACGTAAGGCAGTATATAAGTTGTGTATCCCCGTTTGTCTCAGACTACAAATGTCAGGGTACCTTGCCTCAATCCTTTGTGTAGCCTAGCAGAGACTCCTGCTGCTGACTGAGATACTCCTTGCCACTGGGCACTCATGTGTTAGTTGTACCTGTAACCACGGAGCCAGGATGCTAGGACTGTGCCTTGAGGGCAGTAAACTGGGCCGAGTGCCTTTGTCACTGAACTGCGACTGTGATCGTTCTTTAGGAGTAACATTGAGGTCTGCTGAATTCGCATTATCTGCTTGTCCAATGACAGAAGCACGGAGCAGCCTGAACAGTATTACCAAGGCAATGACTTTCCAACCTTCAACATTTAACAACACCTGGGACCTCTGAATCTAAAAACCTGAGCTTCTACTGCCTGCTCTAAAAGGCCTAGGTCTGTTAGCATAAAAGCTGACATGCTAGGCTAGGACTTTTCAGCTTGGAAAAGAGGAGATTAAGATATGATAGAGGGATATAAAATCATGAGTGGTGTGGAGAAGGTGAATAAGGAAAAGTTAATTACTTGTTCCCATAATTTAAGAACTAGGGGCCACCAAATGAAATTAATGGGTAGCAGGTTTAAAACAAATAAAAGGAAGTTCTTCTTCATTCAGTGCACAGTCAACCTGTGGAACTCCTTGCCTGAGGAGGTTGTGAAGGCTAGGACTATAACAGGGTTTAAAAGAGAACTGGATAAATTCATGGAGGTTAAGTCCATTAATGGCTATTAGCCAGGATAAGTAAGGAATGGTGTCCCTAGCCTCTGTTTGTCAGAGGATGGAGATGGATGGCAGGAGAGAGATCACTAGATCATTACCTGTTAGGTTCACTCCTTCTGGGGCACCTGGCATTGGCCACTGTCGGTAGACAGGATACTGGGCTGGATGGACCTTTGGTCTGACCCAGTATGGCCGTTCTTATGCACCAGTCACTACAGGGGAAGAGAGAGCCACGCTGCGTAAGGCTGGGTTACACATGGCCCAATTTGCATTGGCCAAGATTGCAGCCAGTATATCAGGGACTGAACTGGGGAACTCTCAGAGCTTAACTTGTGAGTCTTGACAGCTTTTGCTGAAGAGCTGGGCTCTGTAGCTGGGGTCTCTATCAGACTCCCTTCTTATGTGGATTGGGCACAGAAGGGGACATGTAACCAACACTGACGTGTGCATTATACACACACGATACCCTCCAGTCCTAGCTCACCAAGGCATACCCTCTCTGCATACACGTCTCTCTGAAGGACTCACCTCTTTCACAAAGCCCACAATGTTTTTTAGATTATAAACTCTCTGAGGTGGGGAATAAGTATCAGAGGGGTAGCTGTGTTAGTTTGTATCCACAAAAACAATGAGGAGTCTGGTGGCACCTTAAAGACTAACAGATTTATTTGGGCATAAGCTTTCATGTGTAAATCCCCCACACCCCCCCAACGTCTGATGCATGCATCAGATGCATCTGAAGAAATGGGGGGTTTTACCCATGAAAGCTTATACCCAAATAAATCTGTTTTAAGGTTCCTCGTTGTTTTTGAGGTGGGGAATGTCATCTGTCACTTTTAGAAGTTGTGACACAACATTACTGGTGACTATTTGATTCTGATTAGGATTCCAGTTCCGAGATGTTTCACCTCTGCGGGACAAACCTATTTGGAATGACCCACGCAACAAATCAGAACCTTGGACTAAGTCCCTCCGGAAATATAGAGTAACCTTGAATCACAGGCCTGTTGAATCTGTGCTGAGCAGAAAAGCACCTTTTGCAGGTAAGTAAATATTTCTCTGTCAGTTGACACAGTAAGAACAAGTAATGATCTGGTGATTCCCTGGCTGGGATAGTTTGAATGAGGTGTTAAGAATTAAATGTACTGAAAATCTTTGTAAGAGGAGCAGATTTTGACTGTGGGTTTGAATGTGCCTGTTATTAAATATAATAAGTCCTGCTGACATCACTGTCTGTGACATGTACCTGACTCAAAGAAATGTGTACAGAAGGATTTCAGAAGACTTTGTACCAAATGGCCATATTTTGAAGCAGTACAGTAGGTCATGGGTTCTCAGACATTTTAATACTATGCACACTTCTAGTCAGTTGCAATTGCTTCACTTTCAGCGTGCCCCAGAATCCTGTGTGTCATTTTTCATGGCATTTTAGTGGAGTTGCTATGGAAAATGGTGCAATGATGATGGAGTAAGTCCTTAGAAGACTGGAGACTTGCAACAGGAGGTGGTTCATGAGCTACACTTATTTTATTCTACCCAGGTTTTTGTACTGTGCCTATCACTTTAATACCATAGAAGCCTTATGCAAATGCTTGTGGCCCACTGTGAGTAGCGGTAGGAAGGTGGATCCCTGCCTAGAAGCTGAGAACTTCTGAAGTAGATCTAAAACTACTATTCACCTCCGACTGTAAAGCCAGTTTACTGGTTAATCCTTTTGCATTATTTAGAAATTCCTTTGGCAATGGATTCTCAAACCTGTTGTTAGCTAGTTCTGAGCTGTTGTTGCAAAAAGCAGGCTGACTTAGACATGTACATATATACTCCACTGACTTTGCTATTACTTTTGATTTCTATGATTTTTGCTTTTTGTTTTTTTAAATATTTATCAAACATCTTTAAAATCTTTATTATTTATATGGTTAGGGCTCAGTCCTGAGAAGTGCTAAATACACTCAGTTTCCACTGGGGAACCAGCTCCTTTGCAGCTCGTATATATTTCATCATGTGCAATTATATGCTATTTTGATCATGGGTAGTGCAAATTTTCGTTGAGATTGCTATTGAGCTCTGGCTTCCAAAATTAATTAGTTCTATGAATAAGAAGCTTAATTTTTATCATGAGAAGAAGAATTAATTTCTGAGGAAAAGTGAACATACTCATTCTCACTTTAAATGTCTGGAAGAATTTTTGTATGTAGTGTTGTTGTAGCCATGTCAGTCCCAAGATATTGGAGAGACACGGTGGGTGAGGTAATATCTTTCACTGGACAAACTTCTGTTGGTAAGAGAGACAAGCTTTCAAGCCACATGGAGTTCTTCTTCAGCTGAGGAAGAGCTGTGTGTGGCTGGAAAGCTTGTCTCACCAACAGAAGTTGGTCTAGTAAAAGATATTACTTCACTCACATTGTCTCTGGAAGACTTTTTTTTACCTTTTTAGACCTTTTTAACTTGTTTCTGTTGTCATCAAACGCTGTGCCTACAGAATCCAATTTCTTCTACAAGAAAGAGGATATTATCGCTAGAAAGACAAAATAGGGTGTGTGAATTCCTTATCACTGCAATTACTCTTCAATATTTGTTAATTTCCATTACCTAGCCATTTTCTAGATGCATTAATAATACCAACAGATGAAAAAAATAGCAGAAGAGAGATTCAGTAAACTGTGTGGGATTTGTTCTCTGTAATCCTTTACAAAAATCCCTTTTACTATCTTTATGTAATCCAGATACAAAAATGTCATCAAATGTAAAGATGCTGCTATATTATCCTAAACTTGTAACCTATATAATAACATGAAGACATGGTCTTATATACTTGCTATAAATGCCTTTATTTATTCTGTTTTTGTAGCTCGAACCTTAAGTGCTGGCTTGAGTGGTCATAGGTATAGAAATGGTTGTGTTGATGTGTTGCCACAATATAGTTCAATGAATGATCCCCACTTGTTTGACTACTATGCCAGGAAGTTTGGACTGCGAGTGACTACCAGGTGTCTTCCAGTTGTACGTACTATTTTATTTCAGTTTATTTGTCTATTCCACATTAGTAGGAATAATATTATGTATTTATCTAACCCTTCATCCTGAAGAATTCCAAAGCTCTTAACAGCCATGCATGTATATAATATATACAAATTTAACATTAACTTCATGCGTTGCTGAAATGCAGCCACTTCTGGGGTGAAATGTTTAATGCAGGCAATAACATTGCACAACTCTGGAAGATACATAGTAAAATAATGCAGTGTCCAAGCTTTAGGAGGACTTTAAGCAAACTGGAATTTGATCAAGACACAGAATAACATGCTGTTGCAAAAATGTGCTGTGAAAGCTTTAATAGTCACAAGTAGTCAGTATGTCATACGTCCCATTTGGACTTCAGTACCATTCTCTGTCAGCTGATTTTGTAAAATAATGATAATAGGGCTTTGTCATCCTATTTAACATTAGAATTTGTACTTTCAAAGTAGTGTATCACATTATTTATTAGACAATTGAGAGAGAAAGTAGGAATTATATTTATGCCAAGGATTCCAAATGTTTAAAAAAACAGCGCAAACCCCACTTGCTTTACTTCTATACACAAAACAAACTCCCCTCTCCCCTGCAACCAAAACAACAACAACAACAAAACTAAAACAAAAAAACCAAACCTCTATACTAAAAAACCTATAAGGTTTCTCAGCAATAATTTTTCTTCTCGGTTTTTAAATTTCTTAAGTCTGATCACATGAAGAGACATCACCAAAGTGCACCCCAATACAGGAACGAGCATGCTGGTATCAGATCCAGTTCTGCAATGCACAGAAAAGTGCTATACAAAGTCACTGTGAAGACTGGAGATAAGAGAGGTTCGGGAACTGATGCCAGGGTAAGAACATTTTAAATGTCAAAGCCTCCAAAACTGATAGGATCTTTTCTCTTTATATTTAGCAATACTGGAAAAATAATCCTCAAAAATAAATTTGATTTACATCTGCTATAAAACTTCAGCCATGTAAAAATCAATTACTGGTGGGTTTCAAAATACGAATTGTCATTTTCTGTATGTGCTCTTTACTACTAATGTGGTAGTAAGTCATATGTGTTTCTAAAGTGGGTCTTTCAGAAGCCATTAAAATCAGGGTTACTGATACCCGCTAATCTGAACCAATATTAGTTCTGCCAATCTGGCTGGGGGACCCATTAATCAGTGTTTATCATTTTTAACTGTATGATTTCTTAAATAACCATAATCACAGTATGAAGGCAAGAGGATTACAGGTTCTGTTTGCTGTGAAGGAGACTAGATATTTGATGAAAGGATCTATCTGTAATTTATATAAAATAAGCCTGAGTCAGTTGGGTTCCTAAAGATTCCTTATTACCTCTTTTTAAGCTCAGTATACCAGGCGTAAACTCTGCATAAGAAGACTGAACAAGATTCCCCTCAGAACTCATCAATTCATTAGCTTTGATCAGCTAACAAGCTCTCTGCTAATTGACAGATGATTTACCTTCATGCTGAGCTTAATGGCTTGCTCATTGGCAGTGCAGAGAGCTACCAAACCGTAAATGAGCCCTGTTAATTGAGTAGTCTAGCATATCTATGTTGCCTTTCTGTCAGTGATCTCAAACAGCTTTACAACTTTAATGAACTTAGCCTTACAACACACCTGTGAGGTAGTTATTAATAAGGCTACGATTTAGTCACAGAGGTCACAAAAGTCACAGGTTTCAGAGTAGAAGAGGAGTACTTGTGGCACCTTAGAGACTAACCAATTTATTTGAGCATGAGCTTGAGCTGTAGCTCACGAAAGCTTATGCTCAAATAAATTGGTTAGTCTCTAAGGTGCCACAAGTACTCCTTTTCTTTTTGCGAATACAGACTAACACGGCTGTTACTCTGAAAGGTTTCAGAGTAGCAGCTGTGTTAGTCTGTATCCGCAAAAAGAACAGGAGGACTTATGGCACTTTAGAGACTAACAAATTTATTAGAGCATAAGCTTTCGTGGGCTGCAGCCCACTTCATCGGATGCATAGAAAGGAACATATAGTGAGAAAAGAAAAGGAGTACTTGTGGCACCTTAGAGACTAACCAATTACAGCTCACTTCATCGGATGCATGTAGCTCACGAAAGCTCATGCTCAAATAAATTGGTTAGTCTCTAAGGTGCCACAAGTACTCCTTTTCTTTTTGCGAATACAGACTAACACGGCTGTTACTCTGAAACCTGATATAGTGAGAAGATATATATATTCATACAAAGAAGGTGGAAGTTGCCATACAAACTGTGAGAGGCTAATTAGTTAAGATGAGCTATTATCAGCAGGAGAAAAAAACTTTTATAGTGATAATCAAGATGGCCCATTTAGACAGTTGACAAGAAGGTGTGAGGATACTTAACATAGGGAAATAGATTCACTATGTGTAATGACCCAGCCACTCCCAGTCTCTATTCAAACCCAAGTTAATGGTATCTAGTTTGCATATTAATTCAAGCTCAGCAGTTTCTCATTGGAGTCTGGTTTTTGAAGCTTTTCTGTTGCAAAATTGGCCAAACTGGACAGTCTCTATACAAAAAAATAAATGGACACAAATCTGATGTCAGGAATCATAACATTCGAAAACCGGTAGGAGAACACTTCAACCTCTCTGGCCACTCAGTAAAAGATTTAAGGGTGGCAATTTTGCAACAGAAAAGCTTCAAAAACAGACTCCAACAAGAAACTGCTGAGCTTGAATTAATATGCAAACTAGATACCATTAACTTGGGTTTGAAGAGAGACTGGGAGTGGCTGGGTCATTACACATATTGAATCTATTTCCCTATGTTAAGTATCCTCACACCTTCTTGTCAACTGTCTAAATGGGCCATCTTGATTATCACTACAAAAGTTTTTTTCTCCTGCTGCTAATAGCTCATCTTAATTAATTAGCCTCTTACAGTTTGTATGGCAACTTCCACCTTCTCTGTATGTATATATAAATATCTTCTTACTATGTGTTCCATTCTATGCATCCGATGAAGTGGGCTGTAGCCCACAAAAGCGTATGCTCTAATAAATTTGTTAGTCTCTAAGGTGCCACAAGTACTCCTGTTCTTTCTACAAAAGTCACAGAATCTGTGACTTCTGGCAACCTCCATGACTTCGGCCTGCAGCAGCGCACAAACCCCTGCAGCTCCCAGCCATGGGTGCTGCAGGACCTTGCAACTCCAACACCCAACCTGCGGTGGGGGCCCCTGGAGCTCCTAGCCATGGTGAAGCTGCCCCATTGCAGGCGGTGTGGGGACCTGCAGATCCCCATTTTGTCACAGATATTTTTAGTAAAAGTCATGGACGGGTCACGGCTTCCATGAATTTTTCTTTATTTCCCGTGACCTGTCCATGACTTTTATTAAAAATATCCATGACAAAATCTTCGCCTTAGTTATTAATATATCCAGTTTATACTTTTTTTGCGGGGGGGGGGGGGGAGTAGAAGGGATGGCTGGGGGCAGAGAGAGGTTTAAGGTCTTGATTTTTTTTTTCCCCAGAGGCACTGAGTACCCACAAATCCACTAAAGATCATTGGGAGTTGATCAGTCCCTATCCCTTATGAAAATCAGGCCACTTATTTAGGTGTCTAAATATTGATTTGGGAGCCTAACTTTTAGACCAAGATTTTTAAAAATTGAGAATAAGAGCTTAGAGATTTCCCTGGGGTCACACAGGAAGTCTTCGATGGATCGTGACTAGATCTTGGGCCTGTGTCTTAAAGAGAAAACTGCCTCTCCTCTCCTCCAGCAGTAATCTTAAGAGTGGGATTTATTAGGCTATGTTTTGTTTACTGTGGAAAATTACATAAAATTTAAACTCCTTTGACGGGACGAGAGTAAAAGAGTGTCTTGTGTTCCCCCTCTGGATCACACAGGCATGAGTTGAGCTCATACCAGCATTCCTTGGCTAGAAGAATGTGTCCGCTTCTCACTGACCCCACCTGAGAACCCTGCTATAGTCTTAAAAGATTACAAATTAAATCAAGGGTCTAATTTTGAAAAGTACATGAGCATATTACTTGTATATTGAACATGAAAAAATGCATATGGAAGCATGTGTAAGTTGCACATACGTTTTTGCACTTGCAATATCAAATTGGATCTCAGTGGCTAGTAAAATTCCCCAAAGTGCCCAAATCTGACTTCCAAAAGAGATGTGGGTACTTAGGCTTGGTCTACACTAGAAATTTAGGTCAGCATAGCTAGATCACTCAAGGGTGTGAAAAATCCATATTCCTGAGCCATGTAGTTAAGTCAACTTAAGTCCCTGTGTAAACAGTGCTATGTCAATGGAAGTGTAGACCTTCTTTCATCAACCTAGCTACTACCTCTCAGGGAGGTAGATAACCTATGCCGGCAGGAGGGGTTCTTCTGTCAGCTTAGGTAGTGTCTATTATGAAGTGCTACAGTGGCACAGCTGTTACAGTTTCAAATGTAGACAAGCCCTTAGTACCCTAAGTCCTATTAAAAATGAATGGGACCTGGGCTCTTCTGAAAATTTTGCCCGACTAGTCGATTTGCATGCATGGTGGTAGTAATTACATCTGCAAATTAAGCACACATTTTTAATGTGTGATTGTGTGTGCACATTTTTGAAAGCCAGGTCTTTAATCTGTTGCACACGTATCACTGCTCATGATATGTTTTTACTAATAAATTAGTGTATATTTAACTCTTAACTCCTTTAATCTTAATGAATGTGTCAAAGGGATCTTTAACATTTTTCTCACTACTATCTTTCCTGTTATTTTTCCTCTCTCCCTGCCTCAGAATGATATTTTTAGAGTTTGGAACAGAAGTCTTTGATATTCTTGGCACTCTTATGCATTTAAATTATATAATTGACTGGATGATTTTGATTACACAAGGGTAACATAGGCAATACAGTTTCTGAAATATTTTTTCATGAAGCAGAAAAAGACACATGTGTGAGGACTGAAAGCAGAAATTAGTTTAATCTTAGGTTATAATCTGCAAACACTTAACCACTGGTTTAACTCTGGTCATGTGAGGATTCGCACTGGCTGTGCTCTCACTACTTCTGTTACCAGAGTTAAGTGGATACACTGCTACTGCTGTTTACACGATCAGGACCTTAGTAGAATGTCTCTTGTTGTCTAGCTGAATAACGGTTGATCTGGAGATTAAGAGGCAATGGCTGATTTTAACAGTTCTTTAAAAAGATAAAATGATTACACAAAAAAATAAAAAATTCCTAGTGCTTTGAAGTTACATAACACCTTCCACTTGAGCATTTCAAAGAGCTTTAAAGACCTAAACTAATTAAGCCACAAAACCCTGTGAGTGAGGGATGTATTATTGTCTCAATTTTACACATGGGTAAACTGAGAAATAGATGTGCAGGGACTTGTCCAAGGTCAGTCAATAAGTCAGTGGCAGACTGGGAAGTAGCGTTGAGTTGTGACTTAGGCCAGGTCTACACTAGAAAATTAGGTTGGTATGACTATGTTGCTCGGGAAGTGAAAAATCACCACCCTGAGAGATGCAGTTAAACGGACCTAACCCCTGTTGTAGACTGCGCTATGTTGACAGGAGAATTTTCCTGTCAACATAGCTACTGTCTCTCGGGAAGATGGAGTATCTACACCGATAGGAAAAGCCCTCCTGTTGGTGTAGGTCAGTGGTTCTCAAAGCCGGTCCGCTGCTTGTTCAGGGAAAGCCCCTGGCGGGCTGGACCGGTTTGTTTACATGCCGTGTCTGCAGGTTCAGCCGATCGCGGCTCCCACTGGTTGCGGTTCACCACTCCAGGCTAATGGGGGCTGTGGGAAGCGGCATAGGCTAAGGGACGTGCTGGCCGTCCTTCCCGCAGCCCCCATTGGCCTGGAGTGGCGAGCCCCGGCCAGTGGGAGCCACGATTGGCTGAACCTGTGGAGGCGGGAGGTAAACAAATTGGTCTGGCCCACCAGGGGGTTTCCCTGAACAAGTGGCGGACCGGCTTTGAGAACCACTGGTGTAGGTAGTGTCTTCACTGAAGTGCTATATTGGCATAGGTGCATGCTGCTGCAGAGTTTTAAGTGTAGACCTACCCTAAGTTTCCTGCTTTAAATTGTACTATTATTATTATTTATTAAAAAGCTACCTTTAGAATTAGATTTAATAGCAATATTTTACCCACAATTTTAGCTTTCAGTTAATTAGAATGTAGGAAACAATTTTAAACTAACTGTTTACTTGACAATATTTAACGTACTGGAATGAAGTTTATAATGGCAATGTTCTTGCAGGGATATGGGTACCAATCCCTTTTGGTGGTTTTATAGTAGGAGCAGCTGTGGCTATTTATGGTGTGAAGTTTCCATTCTTCCCCTTCCCTTTCACCTGCTTATCAGTTATTCATAACTTTCTCAAACAAATTCATTCTAGGCTGGAATTTTCCATGCTTGGCCTTGGATCAAATACAGTTTTTTTTCTTTTGAAAGTTCAGCAACATGTTCTTAAATGAATCAATTAAAAATATATATTCTGGTATGCCCAGAAGCCTGGACAATGGTTGCCTATTTTCATAGCTACAGAAATAAGATCTAGTTGACATGTAGGGTAAGAATAAAAGTAAACACAAACGGACTGACTGATCCAAATAGGCCAGACTTGTGTTGTGGGGAAGTGGGTAATTTCATGATACAAGTTTAAATGTTGTGACTTAATTCCCTTTATAATATGTACAAACTGTTTATATTCTGTTCTGTTTGAAGTCAGTGGCTAAACTGCTATTGACTCCAGACCTGGTGTTAGAATGCATTTATTTGAGAGACTTAGGGCCAGATTCTAGTCTCACATACACTAACATAAATCCATAATAACCCCAATCAAATCTATAGTTACACTGCTGTGAAACCAGTATAAGTGAGATCCAAATCAGGGTCTTACAAAAGTGAATCATTTACCTGCTTACCATATCTTCCTAGACAATGAAATCTTAAATGTTTTTAATGTAGCTGAGTTATTAATACAGGGATATTTATTATATATTTCTTAGGTATTTCTTAAGATGAAGGGCTCTAAAGGAAAACTCAGCAAGACACGTTTATATAAGAAAACTGGATCTAATGTGTCTCAACAAGCAGCTGTGTTTAAATTCTCCAAAGGGTCAATTAATACCTTTAAAATTCATGGTCCAGAAATTGGAGAAATCCAAAACATCACCCTGGAGGTAACCATTTTTTGTGACTTGAAGTTAGTATAATTTGCTTAGAGGGGGAAATATATATAATTGTATAGATCTGAATGGGTCACTTGTTTACAATATTTTAAATTGAGGCTCACATAATTAACTGAAAAGGGAAACGCAATCACAGCTTGATAGACCAGAGGTGAGTTGAAGGAAAAATAAGTTGTGACTCCAAGCTTCTACCCATGCTATGCAAATCATGATAAAGATAATAAAAGCTGTCTGAGCGTGCAATAATATTAACTTTTGAGGTTATAGATTTAAGAAGAAGTCATGCATGGGAACAGCAAATCAATCTTCCCAATTAGGAGACGAAGTATAGCAGTGAGAGAAATCTTGTGATAGAGACAAGTTGCAAAATTCTGACCCACATCTCAATTTTAAGAAGTTCTTCCCCTCCACCAAGAGAAGGAAAACAAAACCAAAAAACTTTGGGTCAACCAATAGGAGCTAGTTAGGACATTGAGAATTGAATTCAGATCTACACCCCCGACCCCAACCTTTTGAGGTATTCAAATCTGGTGTTGTGTTTTGGATTAAGGTCTAGAAATAATTCAACAATTATTATTTTTTCTTTGACAGTTTGAATTGGCGACATGGGGTTGAGGCTGGAGAAGGGGTTGACAGGGAGAATACTAAGAAAGGAAAAGAAAGGAACATAAAAATTCTCATCACAGAGTAGCTCCAATGTCCCAGAGTCCGGAATCCTATCTCTGATAAATACCAATAAATATCCCTCTCAAACATCTTGGAGCTAATATCATGATAGAGTGAAGCTTTCTTCCTGGTACATGAAGATTGCTGACCGTTGACTTTTTGTATAGCTTATGTTGCTGTAGATTCTTACTCCTACAAATGACCAGACCCATTTTTTCTTTTTAAAATTTAAGAAGTTGATTTTGTTGCTCTTTGTTATATGGCTTTCTCTCTGTTGGAACCACAGTGAAACTGGGTAATACATATAGTAATAAGAGTTCTATGCTGTGTTGCTTTTATTACATAAAAAATTCTTTAAAGAATGTTACGGTCTGTCTGCTGGCTTCTCTGCCTCTCACTCAAACAGACCTACTCACAGCTGCACCAGTCAGACCCCTTGCCCCTGCATTTTCAACCATCTCAGGGAAACCCCTCAGACCACATGGCTTCACTCTGCTCAGTCTTTACCACGTGGCCAATTGCTTTGCCTGGTAGTTTCTGTTGTCTCAGGCTGTCTCACGGCTTCCATTTAACCTAAAAGAAGGGTAGGCAGCACACCCATCAGCTTTAATGAGGTCTTTGATAGTCTGTAGATCGAAGTTCTGCTTGATGGCAGCCATTAACAACATCCAGCATAACAGTAATTAAAAAAAAATATTCCTAGGCCTTTAAAAAAAGTAAACGGCAAAAAGAGATTTCATCATGTGAAATCATATTGACATCCACATGGGTCCGTAACAGGGTTTAGATCTTTTATATCCATAGCACAAACCACTGTCACTTGAGCTAATGGAGTTACTAGTAGCCGTAGAAGGTTGTTATATTCTGTGTGGACCAGAAACTAGATGGGGAAGAAACACACTTTTGTAAGTATTCACGAGTATTTGCTAGACAAGAAAGGAATGTAGAGAATCACTAATCCTGGATTTAATTTAATTTAATTACAGGTGAGTTTTAGTGGCTATAGACTAGGGGTCGGCAACCTTTCAGAAGTGGCGTGCCGAGTCTTCATTTATTCACTCTAATTTAAGGTTTCGCATGCCAGTAATACATTTTAACATTTTTAGAAAGTCTCTCTCTATAATATATAACTAAACTATTGTTGTATGTAAAGTAAATAAGGTTTTTAAAAAGTTTAAGAAGCTTCATTTAAAATTAAATTAAAATGCAGATCTTATCAGTTTAGTGTGATCCTTGCCATTGCTTTTCCTTGCTGAGTTTTCCAATATCTGGCACGTATTTGGATACTTTAAGCTGCACACAGGCTTCTGAGTGATCAGTTGTTAACTGGCTCTGAGAGGGACAGAGGACAGATTTCATGTGGATCCAAATGCTGAAAGCATTGCAAACCCAATTTTCTTCAAACAGTTAAATTTCACTGGCAGGGACGTCCAGCTGGTCAGAATAGAGGCCCCATGATCTCTTTCAGTAGCTTCAAGTGCACTCCATAGATCTCCAAACTTTGATGCCCACAATTCTGAGCTTTTTAACTAAATGAGCTGCATTTCAAAATCTTCTACACTCATCCACTGAAATACAGTCAAATCCAAGTTGCTTTTGTTGAACTTTCCAGGTTTAATTAGAATAGAAAGCATTGGGCCAAATCGCTGGAAATCTTGAAATCTGTCAGAAAATTCTGATTCCGGTTCTTGCATGTACATTCTAATCTCAACGTCAAATGCAGTGCGCTGTTCCACGTGGCATGATAGTGATGTAAGCTGCAAATCAGGACTTAAAAATATCCCAGTACAGTGGTACTGGAACAATTTTTAAGGTGGGGGTGCTGAGCTGTGCCCCCTCTTGCCCCTCTCTGCACCCCTCATTGCCCCAGGCTGGGGGCAGTGGGCCAGAACTGGGGCCAGCTGCAGAGCCCCGGGTCGGCAGCCAGGACCCCAGGCCGGCAGCAGGGCCCCCCGGACCGGTGGCTGAGACCTGGGCAGTGTGAGTGCCATTGAAAATCAGCTCATATGCCGCCTTTGGCACGCGTGGCATAGGTTGCCTACCCCTGCTATACACCCTATTGCGCCTGTCCTCCTAGCTGTCCTTGCCTTCCTCCTGCTCCTGTCCCTCAACTCCTCCCTTGTACTTGACCCCACCTCTGCTCCTATCCACCATCATGCCTGCCTTTGTTCTTGTCTGTCCCTGTCCTCCTTTCTTCTCTTCTCACTACTCTGCTTTTGAGCAAGTCACTCAACTTCCTCCTTGTCTTCCATGGTAAGGAGACATCAGCATGCAGAGGAGGAGGGTCATTGAGAGCACAGGAAAGACCAGACTTGAGAGCAAAGAGAATGTGCCACGGCTGCCTCTAACAGCTCGGAAGAGCATGATATTTGCTTGAAGTTGTTAGGGACAGAATTTGCAGATTCATAACAATCTGACAGGGGCTCCAATGTAAACGCTTCTGCTATGGTCCCCAGGCAAGGCATGACTGAGGTTATGGAATGAAAGACTACATGCAGTCAGATGCACTGAAATAGATCTGAAACCCCAGAGATGCTGACACAGACTGGTCAATGTGGCAATGCCTGAACCGCCTGCACAGGCAAACTGGCAGATCAAAAACTAATATGATCAAATGGGGCTATTCTAATGACACACGTATATGTGAGTGGGCTGAGGTGCTGACCATGGAGCATCTGCTCGTTTCCTGACTCTTTGAGGAAACCTGTACAAAGGAGGATCCCGCTGCAGCAATGGAAAGAGCCATCACTTGTGCACAGTTCTGGAAAAGCCTCTAGTTTGTGACAAGGTCATGAGAAGAAGAAGAAGCTGAGAGGAGCAATTTTAGGAAAAGTCTTGCTCCGCTCCTGCAGCTCTGAGTTGGAGTATGATCTTTCAATGTGTGGGGATGGCGCATGTGAAGTCTGGTCAACCCATAGGAGCTCTTTGAGGATGGAGGATACCCTGTGCTGCCAGCCTTTAACAAAATTCATATGTGAATTGCGACTTTTAGGAGCTTACGACTTGGACAAATTTGGATGTTTTTCACAACAATGGCAAAAGATACATTCCTGACTCTAGGCCAACCTTGTGCCAAATTTCAAGCCCTTACAGGTCACCACCAGTCTGTTAGGAAAATATCTAAATGAAAAGTCTTGTGGCATGTCCCACAGGTGTTAAGATTTGTGTGTGTCTGTGTATGCATGGGTAGTATATGGACGTTATGGCACGTAGATGTATGCATACATGTAACACATGCAGTGTGTGTGTGTTGAAGTTTCACTAGACCTCACATCCCTGTAATCTCACTTTTTAAGGCTTTGCATGTTTCTGTTTAAGCATGATGGTCTAGAGAAGCAGCAAGCCTGGTATGTGGAGGAGATAACTGTGACTAATCCAAGCCGTGAGAAGACTTGGCACTTCCTAGTTCGACAATGGCTATCATTGTATCACACTGACTGCCAGCTCAGCCGCAGCTTTATGCCCACTGGCAAAGGCAGACTCGCTGTTGTGGATGGAAAACCTGACCACACAGGTAAGCACAGTGCTGCACTTTCTGCAAGCTGCCAGCCCCGTGTACACCCCAATGTGCTATGTTCAGTTTCTTGGTGGTGGTGTTTCATGCAAGCACGTAGCAGGTGGGGATACATTCCTTTTATTAACATACTACCCGTTATCTATATCTAACTATACATGTTGTAACGTGAAATATAAAGACAGATAATGCAGTTCCCTTTCACATTGGACTGAAATCTATTGCTCTGTGCAGCGTCAGCTTATATATAGGAAATGTATACTCCTCATGAATTTTTCTTGCCTTCTTTAGTATCACGCTTGTATCTGGGAATCTAAGCATAGGTCACTCCACTATTATTTAATTCCAGACTGTGAATAGGAGGCAGGAAAACCTCCCAGTTCATGCATGTTTTTCTTGTTGTGAACTGACACAGTGATATTCCTGGGCTGTGCGTATCCATCTGGGTTGCTGTAGAATCTGTGTGCCAAAACAAAGGGATGCGGCGCGAACGAGACTTAAATAGCATAAATGTTGTTCCCAACTGAAAATATTGGCTTCAGGATCCCATCAGTGTGTTTCTTCTTAAAAACACACAACAGCAGTAGGAGATTTACTAACTGGGAAAAAATGACAACAATAATAAATAATACAAAGCCAGGTTGGCTTGTGCTCTACATAAACTAGGGGATGGGCAGGAGGCAGAAGAGGTAAGCAATAATTACTGGTTGGAAACAGGCAGAACTGGTAAGGAATGAACTCTATTCTCAAGCTTGTAAGAGAGCAGCACAGTGTAAATGACAAACCTTAAGAATAAGTGAGTATGTAGATGGTGTCCTTTAAGTTTAAACCACATTTCTGCCCTATTGAGCCTTGACTTTTCAGGACATAATTTTGTGATACTTGCCTAGTTTTGTGGTAAAATAAATTCATGATCTGCGGACAACAGGAACAACTACTGCATATAAATCATACACACGAACAAATTGGCAGCTGGGACTATAAACCTGGTCTGTCGGCTCAGAAGCCAAGCAGTGGTACCCTGTAGTTTAAGAGTGAGCTCCTGAGCTTCCACAAGTAGCAGCTCCCTTATCCTTTTTGTGGGTCAGCCACTAGAGAACAATGTCTACATACATTATATATATATATATACACACACATGCAGCCAGTGCATCACAGTGGGACAATATAATGAGACCATATGTGTAGAGAGTGGCTCACAACTTCACAACTGAGTGACAGAATTAAGGCCTAAATTCAGTATTCTCTTCCCTAATGTGGTTTTGTTTGTTAAAACTGCACTATAAACTTCATAGAGATTTCTGTTTGATTTGCACACACACTCCCAATGTCCAGGCATAGTAACTATAACAATCTCCAGGGTGATCTGTACAAACTCATAACCACCACTGGCAGCAAGTGACACAATCGTTAAGAAAATGAATGTATGCAGTGGAGTTGTAGCCATGTTGGTCACAGGATATTAGAGAGACAAAGCTGATGAGGTAATATCTTTTATTGGACCAACTTCTGTTGGTGAGGGAGACAAGCGTTTGAGCTTTTTGAAAGCTTGAGCTCTTTTTTCAGGTTTTGAGAGCTCTGTGTAAGCTTGAAAGCTTCTCTCTCTCTCACCAAAAGAAGTTGGTCCAATACAATGTATTACCTCACCCACCTGGTCTCAAGAAAATGAATGAGCATTCTATTATCAGCTCTGCCACAGATTCCTGTATGATCTTGGGCAAGTCACTTAGGCCAAAGTCATGAAACTTGAATGCCTAAGGTTAGGCACTTAAATAAATGCCAGACTTTCCGAGGTGTTGAGCCCCTGCATCTTCCTTTTCTCGTGGGACTCCGGTAAATCAAGGGGAGTTGTATAGGCATAACACCTCTGAAAATCAACCTGCTTATTTAGTGCCACCGATTGAGTCACTAACACCACTTTCTGCAGTGCCTCGCTGTTCCTTGGAGGTCTCTCGTGTTTATATACTGAGTCAGATGTTCCCACATATGCACCCACCCCAGCCCTGCTTAGCTTGGAAAGTCTGATGAGATTGCTATTGAACATGGCACAATTGCAATTTAGTTTGATGCTGCTGTTAGTGCTTGAATAACATCTGTGTTAAAGGTCAGGCGCCAGCTGTGACTCACAGCATTTTGCCTTGTTTTTTATTCACAGGGAAGAGAGTAAAGGGAAAAAAGTCAGTTTAACTTTACCTTTCCTGGGTTTGTCACATCTTATTTTTCCAGCAATATTAACATTGACATATAGTAGGGCAGATTCATGCTGGGTCTGTCTGCCATAGAAAGGCTGCCAGGACGGGTATTGAGGCAACCTGTGCAGGTGCAAATATTGGGAAAATGCATAGTAAAGATATTCAGGTGTCAGGAATTAGGACCTACAGCAGAGCCAGTCTCCGGGCTACCTAATGCACACAGCTGGCTTGTAGTAGGCTGTCTAATTGGCTATGCCACCTGAGTGGACGGCTCAGCAGATTGGCTCTTAAGCCCAGCAGCAGTTGCAGTTTAGCAGCTGCTCAAAGCATTTTCCCATGGCTGTGACAATGCCTGTACCTGATTGTTCTCAGCCTTGGCCCATGCCTTGCCTTGCTCCAGGTAACCGGGTTCTGACCCTCGGTGCTGATTCCTGAGCTCTGACTTTGGCTGTGGCATCTGACTGCTGACTCTGACCCTGGGTGCCAATTCCTGGCTACCAATGCCTGCTCTAACCACTAGACATGCTCCAACCACTAGCTGTGACCACCCACATCTCAGTCGACAAGAGCAGAAGTGCTGTCTGTACCCCTGGACTTGAAGTAGTAATAGCAACCAAATGCATGGCTTAATCATATACAGGGTTTACAGTTTTGTGTGATGGCTTTCAGCACCCACACTGTAAACATTGTTCCAGCACCCTTGAAGATGTGCTGATTTGACACATGAACTCACATGAACTTATGGAGACCTCTGCAGAACCCCAAGCTGCCCAGCATGGTTGAAATTCTAGGGGAGGGTAGTGTTAAAAATGCTGCCTGCATTCCCCAAGGGTGAATTCCCCTGCATATGGCACTGACCTGGCTGGCATGGGAAGGTGTAATTTGCACCTCCCTCTGCCAGCAGAAGTGAATCCTGACTAGTTTCTTTTTACATTTTAATAAAGAAAAATCAGAAAGGTTCAGGGTCAGGTTTTCCTTTGTGAACAAGGCTTGTTATTGTGAACTTTAATTGGCTGTCAGGTCACCACCAGTGCACTGCCTAAAAATAGGCATCTCCTTGCTTTATTTATTAATTAGGGTAAGTATTTAAAGGTTAATGTCCAGGGCTGCAAGCACTGTTCTACCAGACATTGGCTGTGCTATAGAAATGTACAGCTTCTGTTGTACTATAAGGGCAGAGGTCCACATTTTCAAAAGTGGCCTTTAATTTTGGGAAGCTGCAGAGTGCTCAGCACTTTTGAAACTTGGGGGAATTGTCTGTGGTCAGTTAAGTACTTAAGCCTTTAAATATGCATAATGAAAGCACAAAGGTGTACATACAATATGTCTCTGTATTTATAATCATGCATATTGTACAGTAGAGGTAAAATGATTGGGATCTGATTTTTATAAAACATTGCGTCCTTCAGCGGCACCTTCTAGGGACAAACTGAACACAGTCCTATAGTGTGCTGCAGACCAGTGAGCTCTAAACTGTGCCTCCCGAATAGCGTTGACAGCGTTAATCATCCTGCCCTATAGTAATATTTCCTGGCAGTTGTTGAGCATAAAATAAGAACATAAAGAACATAAGAACGGCCATACTGGGTTAGGCCAATGGTCTGTCTGGCCCAGTATCCTTTCTTCCAACAGTCGCCAGTGCCAGATACTTCAGAGGGAATGAACAGAAGAAGGCAATTATTATATGATCAATAACGTCCAGTTGTCCAGTCGTCCAGTCCCAGCTTCTGGCAGTCAGAGGTTTAGGGACACCCAGAGCATGGGATTGAATCCCTAACCATCTTGGCTAATAGCCATTGATGGACCTATCCTCCATGAACTTATCTAATTCTTTTTTGAACCCAGTTATAATTTTGGCCTTCACAACATCCCCTGGCAACCAGTTCTACAGGTTGACTGTGCTTTGTGTGAAGAAGTACTTCCTTACATTTATTTTAAGCCTGCTGCCTACTAATTTCATTGGGTGACCCCTGATTATTGTGAAGGGGTAAATAACACTTCCCTGTTCACATTTTCCACACTGGTCATGATTTTATAGATGTCTATCATGTCCCCACTTAGTTGTCTCTTTTCTAAAATGAGAGCCCATTATAGTAAAGTGTCTCTGGAATAGTTGTCTTTTTTTGAAGGAGCAATAACACCTCTTCAAAATATTTCTTTGATTTTAATGGTACAGCAGCTCCACGGTACTTAAGCTTATGTCACATCTTCTGTTTCAAGGGCAAATTTCTAAGACCTCTGTAATCAACATGCTTAGTCAGATTCCTTTGAAATTTGGTGTGCTGCAGGAGGGTGCAAGGTAGGGTTAATAAGCCAAATTTTGGGTCATTTGAATGAGGGGTTGCAGAGATATAAACCCAGAAAATAGCAGCCATTTTTCAAAATATTTCTAGGTGGGTTTTTTTGTTCAGAGATAGAGGTCAAATTATTGCTGTGATGCAGGTCAAAATGATCTCAATCTGTCGAGTTTTACTGAAGGTAGTGCGTGGCATCCACTAAATCTACAGGGGACCCAAACTGAGAGTGGTATTTAAGAAAATGACAGGTTTCAGAGGAGCAGCCGTGTTAGTCTGAATTCGCAAAAAGAACAGGAGGACTTGTGGCACCTTAGAGACTAACCAGTTTATTTGAGCGTAAGCTCAATCCGAGGAAGCGAGCCGTAGCTCACGAAAGCTCACGCTCAAATAAACTGGTTAGTCTCTAAGGTGCCACTAGTACTTTTAGTAGTACACTAGTAGTACACTATCACTAGTACAGCTGCTAGAGGTTTCCGCTCCCACTATTTTATATGCTTTAAAGCGCAACCCTTTAAAGTGCTCTAAAATCTGATCTGTTCATTTGGATTGCTTTGAAATTTGTGCCTCATGGGGGCTTGGGGTAGCATTATTGATCAAAATTTGGGGTCATTTAACCGAGGGGTTAGAGGTTCATTCCCCATCCCTCCAAAGCAAGTTTTTTCTCCTGCCTTGTACTGTTAAACTGAGAGGTACTAGTGACTGGATGGCTCAGAGACCTTGTTGAGACTGATAGCTGTAAACTCATCCTTCAGTTGACATAACAAGGCTAAGTTAATCACAAAGGGGGTTTGGACTATGACTGGAGGTTGCTACAATCTGTAAGTCGCGGGTGACAAATTTATTTTCTGGGGAATGTAATAAAAGTCTTTCTTTGGGAAAAATTAGACCTGTGAATGCTTCCTGGGAGGGGAGAGGTGTTGGGGGTGGAGGAATGAAAGAGATGTCAGGGCTCAAGCAAGTAGGCGCAGGGGCTCAAACAATTATTTTAGTTTCATAACTGATGTGGTAAGCCGAGAGGTGCTGGGGCTATTAATTGCCAAGCCAAGAGGTGCCAGGACTCAGTCCTAGCAACCCCCTGCAAAAATTAAGCACTGATCTTGGCACTATAAGATTCAGGAGGTTCCAGATCCTGGCGTACACTCACACACTTAGTCAACTCCCCAGATAGAATACCACACATGTAAACTTAAAAACCACTTCTCAGCCTTTTACAACTCCCTTACACATACTCACAGGATACCATCTTAATCTACACTTCACTTAACCATCATTAAAGCATTGGAATCCTCTCATATTCCACCTCACTGCTGACAATATTCTTTGTAATAAAAGCCTTGTCCCCTGCTACTGACAACCTACATAATTTTTCATAGAAATGATGGATACTGCATCCTGAAGGTACACATGCACCTCTTCCCTTTGCTCTCGCATACTAGAGGGTGGAAAACATAGATCTTCTCATATCACAATAACAGCTTGATCACACACTTCAAAGAAATCCACAGATCTCACAAATGCACCTCTGCCAAGCAGAGCTAACTACTGCCTCTACCATCAGTACAGCTACACCTGACACCGACCACACTCGCTTTACCTGGCGTGCATTCAGATAATAAATGCTTAGACTGCTTTCATATCCCAGCTCACTATTGACACTACTCTTTGTAATAAAACACCTGTGCCCTGCTACTTATATGACATACACAATTCTGTCCTGAAATGATGCATACTGGATCCTGATGGTACACCTGCAGCTCTTCCCTTGCTTACACACATTGGAAGGTGCAAAACACACATCTTCTTATATTGTAATCACGGTTCTGTCACACACCTCCAAGTAACCCACGTGTCCTCAGATCACAAATGCACCTTTACCAAGCAGGCTCCACTACTGCCTCCTCCACTTAATGCAGGTGATAACATTTCATACTTCCTGTTTCTAGAGTGTATGCAGATAATTGCCAATTTCTCCTGCTCCAGGAGAAAACAGAAAAGAGCACAGTCCTTTTTTTTTCCTTCCCCATTTTTGTCCTTTAATAGTGTTAGATGGAGTCCTGGAGATGAGAGTGAATGAGTTATAAAAGAGCTTGTACATTTCAGTAACTGTGGAGTTGGCAGAGTAAAGGTATATGTGTTCATGAGGCGTACTGGGGCCTGCTGAAAGAGGGCAGAGTTAAGGTTGCAAGAGGAACCTTCACTGTGCATTTCCTAGTTTTCAGAAGTTTGTGTTGTCCAAAGTTCTGCAAGTGGAAGACATGCCACCAAGCAACCGTAACTCTGCATAAATGTAGTTTTTGCCACTGAATATTTCTTGCAAATCAGAAGTAGGTCCTCCCATGCTAGCTGCAGAAGCAAATAACAATCTCCTCTCCCGTACCACTAACAAAGATAAGGTATATTGTAATATCATCCTCTGTGCAGATTTTAGAAACTTTTCTATAGAAACAGCGAAAACTAAATAGCACGTAACATGCATAGCTCTGGTAGCAAATACTAAACTTCACAGAGGCATAGATCTTTCTCCTCAGTGTCTTAAATGAAGAAATCTCTTGAAGAAACTTTAACCCCAACCCTGTTGTGATGCTCTGTACCTTGGGAGAACACCCTGCACCCCCATATTCATCTTTATAATATGATTGTGTGGTGTCCAATAAAAAGTTTGTCATATCGGGTGTCTTTGGAAGGCTCATGATGCACTGAGCATTGTCGTTATCGTAGAATCATAGAATATCAGGGTTGGAAGGGACCTCAGGAGGTCATCTAGTCCAACCCCCTGCTCAAAGCAGGACCAATCCAATAGCATAATCAATGTTATAGTAATGTTATAGTTTGTAATTCCATGTATATAGTTATGACACTGCAAATGTGTTCTCATGGCTTAAAACAAGCCCAGGCAAAACTCTCCAGGAGCAGAAGGCAGTTCACACCTCATCAGGGCATGTATGGGGCAAACCCAGCCCAGCCTCACAGGAACAAAGGACACTGGCCTAGGCAGCAACAAAGGATCTATTGGACTCTTGAGGGAGTCACCCCCCTACCCTTGTTCAGTTTGGGACTCGGATGAGGTAATGCTCACCTGACTCTGAAGTGGGGGCAAAGCCAAGAAGGAAGAAAGAACATGATAAAAGGGAGAGACGTTTGCCATGCTCTCTCTCTTCCACCTCCATTTACAGACACCACCACCAAACGACTGAAGAGCTGATCAAAGGATACAGCTGGGCTGAAGTGCAGCCAGCCAGCCTGTGGTGAGAAGCATCTAAGTTTGTAAGGGCACTGAAAGTGTTAAGATCAGCTTAGAATGCGTTTTGCTTTTATTTCATTTGACCAAATCTGACTTGTTGTGCTTTGACTTATAATCACTTAAAATCTATTTTTGTAGTTAATAAATTTGTTTGTTTATTCTACCTGAAGCAGTGCGTTTGGTTTGAAGCATGTCAGAGACTCCCCATGGGATAACAAGCCTGATACATATAAATTTCTTTGTTAAATTGACGAACTCATATAAGCTTGCAGCGTCCAGCGGGCATAACTGGACACTGCAAGATGGAGGTTCCTGGAGTTGAGTCTGGGACTGGAGATATTGGCTAGTGTCATTCGGTTGCACAATCCAAGCAGTGGCTGGCCAAAAGAGCTCAGTCATGTAGCTTGGAGCAGCTTTGCCTGAGGCTGTGTGGGAACAACCTGGTAGTGGGGGTTCTCACGGTAGAGCAGGGTAAGACTGGCTCCCAGAGCCAAGGATTGGCATGACCTAGCAGATCACTGGTCCAGATAACACCAGGGGAACATCACAGTGGCGTAGATTTTCTCCATCTATAAAATGAGGATAATAAAACTGATCTCACAGGAATGTTGTGCAGTTTAATTCATGAATGTACCTAGACACTGTGACTGGAGCTCTATAGATTCCTAAAAGATTTGTAAATTACATGTGAGATTCTTGGATGAAGCGCTGTTATTGCTGCTTTAAACACCCTTGACATAAGATTGACAAAATCAGAGTCTTATACAGATGCTATCACATGATTTTAAACCCAAACTGTAGTTCTTCAAATATTTATTTATTTATTTATTTATTTATAAAGAAAACCTAATGGTCCCAGTTCATTTCTAGTGTAGCTCCACTGGTTTATAGCTGTGTTATGCCAGTGATGAAGCTGGCTCAATAGAAATAATGCTTTTCATGCGTTTTTTAATGTCAATGAAAACACTTTTTAAACATAAGCAGCACCCTACCTGGCTGGGGTGTGGAACCAGACAGAACAGCATTGTATCACAAGTGGAGTTCTTGGATTCTGAGTTGTCCACAACTGTTATTTCTCCAAAGGTGCTGGGTGAGATTTTCTAAGGTCTTCAGCACTCGCCTAACTTTGCTCTGATTGGAATCAGTAGTACACTACCCATTGACTCCAGTGGGAACAAAGTTAAGCCAATGTGGAGCGCTTTTCTGAAAATCCATCTTTGTTTTGCTGCCCAAGTAGGAGGTGCTTGGGAAGGGGTAGTGAGCCTAGGAGATGGTCTTTTCCTATGTGGTCCACAGAATAACAGAACCATGGGTGAACCACTGTGCTGCAACAGTAGAACTGGGAAGCGAAACTGCCTACATCCTAAAGTAGAAATGATAGTTCAGTGCCCAGACGGAGGGAAATGTGCAAGAGCATACAGGCTGAATAGCAAAATAGCTTCTTACAGCTCTCTCCATTTTAAAAATCTAGATGTTCTTAGCTGTATAGGTAAGGATTTTTCAAACAAATCTTTGATTTTTATTTTGATAGAATCCTTTTGCCTCTCTGTAGTGACAGTAAAAGCCTGAATTTCCCCTAGTTAAAAAAACTCCAGCCATTCAACAAAAAAAACCCCTCTGTATATTATTGATATTAAAGTTCTGCTTTAGTGAACTTTTACAAAGCAGCTAATGTAAAGCATAGATGAAGAAGAAGGTAGGGGGAAAGGGCAGAATCTCTGTACAAAATGACATTAGTGATTCCTCTTAGTTTTCACTTTTATCATCTTCCCTCATTCTAGCAGAGGTCGATAGGTCCTTGCCAGCTTCATATTTTTTTAAAGCACTCATTAAGTCTGAAAGGGCTCTCAGTTGGCTGACGCTTGCACTTAAATACCAGAAGTGATAGCTGGTACATCTTGACTTCTCTCTTTGCTGGATCATTCAAGCTCCTTTGCTGACAAAGTCATACCTGAGACAACATGAAGAGAGTTCCCTTTCTTAAGTGGTTTAGTTAAACAATCTGCCCAGCACCAAGACCTGAATTAAGGGAGTGGACAAGACCTGCATCAGATAAATTGCAATGTGGTGGAGAAAGAGACTTCAATCTTCTGGTGCACGTACTGGTAGGATAACATTTTGTCTTTTGTGTTGAATATTTCTTAAACCATAGCCACCTGCAAACAGTTTGGAGTATTCCTGGAGTATTCCTGTAGATTGTAATGTGGTTTTGTTTCAGAATCTAATGTTCCACAAAAAAATTCCCAGCTGAAGATATCCTTTTATCTCTGTCAGAAGAAAGTATTTACTATATGTGAACAAAGCTCTTATCTAGAGGTTGGAAGCATGCAAAAAAAAAAAAAAGCCTTAAATTGCTTCCATTCACCTTTAGTCTAATATCAACATTTGCAATCGGATAAACACAACCAAAAGTAAATCCAAATCTGTGGGATGATCTTGTTTGTCTTTTGAATCCCAACAAATTACTCCCTGGGGAAAGAAATAACAGATGAGATAAAAATGCTGTTACTCTTTAACCCAGATAGGGCATAGCTTTTGGAATAGGCATACATCAGTATAAAATATTTCACTGTAGCAGAGCCCAGTTGGCATTCCCCTATTACTGCTGATCTTTAAAGGAAGCGTATTAATAAGGTTAATGCAGGTTAATAATAATAGTAATAATAAATAATAGGTTTATATAATAATTCAGGATTAAAAAGACGGACTATGTCTTGGTAGTATCTTATATTTTTTAATGATCATAAATTCATATGGCTGTTCAGCTACTAGGCTGCTAAGTATAGGCTAGGCTACTAGAGTATAAAATAAGCAGGTTTAAAGTTTGCTTTCTCAAATGAAATGGTGAAGAACATTGCTGGGAGTGAGCTGTTTTGAAAATCTGACCCCAGTTGTGATTACTGATCCTCGCTGAAAGGTCTGGCTGGAGTCAATAAATAAAGGTTGAAGGTGCCTTGTTCTTTTTGTTTCTTTTTATTTGTAAGTGAAAAGGTGCATTAAGCATTTAAAAACAGAGACTACTGAACCAGTGCAGTTATTTTATTTTAATGGCTCCATTCTGTAGCGTCTCATGGTATGATGTGTTATCTACTTCTTTCCCAACTAAGTATTGATTTTTGGACAATATTTATTATAATTTTTATCTATACTCATTGCAGGAGCCTTGCTCCCTTCCCTATCCCATGCTGTTCTCTAAAAAAGCACCCTATTCCTAATATTATTAACAGTCAAACAAGAGCTTGACCAAACAAATATGTCGTAGAGATTGTCCACAGTGGAGATTTTAGCATTGATGTGTCTGGTTTGAAACTGTGGTGAGTTTGCACAGGTGCAAATTCCATTTTACACCAGTGCAGTGAGTGTGCGCAAGGGGTTGGTACCAGTTCAGCCACATCAGTGTAGCTACACCAGTGCAAAAATCTCTCATGTAAACCTGTGCTCTTGATGTGTTCTGAATCCCACCAAGATGGTCAGAGCAGGCTCAAGAGGTGTGTTCTCCCCTCTGAGGATGGCTTGCTGCCAGATATGGTGGGTCTAAGTTCTGGAATCAAACCATGACGGAGACCCAGCCAAGCACAATGCCTGCCATAAGAGAGAGGTGGTAACTCGGTCTGAGTTCAATTAGTGATTAATAGATAGTAACCAAAGCCTTGATCCACCCTTGGAAATGACTATAGCTGGAATCCAGCAAAGTGCTTAAGTGTGTGCTTAACTTTAAGCACACAAGTAGTCCCATTAACTTTAATGGCACTTTGTGTGCTTAATTTTAAGCACATGCTTAAGTGCTTTGCTCGACTAGGTCCTTAGTAACCAGATCAGAGCATAGAGCCGCCAGAACCCATTAGGAACACATAACACTTCACTCAAGAGATGGAGTGCTCTGCTCCTGGGTTATCTTTTGAGGGTAGCCCTGATTGGAGTACGTCACAGCAATCCTAGCACTGAGGTACAGTGGTGTGGATCTCTGTGGATAGCTCAGAATCAAGGAGGAACAGTTCCAGCCTCCTAGATATCAACAGATGAAACAAAGTAGAGTTATATCACACATCACCTAGACATCCAGGACCTGGGTGGATCTAAAGTTACTCAGAGATTATGAGCCATATTGGCTAGGGACAGCTATATCTAAGGTAGATAGTCCCAAACACAGTCCCAAAGTCTCTCAGGGAAGGGGAGGTAGTGTATGTCAACTCTACCTCCAGTGACTTCATCAGGATGGCCTAGGAGCTATGGTCAATCCATGTCTGCCAGAAGGAAACCATCAGCAAAAGGAGGAGCAGGGAGATCCCAGCAAAACATTTCTGGAAAAGCTTCCTGTTTTGAAATATTTACACAAAGGTAAATAGTTAACATTTTAGACATGTTATAAAATCCCTTAAGTGGCTCTATATTAAACAGTTATTTTCACTTTCATCGGGGGCTTTGCAAAGTATTAAGTGTCACAAAACCATGTGAGGTAGGTAAGTATTATTATCCCAATTTCATGTATAGAAACAAAGACTCTGATCCAGCAAAACACTTTAGCATATGCTTAACTTTAAGTGCGTTGGCTTCTATGAGAGTACTCACATGCTTAAAGTTAAGCATGTGGTTAAGTGCTTTGCTGGATCAGATTTAAGACCCCAGAGGTTAAGGTTTTGTTTTTGTTTTTTAAATCAAACTTGAGAGCCTAAAGGTAGGCACCTAAGTATAATTGTCCTGATTGCTGGAGATGCTGAATGCCTGCAGTGCCCATTGAATTCAATGGAGACTGCAGATTCTCAGCCCCTGTGAAACTAAGGTGACTTACTTCACTCAAGTGACTTGACCAATGTCACAGAAGTAGTCGGTCGCAGAGCTGGAAATAGAATCGGGGAATGTTGACTCCTTGTTCTCTACCCCAAGGCTTGATCCTTCAAGGGGCTGAGCACTCTGGCCTGATCCAGCAAAGCGCTTCAACATGTGTGAGGTTCTGTTGAAGTCAACGGGTGAAATTCTGGCCCCATGGAATTAAATGGGAGTTATGCCCTTGATTTCAGTGAGGCCAGAATGTCACCCTGTGGGTCTAATTATATTCTGAGACTGGATCACATGGTGAAGTGCTTAGCTAGATCCAGTCAGAGTGCTGAGCAACTTCCAGAATTGAGCCCTTACCCACTAGAGTACACTATGATATAGATGGCTTTAGTCTGCCTCCTAAGTGCAATCATTATATGTGACAGAGTAGAGAATGCAGCATAGCCTATGACTTAGTAAGTATCTTCCTGTCTGCCTGCTGGAAAGGATGATATTAGCGCTTTCATTTTATCTTGCCCTCGTAAAGACGCCCTCTACATTTTCCATAGCAAATTACTTGAGCTGTTTGATATTGCTCCTCTGCCATGTTATTTCATGTTACTCCTTTCTATTCTGGGTTCAGCTCCAAGCCTTTGCAAAGAAAGGGCTGGTAGGATTGAGTTACTTCTTAATTTATTTTTCCTTTAAAGTATTTGTGTGAGTGCTTAGATGCTCTTGTGCCTGTGACATTAGAAGACCCACTTGCCATTGTCACAGTGTCCTTTTCTCCTGGCTAATGGCAAATACAAGTAACTATATCACTCTGCTCTTATTTCTGGAGTTCAGCTACTTAGTAACATAATGTTTATTCATAATCTTGTGAAATCCTCAGTTAGGTGATATCGTGGATTAAGCTTTAAACAGCATTTCCAGGCACCCAACTGTCTGGTTCTAAGAGTGTGAAGAATCACCAGCTGTTTGCTTCTTGACGGCTGTTCGCTGAGCCCTGTAATATGGAACAGTTTGGGGACTGCACTCAAAATATTTCTGAAGGCAAAGTAAACTAGTACCAGAACAAAAGTTCAATGGGAAATTCAGTAGTCTGCATTCTAGGGCAGGCTTTTAGTGAGGTGCCTTGAGATCTAGATCTTGGGGGCTGAAAATGTACTTTTTATTACATAGAAACTGGCTCATTTGCATTCAGCTACCTGACTAGTGTAACAAATCTGTAATTATGCACAGAGCAGTGTTGCCAGCTAAACAGCACGTAGGCTGCATGAGGAATAGGACTTGGGGACCCTCTGGTTCACAATAAAGGTCTCTGCTACTGGAGATAGAGAAGTCAGTAAAAGGAGGTTTTATATTTTCTGGATGCCACCCATTAGACTAGAGGGCAAAACAACAACTAGAGAGTTCTGATTCTATCAAGCAGAAGGCAGCGGTACACATATACCTGTGAGTTGTATTCACTCTGAAGCAGCAGTAGAAGCAGCTGCCTTCCTTCTTTATGACCTTTTGGACCCTTGAAATAAGTAATGGCAATGGATGTCCTTCTCTCTAGCTAATGTGGTTCAGGAAGTGGTGTGCTTGGTCTGTGATTTGCAGGAGGAAAAGGAGATGGGAATTGGATCTTACTGCCCTTCAGCAATCCGAGCTGCCCAAATGGGAGCAGAGCAGTGTTAATGGTGGTTCTTCTGGCTAGGGGAGAAATCAGATGCAGCAGCAATTAGCAGCAGGGTAGGATGAATGCGGGAATTAATATGGTTTAGTAATAAAGGCTGGAATGGACCAGGCAACTAACTTGTTCATGGCGTGTGAGGAGACTCAGGTTTTTGCTCGCTGTATGGGGCTTGGAGCATGTTAGTGGCAGCACATTTAGTGCCATGTTCATTGACATGCTGCTGAGGCATATCAGCACAGTATTCAACTGGGGAGTAATTTCATGTGACAGAGTTCCCTGTGTTCTGGGAAGCAATTTGCATGCTTACACTGACTTACATCCATATTCAGATAAGGTATGCCAGGTGGCAGCTACTGCAGGAAATAACTAGATCAAATATGAGAACCTTAAAGTAAATCCATTGCACAGACAGATAAGAGGTATTAATATTTCTTGGGTTTGAATCCATGTAATCCTGAGAGCTTCTTCATTTTACGTAGGCCTAATGGAAATTTTCCTATTTATTTTCCCTGATCCAGACAAGTACAGCTGCAATTATTTTGCTTTTATCCTTTCCAAGATAACTTTTTTTGCCTTCCTGTTTGTTTGGCCGCTTTTAACAATGTCTTGAATTCCCTCTCCATGTGACAGAAGTTTTCTAAAAAACCCAGTTCTGTTAATATGATTGTCACTTGCCTTGATTTTCCTCTGACCTAGAGGTTAAGATAATATGAGTGAAAAAGCCTGCAAGTTCCCTGAATTTCACTCCCAGTCCACTTTGGTTTGCTGGTCTGTGCTGCAAAGCCATATTAAATCTCCTCCGAACAAAGGATCTCAGGAGAATATTACTACAAAGAGAGAGAGAATGCTGGCTCAGAAAATCTGCATGAGTGAAGGCCGCCAGGAGTGAGAAATAAAACTGCCTTCTGGATGGCAGGCTCTTTAGCAGAGAAAACTGCCAGGGCAAAGGTCAGCCAGCTCACCAGAGGCAGACTATCTAGCTTTTGCACAGAGAAAGTATGCATTTCCCAGAAAGTTAGACCAGTCCTGGCAAAGGAGTGCTCCCGAAGCAGCATTATTAGTCACTGAAGAGAGGGCACACCTTGCATTTCTCTAGAGCAACCTTCCTTTGATTCTCAGTGACAGTGATGGGGTTGTTAAGGACTGCTGTATCTGCATATATGTAAATAGTTCATAGATAAGGTGCCAGCGGATGGCATTCAAGGATAGGTAGAATAGTTCCTGAATTTTGGAGGACCAATAAAACTTCTTGTGCACTGCAAACGGTTTTCTCTGGCTGCTTTGTACATCAGCTCTAACGGGTCACATTCAGCCATCATCTGGAAGAAGGGTCACTGCTGGGATTGGTTGGGACCAAAAAAAGGGTAAACAATGGAGAGATATTAGCAGGCCCATCCAAAAGTATATATTTTGTCTTGAAAAATATGGCTTTGTTGGGCAAATCATCTGCTTTATTGTTGATCAATGGCAAATCTAATGCACTAACAACTGAAGCTGTAGGAAAGCATGTTCCATTTTCAAAGTACTGTGCAAACAGACAATTGCTTAACAAAGGAGATAGCATGGCCCATTGGAATAGGAGTTGGGACTCCTGACTGCTACTCCTGGCTCTGCCACAGGCTTGGTGTATGCCCGTGGGCAAGTCCCTTAACCTCTCTGTGCCCTTGTCTGTGAAATGTGGATAATAATGCTTTACCATTATAAAGTGTTTGAGATCAATGGATGGAAACACTAGAATGTAACCCCTATCCTGTTACCTGGCACTAGCCAATGTGTAGAAGGCACCCGGGTTGTTAGGATAGGCTGATGTTGAGCTACTTTGCGGAATTATCCGTTTAATCGCAACTGTATCTGATATAATCAATTAGTGCTGTGGCTGTATGGTGTCTCCAGGATGTACAAAGTGGGGTCATCCTGCCTATGAGAACTATCTCAATACACACCGTGCTCTAAGGAAACAAGGAACCAGTCAGGACGTGAAAGTAAGAACTCTTAGTGCCTGGGTACTACAGGGAAGGAGCGTGTTGTGGAAAAGGTAATAAACTTCAAACGAAAAATCAAACTATTTACCCATTAGCACCTTCCGCATCCCTGGTCAGCCATTCTGTCAGATCCCTGAATCCTTAGAAAGAGACCCTAGTTCTTGCATGGATAATTCTGAGACTTCTACTGTCCTTAAGGCCCAGTGTAGACAGGTGTGTGTCTGGAAGGGGCAGTCAGGAGTTGGGGAGAGGTCTCCAGTTAAGCAGGAGTTCATAGCTGTGTAACAGGGCAGTAGAATCTAGGTGTCTGCATGGGGTTAAAGGACTATTCTGCTGAGTTATCTTTGGGTCAGGTGTCCAGCACCTCATAGCGAAGCAAAGGTGTGTTTACATAGTGACTAAGGTAAGGTGAGGTGTGTCCAGTTGGCTTCAGTCTATGGGCCTGCTTCTCATGTAAGCTATCCAGGTGGGTCTCAAGAGTAAGCCCATTGAAGTCAGTGGAGTTATGCTGGTGTAAGGATCTCAGAATCAGGCCCCAGGAATATAAGAGGGGTTGGAGTGTCACTGAGGCAGAGGCAATTTGATACAATGACTGGGAATGTGGGGTGGGGAAACACTGGGAATAACCAAGGCTGACTCTTATATGGTAGTGATGTGTAATGCTAAACCTCAGGAAGAGGGTATGCTTGAACCTTCTCTTGAGCATATATGCTTTGTGAGGAGCAGGGTGGTGATGCTACCTGCTTAGAAAGTACTGGGTAGTATAATTTACAAGTTCAGATGGCTGAATGCAGTGTCCTCCACAATTAGGTTGAAAAAAGACAGCACATTTTCAATGGTGCAATTTGGTTGTATGGGAGCTAGCAGATAGAACCATAGGACTCAGAGTCAGGAGACCTGGGTTTTATTCCCATCTCTGCCACTGACGTGCTGTATGACCATTGGTGAGCCACTCACACATCTTTGAGCCACTGGTTCTCTTGCCTCTTCTACCTTGTCGGTCTTGTTTATTTAGATTGTAAATTTTTCTTTCTGTGTGTTTGCACAGGACTTGGCACAATGGGGCCCCAGTTTCAGCTGGGCACTCTAGGGGCTACAGTAATAAATACAAATAATAAATAAGAATAATAAGCTTTTTCATTATCTAGGTATAAATATGCGGAGGTCTGTCTGATGCCAATTACATGGCATCCTTGAAGATAAAATGTCACTGTCAGTAGAGGCAAGTCTTTGGATGCTCCATAGTGATAAAGCCAGATTCATTGATTCAGCCATTTTTGCTAAGAAATGTCAGAGAACCTCCAGCCCGCAGCGTGCCTTGTCAGAAGTGCTCAGCACTGTTTCCTATAACTGTTCCTGACCCCGTACTCAAGGGCTTGGCAGATGGGGGAAGGAGGGACTGCAATCAGAGGCAGAAGGTGGTGATGCTCAATAGTGTTTTGCAATGTGATGGCATCCAGAAAAGGAAATTGATTAATACTGCAAAGCTAACTTTGCAGCCTTTGAAGAGTGGAATGTTTTATCTCTTCTGTTAGGATTGACTGATAGATGAGAAAAGGAGTGGCGGTTACCCCAGGTTTTCACTGCCTTGTGGAGCAGTGAAGACGTTGCTTATTCTGCCTTATTTCAGTGCTGTGCTGGAAAGAGCAACCGGTGTAGTGAGCAAAATACACACGAATTTCAAGGGGAAACACACAGCTTTCCCCTGTTGTGTTAAACTCCCCAGTTTCACATTGTTTTTAAAGAGGAAAACCAGCCAGCTAAACAGGCATGTGCACTGTGAAAATCCCCAGATTGCCATCCTAGTCAAGTCATTGCCTATAGCCCTGAGCCACTGACTGTTACGGACCTGATTCTGACCTCACATATCGTGGCGTAACTCCATTGACTTCAGTGGCGTTACTCCTAATTTACACCAAGGTGAGAGGAAGGTCAGGGGCTGTGGGTGTGTCTGCACTTCGAGCTGGGGGTGTGATTTCCAGCTTGAGCAGATATATTTGCGCTAGCTCTCAATGAACTAGTGTGTTAAAAATAGAGTCTAGCTACAGCAGCATGAGCTAGCGGCCCCAAGTACCCACCCATCTGAGATTCTAGCCACATACTTGGGGTAGCTAGCTCGTCCTGTGCACGCACTGCTGTGGCTCAATAAGAGCTAGCATGAGTAAGTCACCTCCAGTTGGGAATCACCCCAGCTGTAAGTGTAGACATATCCTGTATATTTAATTAGCATGCTAACAGTGATGGGCCTGATTCTGCAAACATTCCTGGGTGCTGTGTTACCGTTGTAAGTGGTCCCATTGGCTTCAATCATAGTAGTAAGCACTACACCTAGTAGTAAATATTGGAAGGAATGGTCCCTTAAGTACCATGTGCTTTGTGTTACATGTATCCAGTTTTTGTAGTTTTGTAGTCTGTGTGACTAAGTTATCTAAATCCAAAGTCTCAACTAAAAAAAAGTTATTTTTACAAGCAAAACTTTGGAAATGGCTGTTAAGTTTGCAGTATAATAGTTATAGTCAGACTAAGCAATACTGAGAGATTTGGGGGTAATTTTGAATTTGTGAGGCAATTAACAGCTCGATCCATTGAAGTAAATAATGGTTTAACATGCAAAATCAGATCATATGTTGTTGTGGAATTTTAAAAGGCTGAATTACTATTCTGTGTTCATTTAAACCTTGATGCTGTTTTGGATACAGGTAACTTCTCTTCCTTGGAAATTTGTATTTAGTAGGTCTTAGTGCTAATAACCAAAATAGTCAAACTTGGTTTCAGTTAGAGGGGTTGATTTCTGATTTAACAAAAGGGTGTGATGTGCTCTACAGTAATTTAAATTTCTTCTGAATTTAAAAGGCTACTTTTTCCTAATTTTCTGCTTTTTTGTCTTGTGGTTGTGGTACATTCTCATGTGAGTTTGGAGAATTTTAGAGACCCACTGTCGGGTTAACAATATTAAAACAAACAAAACACTCCTACTCCATGACCAATATTAATACCTACTTTACAGATAAAACTACAGATTATTAAAATTGACAATTTTTAAAATGTAACTTTCGCTGATCCTGCTATTCAATTTTTTTTTTTTTTTTTTTTTTTGCATTTCTTTCAGATTGGAAAATGTACAGGATTTGGAAAATGTTAGTTTCACCTTTGGTTCTAGTCAATTTCACTCCGTTTTCTCAGTGCAGCAATGTCTGGGCTGCAAAGACAGCAGAAAAACGCTTGTTCAATGAAACAACGTGTTTCCAATTGGATTTTTTAAATGGAAATTTATAAATTGATTTTATCCTTTGTAAAAACCTATTTTTACAAAATCTAAATCTAATCTTTTGGACAGATAGTGCCTATTTAAGATCCATCATTGAAGTTTCACTGTCCAGGTAAGACTTCCAAAGCAGCCCATACACGTCTCCTGCCCATAAGGCCTCTCTCTAAGATGAGACCCTGTCTTGTTAAAGTGTGCCACACACTATAGTAATTTTGGGACACAGACAAGTGTTCCCCTCGCCTCAAGCAAGATGCCCTAAGGCTGCTTTCCCTTGGCTTCTAGAAATGAGAATGCATTAACCCACAAGGCAATCTTAATCCCAGGAAGTAAATATATAATCTTTGTGCAGGGGAAACAAATACAGAAGGCAGAAGTAGGGGACTGGAAGTCAGGACACTTTTTCTCTTGACTCTACACTGATTTGCTAATTAATCTAGGGCAGGCACTTACATTGCTCTATGCCTCAGTTTCCCCATCTTTTCCTAACCTTTTCCTTCTTGGTAGGGCATTGTAAAGGTTATTTAATGATTGTAAACTGCTCTGAGATATTTGGAAGAAAAATATAGAGGTGCAAAATAGCCTTATGAAGGCTTTATGTTTGTCATGGCCATGACTTTTGTGACAGAAAGCTGACACATAGGGTATTTCATTTTTTTAAAGTCATAAGGTCTGATCTTTAACTGGTTTAAATTGGTGTAGCCCATTTAAGAAAATGGAGCTATTCTGATTTGCACCAGCTGATGATTTGACATATAGTCTCTGTCAGTAACCTGCTACTGAGCCAGACTCCTGAATATTTACCTCTCTCTATGTCCTGTGTAGCAGAGTGTTGGGTTTTTCTATTGTAACTCTTAATTTAAATAATCATTTAATGGGCCTAAATGATTTTGTTTGTAAAATTATTTGACTTTCCCCATATCTTCTGAAGGCAAACCACTGTTAAAATGTTCTGTGGTATAATTTTCTCTTTAATAAAAACACCTAAAATTATAAAACTGCAGTTTTTCCTGCACATCCTCTGTACTGTGTTTAGCCCAGTGGAACCTTAAACTTTGAAATATCACACTGGCTCAAGGCACTGCTTGTTAACCATACGAGCATTCCCATATTTCTTGGGTAGTGGCTTTCAGCAATAAAGATAATGAAATCACCTAGATAACTTACTCCTTATCTGGTATATCTACTTTCCTTTGTTGTGCTTTGACATTCATGCTTGACTTCTCCACCTCTCTTTTAATAAATGAAATAGGTTTCACCTTGTTGACAACACCAGCTTTTGGCCCGTTATCGCCTCTACAATGAGTGCTCCAGTAATTAAATTACGGCAGGTTCCTGGCCAGCTAACCTAATGAATACCATTAATGAATATGTTTTAAGGAGGAGAGTCTTTATTGTTAACTCACAGAAGAAGCGCTTTCATGAACTGCAGTGCAAGAATGGTGTTTGGATGCTTTTGAAAGGATTAGTTACGCTTTGTTCAGTGGTACTAGATGATTTCATTTCTGGAGCTCTCTGAAGGCTTTTGTATGCTTTCCATTTTCCTCTGAAGAAGGTACAATTGGAGAGGTAGGCAGATTAACTGTGTTCCCAATCCCTTGAAGGAAAAGATGAAAGATTAACTTCATCATTATTATTTGATGTGCCTATAGGACATGCCACCTGATTATCCCTCCTCCCCCTTCTCAGCACCCTTCACCCTGTCTGCTATTAACAAATTGCTCACTAGTGAGGACAGTGAAAGGTTGACATATCTGGCCTCTTGACCTTCCATTATCCCATATCCTTGTGAAATGACAATGAAAGCACATTTTTGTGTGCCCTACATTAATATTGGTCTGTGTCATATCCACCATCTGCTCTGCTTTTTTCCCTCAACCTCCTCTGTTAGTGTCATTTCAAGATGAAATCACGTACAGAAAACACATGCACATCAGTTGACTGAATCTGACCCTTCATTTCTCCTTTTTTTTTTTTACTGTATCCCCACTCCACTAGGAGGCACTAGCAGACTGTTCATGAGGGGGCTGAGTGCATTGGCTGGGGTGATATTGGCCTGGCTTGTGTGCTACTGACACATACCCGCATGGCCATTTCTGAGTGTACCTAAGAATACACCGTGCACCCTTTTATGTATTGTTCTGACATTGTAACATTTCCCACCAAATGCTGTTAAAACATCTGGACCTGTGTAATTTTAAGAACAGATAAACCAAAAATGAAGTGCATGTGCACAGGAAAGGAGGACTTCCAGCTGAGGCAAACGTTAACATTACAGGGGAGTCTAAGCCACGCAGTTCAGATTTCAGATGCCCCAAAGCTCAGGATGTTCTGATGCAAGGTTTGGGTGCCGCAGGTGCTAATTACCAAAAATATAGTCATTGTATTTGAGGATCTCAAAGCACTGTTCAGAACAGGACAGGTGTAATTACTTCCCTATTACAGATGTGGGAAACTGAAACACAGAGTGATGAACCTGCCTTAGTCATTCAGTGAGTTAGTGGCAGAGCTGGCCTCAACCCTGTCAATCTAGTGCCCTATCTGCTGCACCATAGAGCCCGAGAGAGGGCGGTGCGCCTTCCTCTCCCGTCTCCTCTTCCTACGGGAACTTGCAGTGGAGCCACAATGGTAAATTTTGTGAATTCGCATTTATTCCTATGGCCACAGGTCAGCGTTTCAGAAATTCAGCAGAGTAACTTCATTGTAGGAGCAAGTAGCAAAAGATGCATCTCCAGCTGTAACGCAACGAACAGGCATCTCTGAGTGGGGCATTTGCAGAAGCAGCGCCGTTTCGCCCTGGTGGGTCTCAGGGGCTAGTGGTGCTTTTGAACGCTTCCACACCAATGGCCTTGGGGGGAACCCTGCAGAGAGACTCCAGCTGGTAGGAGTGGAAGCGGCCAAAGCAGGGACCTTCAGACACTGAGAACTTTCTACTGCTCTGAGTGGACTTACTCTGCCCCGGGCTGTTTGCTCCCTCCCTCTCTTCTCTTCAGCTTCGTCCTATGCTTGCCCCTCTTTTCCTCTTTTTCCCCCTGCCCCATCCCTGTCACCCTCTTCCCTTCAGTGCCTCCTCTCCCTTCATTTTCCCTTTCCACTTATCTTAACCCCTGCTAACAAAACCCACCCCAAAACAAAACACGTGGAACTCCTAGGATGTTGGCTGCTGTCACATTGTTCCCTATGCTAGTGTGTTATGCCCCTTTCCCCACCTTGTGTCTACCTTGTCTATTTGGATTGCAAGCTCTTCAAAGCAGGGACTGTTGCTGCTCCGGCTTTGTAGAATCCCTAGCCCAATGGGTTGGTCGTTTGGCACTACTGCAATAAGCCTGATTATTAATAGTAATAGTGTTGTTTCCATAACTGAAGAGGCTGTAGTTGCCCCCAGAGATATTAGGTCATTGTGAAGGGGAGAGGAAACGATCCATGCAAGTGTGAATGGAAGGGGGAGTGAATGCAAACTGTCCTTGAAATGTGGCCCTTGCTATGACCTTTATTCAGCAAGGTCCTTAAACATGTGTGTAACTGTCAGCATGACTAGATCCATTGAAGTCAGTGGGACTACTCATTCGCTTAGAGATATGTGTAAACGTAAGTACTTTATTGAATCAGGGCCTCATATGGAAAAAAATTGAGAACCCTGCCATAGTGTGTGTTAGGTGTGTTCAAAGGGAACTTTGATTTTCTTGATGTGGTTGTCATTTAGTTATCCCTGCTGCTGTCTGTTACTAGTTATTTTGTGGCTTGTATTGTGTACGTTCCTAGACAAATCCATATTTTTGTGCATATCAAAGGATATTTTATTGAAGTGACTCCTAATGTTTAGTAAACACAAAACTGCCTTATGGTGGACGAGAGATGCCAGCTCTTGTCAGGATGTGGCTTGATAGATTGCCCTCTGTTGGTGGAATTAAAAAAAAAGAAAAAGTAGAGTGTATGACAATGGAAGAAATCCTACATTGTAACAAACGCAATACACTTAATGTACAAAAACGGGGACTGGATTAGTAGAAAACATTTGGATGAAATACTGTAGCAACTCCTTGTAAGCCAGATATTTTGGGTGATCATACACAAATGTCAAGTCAACTAAAATCTTAGGGCTGAATCATTCTCACCTTACTCACATTGGTAGTCTCCTTTGAAATCACTGGGATGACATGTGTAAGGTAAGTGGGAAATAGTCCTTAAAACTGAAATTACACACCTTTCTATTGATTGTATTTGAAACTTTACTTATGGCTGGATTGTCAGATGGTATAAATGGATGCCCATTTATACTGGCAATGCCCTTTTCTACTAGCTGAAGATCAATCTCCCTATGCACATGTTTGCAACTCTGTCCATTTGAAATTCCTTGTCTCTGCAGTAGCTGTCCCTCTGTCTTCACAGACAACTGTAGAAGAGAGTGTCAAAATACAGTCAACTCCTAACACTGAGGCCTGGCCTACACTTAAAATGTAGGTCTACATAGCTACGTTGCTGAGGAGTGTGAAAAATCCACACTGTTGAGCGCTGTAACACGGCCGACCTAACCCCCCAGTGAAGATGCAGCTAGGTCAGTGGAAGAATGCTTCTGTCGACCTAGCTACCATTGCTCAGGAAGGCAGTGTTCCTGTAATGAGAGAAAAACCCTTTTTGTCACTGTAGGCTGTGTCTGTGCTATGGGGTATATGTGATGTAGCGATGTCACTGCAGTCCCTGTAGGGTGGATATGGCCTTTCGCTTCCTCACCTACTCTGAAAAGTAAAGATCTCCTAAAAGGGAAGATTTTGATTGCATTATCCCTTGAGTCACATTGTATTTGTTTATTTGGAACAGTCTGCACTGGTTTTTGTTACTTTGGAAATCAGCTATATATGCAAAAGAATGCATTACTTTATGCAAGAATGCAAGCTTAGCTCCTTGTACCCCACTGAGCGTGTGTGGGCACGCATGTACTGATGACTTTCTAAGGACATATGATAAGCCATAATCACTGTTCAATCTATTTTTAATTGTTGCTAATTGCTTGTCTTAGCCTTGTTTAAATCTTGTGAATTAAACAGATAAAACTTAAACGGAAGAGAGCCTGCGTTTCGCCAACATTACAAGTTTGTTCTGATAAGGGAATTCTGTTTAATGCTCTCAGCTTGATGATATTCTTCTTGCCTAGGATTGTGTCTTTTAAAATAGTGTCTGTGGATGGTTATTAGTTAGCAGTTGTGTGCACAATAACTAGTGTACCTCTCAAGCTGTAGCTGTAGACGCTGGAGTCATGCTCCCTCTCAGCCTAGGAATTTGGTAGTTACGCACAGACCCATGTGAGGAGCCAATGACAACAGAGGGGAGAGTATAGTCTAGGAGTTAGATTGCAGATCCAGATTCCTGTGATCTGTTCCCAGCTTTGCCACTGTCTCACTATCACCTAAGACAAACTGACTCAACCTCTCAGTGCCTCAACAAAACAGGTGTAATACTTATCTCAGAAAGCATTTTTTAGGCTTCAGTAATGGGTGCAAAGCACATTGAGGTCCTGTGATAAGAGGCTATGTAAGTGCCACACTTGGTGGTGATGAAGATGTACTAGATAGTGTTAAACCATTGCTCTCTGCTGGGTGGACTCAGGCCTGCACAAGTGTGTAGCCATTTGTGTCAATAGAGAATGGCGTTCAGCTCACTTGGTAAATAAAGACCTGTGGCTAATATTTTCAAAAACAGGTGCCTAAAGTTAGGCTCCTAAGTCTATGTTTAGAAATCTGAATAAGTGTTGTGTTTGCAAATGCACATTGGCACAGATTCTGTGGGTGCTCAGCACTCACCGGCAGCCCCACAGATCAGCGCCTCCCCCTCACCCCCAGCGTCTCCCATCTGCCGGCGACCCCACCAATGAGCTCCTCCCTCTCCCTCCCAGTGCCTTCTGCCTGCCGCAATCATCTGTTCAGCGGCATGCAGGAGGTGCTGTGGGGGTGGAGGCTTGGGGGAAGGGATGGAGTGGGGGTGGGGCAGGGGCAGAGCCGGGATGGAGCACCCCCTGGGAACTAAGTCGCTGCCTATGGTGCTGAATACCCGGTAGCCAATGAAAGCTGCTGATCAGTCAGCACTTCTGAAAATCAGGCCACTAAGCATATGTCTGCAGTGCAGAGGGGGCGGGTTGTGATTGCAGCAGGAGCAGACATACTCAAGCTAGCTTTAATCTAGCTTGCTCAGATACCAATAGCAGTGAAGCCCACTCAGGACTGAGGCACATTACTCAAGTGGCTAGCTCATACTGAAGTCCATGCTGATGCAGCTTCACTGCTATTGGAGCCTGAGCTAGCTGGATTAAAGCTGTCTTGGATAAATCTACATATGCTGTAATTGCACCTCTGATTGCAATGTGGACATGACATATCCTTATTTACATCCCTACACATGGCCTTAGGAACCTAACTTTGGGTACCTGTTTTTGAAAATCTTGGTCTAAATCTATAAGTTTCGTGTTGGTTCCTTCTAAGGTTTCTGACTTTGAACAGTGCATTCAAACTATGTTGTCTGTGTTCATGCAGTCTGTGTTGCTAAATAGCTAGCACAGGGGACTGGGATTCATGACCACTGGTTTCTATTCCTATCTCTACCACTGACTCCTTCTCTGATCTTGGGTGAATCACTTAATCTCCCTGTGCTTCAGTTTCCCCACTTGTAGAATGGGTCTAATAACAGTTACCTCGCAGAGACATACGTGCTGGGACTAGGGGTGCTGCTACACTGCCTGGTTTGAAGTAGTAATAACCCAAATACAGTAAAAGCTGTTTTATCCAGCATGTTGGGGGAATAGGGGATGCCAGTAAGTGAAACATGCTGGTTAACAAAGAGGGAGGGAGTTTGAGTGCAGGGCTGGGGGTTGGGGCATGGGAGTGGGTGCGGGCTCTGGGAGGAGTTTGGGTGCAGGAGGGGGGTTGGGGCATTGGAGGGGTTTTGGGGTGCCGGATCCAGGGGGGACTCACCTCAGGCAGCTCCCTGCAAGTGGCGACCTATCTCTGCTGCTCCTAGGCGGAGGTGCGGCAGGCTGCTCCCGCTATGAACGCTAGCTCCACAGCTCTCATTGGCTGGGAACCTCAGCCAATGGGAACTGCGGGGGTGGGGCCTGCAGGTGGAGGCAGCCTGCTGCGCCTCCGCCTAGGAGCAGCCGGGATAGGTCACCACTTGCGGGGAGCTGCCCGAAGCGAGCGGCCCTCGGATCCGGCACCCTGAAACCCCTCCCATGTTGGTAGAGCTTTCTGGTTGGTACAGGGCCAGATAACACAGCTTTTACTGTGCATGGTTTCCACCTTCAGCACTCCGACTGCAAACATTGTTCCAACACCACTGCGCAGTGGCGTTGTAAAGCTTAATTAAGGTTTGTAAAACATTTATACCTATGTGAAGCAAAAGGCTTCTGTGAATGCAGTGGGATCTGGGGAAAACTGTCTATCCTACCACTAATAGGAAAGAGGCCGCACTGTTCCATTAAACAGATCTAAAAGTCTCACTCAGTTAAATCACATTTTACCAGCAGGGGACGTTGTATCCATAGATGTGAAAACAGAGAGCTAAGGAGAAAGACCATTCAAAGATTAACCCTTTTTAAAATGCATCTTTTCCTGAGGCTACATGCGGTGTTTGACAAACTAGGCCCAAACCTTGAACATCCAGAACTGCTCGTGGGGTAGAGATGGAGGATATATATCTATATATAGATATAAAATATTTTTTTCTTCTTTCCACAAAAGTATTTTTTTCTCCCCAAAACATGAGCAGCTGGTGTGAGACTGAGAGGAAATAAAAACTCCCAGTAGATTTCATAAGCTATTCTTAAATGTACAGTACATGAAGCCAATGTGGTACAATCAACATTTTGATGAACACCTCACACAAAAATGACCCCCACAGCCTGTTAATCCCATGTCCCAGCAGCGCATGCAGAGGGGAGGGGGGTAAAGGGCTAGAGAGTCTGTTGGGTTTTTTCCTTCCTCCACTGAAACAAAGACATTTATCAGATCTCTAACCTGGGCATACAGACATGCTGGCCTGCAAGAAGTATTTACCATAAATTTTCCAGTTGATGGGGAAAATCCTACCCTAGCCCCAGCTGTGTGGAAAAGACCCATAACACTTGTGACCCACTATAGTTTTGCTGCGTGTTGCAGGGGGAAGCAGCAGAGTAATGCTCAGTATGTGTGAGTGGAGAGGGGGCGGGGAGGTTATGTGGGTGGGCATGGAGGTAACCATTGGGTGTGAAAACTGTGTAAGATCCACTGGCCAATGCTCTGTGTTAAGAGATAGCATGGAAGGCTGTGAGTGATACTAGTTTCCAGGAAGGTGATGAGGTGGTAGCATTATCTATGGGATCGATGGGAGCAACCCACTCAACATGTATAACTTACAAAATTCACTTGGGGCTGTGTAGAAATGTAGTCCCAAGTAAGAAACGGAGAACAACAATCTGTATCCATCAGCTAACGGATCTCAAAACCTGTGAAACCATATTAATATAAATACATAGGTCCATAGAGTTTAAGGCCAGAAGGAGCCATTAGCTCACCTACTCTGACCTCCTGTGTATCACAGGCAGTAAAATTTCTCCCAGTTACCCCTGTACTGAGCCCATTTTTAAGGCCAGCTCCTCAGTGGGGACCAAGAGGAATAAAGCACAGCTGCGGGTGGGAACAAAGGTGATTTTAAGCTACCTTTGCATTCCCCCAATCCTTGGGCTGGATAGTGCCTAATCCAGTGCTCAATGTAACTTGGAGCATCCTAAGGACTGTTGTAACAGCTACCGATCTCTGGGGGTTAGGGGTGCCCTACCCACACTCTCCTTTTCCTTGGAATTCTCCCTAAGCTGGGAACTGGGGATGGTGTAATAGAGACTAGAGAGATAGTTAAGCCAACTTTTCCAGCTGCTTTGTGATGCCAGAATGCCCCCAAGAATCAGGTCCTTAGTCTAGACCCATGCCCAAGAAAATCACTAAGGAGCATGTACGCACATCATTCTCTACAAACACTAAGACATGGTCTTCACTGCCTATCCTTTACCACATATGACCCCATGACTACTGCCAAGATGGCCCTGTACTTGGATGAGATCAGCTCATGGATGATGAACAGTTGGCTGAAACTGAACCTAAGCAAGAGATAGGTGATATTGGTGTGCAGAGGAAAGCATTTTTGAAGAGTTTGCAGTCATGGGGCAGTTGGCTTTGGTTGCAGATACACACCCACAACTGGTGACTTCAGTCTGTGGTCTAAGAGTACTCTTGGATTCCTCCGACATTGAGCTCTCACACATCAGAATCCACGAGTAACTTTTTTTGTCATCTCCAGCTGACTACAATACTCTCTCATCCTGGAGAATGATGACCTGGCCTCAGTTATTCATGCCTTCGTCACCTCTTGGCTTGACTACAGCAGTACGATATATCTGGTCATGAAGCCTTCAGTATTTAGGAAACTCCAACTGGTACAAAACGCTGCAGTGTGTCTCCTCAGCAACACAAGCTACCCTGAGCACATCATACCTGTCGTCCGTCCATCCATAGACTATCGAATCAAATTCAAAGTCTCAATTCTTATTTTCAAGATGCTCCATGGCCTGGACCTAGACTATCTAAGGCAGTGGTTCTCAACCTTTCCAGACTACTGTACCCCTTTCAGGAGTCTGATTTGTCTTGCGTACCCCAACTTTCATCTCGCTTAAAAACTACCTGCTTACAAAATCAGATGTAAAAGTACAAAAGTGTCACAGCACATTATTACTGAAAAATTGCTTACTTTCTCATTTTTACCACATAATTATAAAATAAATCAATCCGAATATATTGTACTTACGTTTCAGTGTGATACTTGAGCCTGTTTTTCACTTGTGAGCCTTTTCTGGAGCCCCAGGCAATTGCCAGGCTTGCTACCCCCTAACGCCAGACTTGCACTTGTAACCCCCTAAACCTGTCTCATGACCCCCCCACAGGGTCGCAACCCCCAAGTTGAGAAACACTGATCTAGATAATTTGAGAACCTCCTGGAAGACCTCTGCGTAACCCCAGAGGTTTATGTACCCCTGATTGAGAACCACTGTGGACTGTCTAAAGCTCCAAGATGAAGACTATGATCAACACTTCATTTCTCTGGCACAATGGAACTTTCTCAAACAAGAGTAAAGTTCACCTGCACGGAAGACAAAGCTTTCTTGGACATTGATCCAAGACTGCGGAATGAACTCTCACAGGAACTAAGGACCGTCACAAACCAAAACACCTTCCATTTCAAGTATTAGGTGCCCTTCTTTGACCTTGCCTTCTCATAGCAATGTGTATATTAAACAATCAACCAACAAAAAAAACCGTCCAAAACAAGACACCACTGCACATGCTGCTTCTCTGGGGAGAGGATGAGAGAACAAACGGGTGAGAGATGTTAGTTGTGTCACTTAATGCATGTGATGGGATGGCCTGCTGTTAAGGGCAGTAGTGTCTAGTGGTCAGCCCTCTCCACCAGCTGGCATAGCCCTTTAAGGATTTTGAAAAGCCCAATAAAGATAGACAAGGACCTGAGGAGGGATAGGGATAGAGAGAAAGCTATCCCATTAATAAGTAGGAGTTGGGAGAAAGATAGATATTGTTTCTTTAAAGGCCTGGAATCAGGAACCTGGTAGAGTGGGTGGGGCAAGGTTCCTCTCTTTCCCAACCAATCAGGGGATGAAGTGGGAGAAAGGAGCCAACATAAAGCCTGCCTCCTCCCTCACAGCAGGCAGACACTGCCAGGAGGAGGCTGGCCTGCTTAACCCTCCAGAGTGGAAGTCTAATGGGAGAGGGTGTTCAGCTGAAGCGAGCTGGCAAAAGCCTTGCAGCTGACCATTCCAAGGCATCAGGGCTGAGAAGTGGGCTGAGGGGACCTCCTGCTTGAAGAAGGGAAAACAGGCTATCCTAAGGCAAGAGGCCTGAGAGACGAATCCCAGCTCAGGAAGAGGGCTGAGGGGAAACTCCTGTTTGAAGGATGGAGATGTGCCTGCTCTAAAGATGACAGGCAGAGGGACTGGAGGAGAAAGGCTGGGAGTGGTCTATGAGAAAGCACCTTCATCACTGGCTAAGGAGAAGCTCTGAGGAACCACAGATCCAGGTGGGGATAGTGAAGTCCAGAGACCTGGTAAAGATGTTGACAAGCTGGGTGAGGGTAGGAGCAGCCCAGGGAAGTGATGAAAGGATTGAAGAAACAGTCTTTATCTGCCTAAACCAAGGTCCCTGGGCTGGAACACAGATGAGAGGGCAGGCCTGGGTTCCCATACCTGTCCCCCAGACCAAGAGGAGGAGCATGGATGTTTAAAATTGGCCACGAATGGCAAGTTCCAGATAGATGTCAGGAGAGGGACTTTAAGGCCATTAGATTGTGACACTTCCATTTTTGGACTTTCCTGTTTGCCCCGGAAGGGGAATGGATGGGGTAGTGCCCTGGCCAGAGGGCTGGGCCATGGAAAACATCAGATCCTTGTGGAATCAGAATTACTAAAGGGGGCGCTAAACTGAAAAGACCCCTTGAACACCACACCTGAACATTTGGACATGCTGTGGAAGTGAGAGGCTTGTGTACAATGTACTGCTGGAAGGAATTCAGATACAGGTGGTGAGTACAGCTTAAAAGCTTCTGTTTGCCAGAAGCTGGGATGGATCACTTGATGATTACCTGTTCTGTCCATTCTCTCTGGGGTCCCTGGCATTGGCCTCTGTCAGAAGACAGGATACTGTGCTAGATGGACCTTTAGTCTGACCCAGAATGACCGTTCTTATGTTCTTTATAGAATACAGTAGGCTACAAAAAAGGTGTGGTCTTACCTTGTGTTAGCTAACTTGCGATAACCCACATGAAGTAAAATCCTAGTGAAAACAAGGAAGTTTGTAGTTACCGTTTTCACAAGTGTTTGCAGGGTGAGGAACTCTTCCATAGTCTTTACCTCCACCTGCTCACTCTTGAGTAAACTGCCTTGCTTTCATTAGGATGTTATCTCGTGTTAGTGAACAAGAGGTAAGGATACACTCCTCCCTGCCCCACCTCCAGTGAAGACTCACCTAAAGGGACCACATTCTGATAGGGTGACCAGATGTTCCAATATTATAGGGACAGTCCCAATATTTGGGGCTTTGTCTTAAATAGGTGCCAATTACCCCCCCACCCCCTGTCCCAATTTTTCACCCTTGCTATCTGGTCACCCTACATTCTGATCTGGGTTACTCCTCTGCAAATCTGGTGTAACTCAGTGAAGTTAGTCTGGGTTTACCATATTCTGGCAGAATTTGGTCCTAGATCCCTTTTTAGGGAATCTCTTACTGAAATCCACCATAAGAACATAAACCGGTATAAATACTGGTGACAGTTTTAACTAATGGTTCTCACCAATAGCTTGTAGCTTTCCCAGTAGCTCTTTATGCTCCATTAAAGCCCATTATACTTCTTCCATCTAATATTCAAAGAAAAACCAAAGGATGCTGGAGCGGTCTCAGCACATTACTTTTAATTTTATAAAAGTAAAATAGTACCAAGTTGAGACAGAAAATACTAAATGTTTTTCCAAGTTAGTGTTAGTTTAATCTTCTTCTTCAACACTTAGCCAAACAGGCGGCCATCACAACTGTTCACCATTTGGTCTGTTCCTGTGTAGCCCCAAGGGCTTCACAAACCGAGAGTCCAACGATGGAATAGACTTGATGCAGCCATGTAATAGGGGGTCTTCCTCTGGGCCATCTCCAGCCCTGGGTGGTAGAATTTTATCACGGATGTTACAGGCTACCCGGAGAATGGCGTTCACTGGAACATCTTGCAGCATTCTCACGACATGTCTGAAAAGCATAAGACACTGTCTGCGGGCAGTTTAATCTACGGAATATAGAACATCTTTCTTGTTATGCCTGCGAGCCTGTTGTGCCAAAAGGCAGTGTCACAAGGCGCCTCTGTCACTACCCAGTGTACCGCACTGCCTGGGCAGTTCATGTGGCCTGTCACAAACACACAGCAGGTCGTTACCTTGTCACCACGTGTGTATTTATTCTTTCCTTACAAAGTAACACAATGTCCTGCAGTCTTACAGCAAGGAGAAGCTTCCACGCAGTGTTTACTCCTCAGCCTCAGGTCCACCCTCTGAGATTTCCTTCTGCGCCTTCCCCATTACTTCCTGTTCCTTACACTTATATCTTCCCAATTACATCGTTAGCCCAGTGGTCACCACCCAGATGTTCATCATCCCCAACAGAAATTGATTAATTTGGTGCATCTCAGGGGATTTGACAAACACAGGGTGGAAATGGAACTATGTCAGCTCGTTTACACACTTATCCTGGCAGCAGTAGCTCTGGAGAGTGTAGTGGTGGGACAGAGTTACTCTTATGTCTTGAATTGCTTTTGGAGATGTGCACTGGGCCTTAGCAAATCATTGTTAAAACTGGATTATGGTCATCTGGATTTTTAGCAGCCAGATTAGAGCAGGAAACCACATGATGTAAATAAAAGGGCAGATGGGGAAAGTTTATTTTAGAAAACACAAAGTTACTTGCTGTACATATGGTATGGTAGTAGACAACACTGGGCAAAGCATTTTAAACCAGAAGGAATCACTATAATCATTTAGTTTAACTAGTAGTCCCTAATGATCATAGTGATCCCTTCTGACCTTAAGATCTATGCTTCATTACAGGGTTGTCAGTATCTTCCTTGCACAAACCCTGAGATCTAGAAGTTTAGGCCAAAACTGCTGAATGTGTGAATCCACCTTTAGGCACCTAAATACGTGGCCTGATGAAGTGCTCAAATCTTAAGTCATGAAATCACAAAAGAAATGAGCTTTTATTATTTGGATGTCCTGTAGGTTTGAGGGGTTTCTTTTTCATTTTGAGTCACACAAACACAATGTCCATTTTAAACTGAGATGTTTATACCTGCAAAACATACAGTGGGCTGGTGTCAGTTTATACCAGGGAATAAATATGCGTAGAAACTTCATTATCATTTAGATAACACACATACTGCATATGCAAAACAATTGCTCATCAGTGAACATTTGTTTGATCCCCAGTCCCTTTAGGGGTCCAGAATTGCATTCCAGCATCCAGACATTCAACTCGAGTTGATTAGCACAGCTCCTTTGAACATCAATGCAGCTATACTGATTTACGCCAGATGAGGATCTACTCCCTTCTAGTTAAAGGCAATCTACAAAAGGGAGGGAAGGGAGAATGGGCTTGTGACTGTTTTTTGTTCTTAACAAGAAATAAAGGAGGCCTGACATTTCTAGTGAGATGGTGACATCCCAAGAGCTCAGCAAGTGAAAGCTGACCTATTGTGGCGGAAAGAGACTGTTAGTCAGATTGTTTAAACCTTTGAAACCCATTATACTCAGTTTTATCTGTACTCTATATATTAAAGGACATTATTCAATGATAGCTCCCAGCTAGGCTATAATATTTAATAGTAATGCGTTCTTTCAGCAATAGACCCATCAAAGAGTCCAGTGCATTTTTCAGTAACTCTTAAGTTGATGGAAATGGTATACTTCATGGACACCTGGTAAATGGCATACCCACATAATTGGGCCAATTGCGTGGGAACAGATTTATCCCACTTGCACCAGCCTCCTTGTCTCTTCTCCTTCCCTTCTCAATACAGGATTCCACCTCTCTCTTCTTCCCCTTCTGCTGTCCCCTGGCAGTATTTCTCCCCCCCCCCCCATTTGTGAAAAGTCCATTTAAATGGTTCACCTGTTGTCTGCTAATCTACTGCAGTTGGTGTGAACTGGTGTATTCTAAACCAGACTTCTCCCCATATGACTCTTTGTTCAATTCATGCCAGTTTCCTGTTCTAGTCTGGCTAATAAAAAGTTCAATTTACCATAGGTGAGTTTTTTTTAAAGATTTAACATTGCACAATGCTTATTTTTTAAAGTAATGTGTGCAATAAAAACAACTCTGTCCAAGCACCATGACAGAGCTCAGAGCTGCTGTCAGGCTGAGTGTATAATTCAACTGGCATATGCTTCTGTTTCCACTTGGGTTTGCCTTGGTCACTGTGGTGCACCAATTATAGTAGTTGCATTTTTAAAAGCCCCCAAATATTTGTGTCACGCTGTAACACTTACAAGGCAGGTAGTGAGGATCACCTTACAGATAAGACAGGTTTCAGAGTAGCAGCCGTGTTAGTCTGTATGCGCAAAAAGAAAAGGAGGACTTGTGGCACCTTAGAGACTAACCAATTTATTTGAGCATGAGCTTTCGTGAGCTACAGCTACGATGAAGTGAGCTGTAGCTCACGAAAGCTCATGCTCAAATAAATTGGTTAGTCTCTAAGGTGCCACAAGTCCTCCTTTTCTTCTTACAGATAAGAGACATCCCAGTCATTCTGGAGGTGGCTGGGGCTCTGGACCAGATCAGATTTCATGAAAAAGAAAAAACACATCTCCACCATACTCCACTGGGAGCTGTCTTTGGCAGCATAAACCATTGCTTGTTGTGTAAATAATCTGCATGGTAGACCAAATTAACCCTCAGTGCAACTCTGTGGACATAAATGGAGTTATACCAAAGCTGAATCTGGCTGTGTATCTGTTTGCATTTCATTGTTTTATTTGTTAACACTGAAAATAAAAATGATTTACCAAGCACTAGTTAATATTGTATCATGAATGTCTGTGGTGTGTATCTGCAACTAACTCACATGTAACTCACAATTTGATAAACCACCTATGCTGCAGGAATTCAGTGCGTTCTATCTTAACTGTAGCAGATGGTAGTGGGTGACTCATTATGATCCTATCATACTACTGTCCGACCTGTCATAAATTTAGCTCATGGTCCTTTCATTAATATGATTTAGTGCCCATATAACTAGCAAGCTTTGTTACATACAGCTACAGCTATACCATAGAAATTGAATATAGTTTTCCATATAACAATTTTTTAAATTAAATTGCAAACTTTCTATGACAAATCCAATAAAAGCATATTTATAAGAGACAAGATCAGATTTTTTCTTTCTTTTTACATCTTTATCTTTGAAAACTCGTGGCGAACCGGGGAAGTCCCGGATGACTGGAAAAAGGCTAATGTAGTGCCAATCTTTAAAAAAGGGAAGAAGGAAGATCCTGGGAACTACAGGCCAGTCAGCCTCACCTCAGTCCCTGGAAAAATCATGGAGCAGGTCCTCAAAGAATCAATCCTGAAGCACTTGCATGAGAGGAAAGTGATCAGGAACAGCCAGCATGGATTCACCAAGGGAAGGTCATGCCTGACTAATCTAATCGCCTTTTATGATGAGATTACTGGTTCTGTGGATGAAGGGAAAGCAGTGGATGTATTGTTTCTTGACTTTAGCAAAGCTTTTGACACGGTCTCCCATAGTATTCTTGTCAGCAAGTTAAGGAAGTATGGGCTGGATGAATGCACCATAAGGTGGGTAGAAAGCTGGCTAAATTGTCGGGCTCAACGGGTAGTGATCAATGGCTCCATGTCTAGTTGGCAGCCAGTATCAAGTGGAGTGCCCCAGGGGTCGGTCCTGGGGCCGGTTTTATTCAATATCTTCATAAATGATCTGGAGGATGGTGTGGATTGCACTCTCAGCAAATTTGCGGATGATACTAAACTGGGAGGAGTGGTAGATACGCTGGAGGGGAGGGATAGGATACAGAAGGACCTAGACCAATTGGAGGATTGGGCCAAAAGGAATCTGATGAGGTTCAATAAGGATAAGTGCAGGGTCCTGCACTTAGGACGGAAGAACCCAATGCACAGCTACAGACTAGGGACCGAATGGCTAGGCAGCAGTTCTGCAGAAAAGGACCTAGGGGTGACAGTGGACGAGAAGCTGGATATGAGTCAGCAGTGTGCCCTTGTTGCCAAGAAGGCCAATGGCATTTTGGGATGTATAAGTAGGGGCATAGCGAGCAGATCGAGGGACGTGATCGTTCCCCTCTATTCGACATTGGTGAGGCCTCATCTGGAGTACTGTGTCCAGTTTTGGGCCCCACACTTCAAGAAGGATGTGGATAAATTGGAGAGAGTCCAGCGAAGGGCAACAAAAATGATTAGGGGACTGGAACACATGAGTTATGAGGAGAGGCTGAGGGAGCTGGGATTGTTTAGCCTGCAGAAGAGAAGAATGAGGGGGGATTTGATAGCTGCTTTCAACTACCTGAAAGGGGGTTCCAAAGAGGATGGCTCTAGACTGTTCTCAATGGTAGCAGATGACAGAACGAGGAGTAATGGTCTCAAGTTGCAGTGGGGGAGGTTTAGATTGGATATTAGGAAAAACTTTTTCACTAAGAGGGTGGTGAAACACTGGAATGCGTTACCTAGGGAGGTGGTAGAATCTCCTTCCTTAGAGGTTTTTAAGGTCAGGCTTGACAAAGCCCTGGCTGGGATGATTTAACTGGGAATTGGTCCTGCTTTGAGCAGGGGGTTGGACTAGATGACCTTCTGGGGTCCCTTCCAACCCTGATATTCTATGATTCTATGATTCTATGATCTGCAGCCAGACCTTAAATCATCCACTCTTGACTGTAACTCACATTCATGCAGACTGATATTACTGTATTTGTTGTTTTCTTATATACTGTATTAGGGAATGGATTTTAAAATAGACTTGCTGTCTGGAATGACAGCATGATTTGCACTGTAGTAAGCAGGCGTGGGATGATCAAACTTTTATGTCAGCAAACGTCAATTTCACCTTACTCACAGAAACTGACAAAAAATTATTATTGATAATCATAAACATTTACAGATAAGCAAAGTAAGAAAAATGCTGCTTGAGAACTTAGAGTAAAAAATACAGGGATATAGACTTTTGAATTAGCCTTGTTACAAATGGACTTGTGAATGAATAGTAAAAAGATCTGATTTGTTGATTTAACAATATTTACTTTGTATATTTTTTCATGTGACATTTATTGGTTTATAAAGTTTTAACTTTTTGAATATCAGTGTGTCTGCTGTCATTAAATAATTGTCTGTTCCCCCATAATTTCCTGCAACTGTGAAAATTTAAATAGATAGAAATCTAAAAAGTGCTTGAAAATAAACATTGATATCCATTGAAATTATAAAAAGAAATCAAATTCTGCCAAGCCTAGTTATAAGGTACAGACTATGGAGAATTAAATTTTCTTAGCATACAACAAAAAGGCACTCCTCGGTACTGGCTTAGCATAAAACAAACAAGACTGGTAACAGTCTATGTTGCACCATCCTCTCTACCTTGAAGTAATGCTATTATTCGTTCTTTTTTCCCTTGAACCCTCTGTAGCAGCATTTGTCCATGATAGCAACCAGAGTGGCACGTGCCCATGTCCGTTTGCTAAACCAGTCCATTTGTTCCTTTGGGCTTGGCCAAGTTAGGTCATTACAAGGGCACCGTAGAGCAAACAAAGCATTTTCATTTGCCTACTCTATTTAATTTGCTGAGTATTAATGTTAATTTGATTGGAAACATGGCATGGTAATCTAGGGAACAGAATAATGGGATCCTGGAGTGGTTTACCGTGCTGCGTAGGACTCCATGTGGAGGGCACCTGTGCTGCTTTTCCTGGTCACTATTGTCATGATATCTGGACTGGTCAAAAAAAAAATCCATGTAAAATTGAGACCTCTCTCATCTGTAAATTGATCCTGACACCATGAATAATGGAGAGGAAATGCAGACCAGTAGGGTAAGGTAACTGGATGGGTCTCCTTTTTCACCTATCTGTCTGTCTTGTGGTCACATGACCTTAGTATCAGTAAGTAATTTTTCATGAGGTTCCTGAAACTGCTTCACGCAGTGAAGGGATAAAAGCATACTTTTTTTTCCCTTCAAAGCTTGCATGCATGCTAAGGACAAGGAAGGGTTTGACCATGTGGCCCTGCCTGACCTATTTTCCAAAGAACCATTTCCTTGATTGGCTAGTTCTGATACCCTAGACCCAGATCGTTATGTGATTCTCATCTAGAGCCAAAGGGCTCTAAAAACAGAAAGTTCTCAAGATGGACCAATGAATTAGTAATGTCACCGAAAAAGAAGAAAACCCCAAGGCAAGAAGAGACAGAAGAGGACGAAGAGCAAGGTGCATGGGTCAAAGAGGTGGAGGAGAGGCAGGAGGCGTTAGAAGAAGAGGGCAGACCAATTGCTAATGAGAGCAGTGGTTCAGGAAAGAAAAGCAAGCTTACATACCAAAGTTTAGCTGGCAAGGAGAAAAGGGACGCAGATGCTGAGGAGTTAGAGGATCCCAGTCATAGATATAGGAGGAAAAAGAAACAGGGAGTTAGGGAAATAAATCAAAAGGGAACAAATTGGAAGGTAAAGGATCAAGGGAAGAGTGGCAGAGATCCAGGAGAGGTGATAGTCGCGTGTGATATTAAATGCAGTGAGGAGGAGAACAATAATGACATGAAAGAGAAGAATAAAAAGAATAAAGCAACGGAGGAGGAGGAAGATGAGGAAGATGAAATCCATGACAAAAAAAAGAAAAAATCCTCCTCCACTGAGGCCTCTGAAAAGAAGAAATCAAAGTCCAGGGAGGCATTGGATAATGGCGCGGTGAAGAAGAAGAAGAAGAAGGAAGAGGAGAAATTGGACAAGAAGAAGGGGAAAGGTGAGAAGTCCAAGAAAGGAAAGAAAGAGTTGAGCTTCGCAGAGCTATATGAACAGGAGCTGCGGGACTATCACACGGATTCCACCAATGAAACAGAAGATGAGTACAACAAGAAGAAAGGTGAACGTGGTCCTCTCTAATCTTTCTCTTTGAGCTGGCTCTTGATGCTGCTTATTTTGCAGCTTGGGTGGGTTTTTTTAGCTCTATGAATTCCCCTCTGGGCATCTTTCCTAACAGAGTGCTTGTTGTTCCTGCATGGGGAAGTCTTAATTTTAAAAATGTAATATGGATTATTCACATGGAAGAGTCAATAAGCTAATGGTATGATGGTGCTTCTGTGTGTGTGCGTTGGGTCTTCAGTTTGTGGCCATTTGCTATATAATTCAAGGCTCCATGAAAGATTTATTCTCCTAAATATAAAAATGTATTATTTGTATTATGATAGCACCTAGAGGCTTCAGGTGGGGATCAGACCCACATTGTGCTAGACGTGTATTGTATATATACTTATAACAAAAAGATAATCCCTGCCCCCAAAGAACTTCCAGTCGAAGTATGTGGTGAGAGACAACAGGTGATTTCACCAAACATGTGAGGGGGAGCACAAGGTGACCATGAGATGATTATGATTAGTGTAATAAGCAGCACTCACAGCTGTCCAGCCATTGTAAGTAACCAAACAAGTCTAGAGAAAGCATTGCTGAACTTTTTAAAACATAATATTCATATGATAAAATATCCCTTGGTTTTATATAGCACTTGTCAAACATGACAAAACAGTGCACTGGATACTGACGTTGCAGGAAATATACAATGGGTCAGTTCTTAAGTCCTCAGCCATAGCTCCAATCTGCTTTGGATACTAGAACCTGTTTTATTTGAAGAGGGAATTGTTGGCCTAGATGCTGGGGGTAATCTCAAGATCTTTTGGAAAGGAGCAATGGGATCTTTAACTTCCTCCTACATGGCTTACAGAAAAGACTTCAGTTTAGCCTTTCATCTGAAGGGTGGCATCTCTACTAATCCCCGTAACCCTGTGCTGAAGTGTTAATGTTAGATTTAAGCCCAATTCAGTGAGTGGGATGTGAAACCACAAGCTCATGGGCGCCAGGGAAGAGGTACTGCAAAGTGAGCAGTAATGAACCATGACACATCTCCAGCACCTTAAATGTTTCAGCAGGCAACCCTCAGTAAATCAGAGGGTGCTCACAGCTAAAACAAGGTTATATATAGATCTAAGAAATGAGAAAGGAACAGATAATGGATAACTGGGGGATGACACTTATCTATCCCAGCACCTGTGCAACTGATTGTCCTGGAGATCGTATGCAAGTCACTGAACCTCTCTGCGCTTCACTTTCTCCATTTGTTAAATAGGGATGCTAATACTTACTCCCTACACTTGGAGCTCCTCAGAACTGCATAAATTCAAAGTATCAATTATTATTTGAATCACATAGTGAGATGGGAATGGTGACTCATGGAACAGTGTTTTATGACACTATTTGAAACAGAAAAGTGACTCTAATTCTGATTCAGAGAAAAGTAAGTTTTTATATCATGCGTTAGGAAATACACACAATTTATTTTGCATATGCGTCTTCCTTCAAACCACAGTTTCTTTAATGTAACAGAGTAACAATAATTGTTACACTTTTCATATTTAGACATTCAAAGATTTTTTTTATGGCTCAAAATACCCTGGAGATCGTCTAGTCTGACCTTCTGCATAATGCAAGTAGAAAAAAAAATATCCACCCAGCCATTCCTGCATCAAGCCTACTAGTTTGTGGCTGAAATAGACTGAAGATCCAGTCCTGAGACTGTTCCTCTCACAAGTGCTCTCAATGAGTTCAGTGGGGCTATTCCATGTGAGTAAGAATTCCAAGACTGAGCCTTAATTAGTTCACTCTGTTAGTTGGATTTAGTGAAAATTTAAATCTATAACATAGTTAAACTGTGCTGGTGGTTCTGTATCATCATTGTAGGGTTGCCCTGGGAAATGGATAGAAACAATAGAAAATACTACATAAGTGAACATTTTAGCCCCCTTTTGGAGAAAGCTTCCTTGAAGCACCTTTTAATAGTTCAGATTTAGCTTTATATACCATCAGACCCTAGGTTTTACTAGGGTGTTTAAGGGGTCACAGAGGCCTCCCTGGCTGATCAAGGGTCTTCTGTGAAGTTTCCACTGTCCAAAGAGGCAGCTTCCCAGGTCTTTATCGAAATGTGTGTGTGAGAGAGACAGGGAAAAAGTGGGGGAAAACATGGAATCAGCACACATCTCCATTCTTTATTACTCCACCAGAGAAGGGTGGTTCCAGAGAAATTTGGCTTCATGTTTGCTTTTAAAGTGAATAATTTGTGCTCTTTAGCATCAACAGCATAAACAATAGGGAGCTGGCTGGCAGATACTAACTGCAGCTACATCCTCTAAACTACTTGAAACAATTACGAAATCCTATAATCCCTTTGATGCTTGATTTATGAAAAAAGAAAAGGAGTACTTGTGGCACCTTAGAGACTAACAAATTTCATGAAGTTGATAGATTTCAACTCCATACGGCTAAATTCAGTGCCTTGAAGAGTTTCATCCTTTTCCAGTGTCTCGTGTGCTCTTGTGGCTACATTGCCTTTTTGTTCTAAGTGGGCAAGTTCCTTTTTCGCATGACTTAGTGAAATCTTCATTGCTGCTTTTTGATGGCAATAGCATTGACTGAAATGTGTGGTGTCCCCTTCGTGGGATTTCTGAGATTTGTTCAAATGCTCCTGCAGGGCCGGATTAACTCTCCTGTGGGCCCAGGGCTATTGGGTTTTGTGGTGACCCTGTTGTCAAGGTTCCTCCCCCACTCTGAACTCTAGGGTACAGATGTGGGGACCTGCATGAAAAACCTCCTAAGCTTATCTTTACCAGCTTAGGTGAAAACTTCCCCAAGGTACAAAATATTCCACCCGTTGTCCTTGGACTGGCCGCTACCACCACCAAACTAATACTGGTTACTGGGGAAGAGCTGTTTGGACGCCTCCTTCCCCCCAAAATACTTCCCAAAACCTTGCACCCCACTTCCTGGACAAGGTTTGGTAAAAAGCCTCACCAATTTGCCTAGGTGACTACAGACCCAGACCCTTGGATCTTAAGAACAATGAACAATCCTCCCAACACTTGCACCCCCCCTTTCCTGGGAAATGTTGGATAAAAAGCCTCACCAATTTGCATAGGTGACCACAGACCCAAACCCTTGGATCTGAGAACAATGAAAAAGCATTCAGTTTTTTACAAGAAGACTTTTAATAAAAAATAGAAGTAAATAAAAATAAAGAAATCCCCCCTGTAAAATCAGGATGGTAGATATCTTACAGGGTAATTAGATTCAAAAACATAGAGAACCCCTCTAGGCAAAACCTTAAGTTACAAAAAAGATACACAGATAGAAATAGTTATTCTATTCAGCACAATTCTTTTCTCAGCCATTTAAAGAAATCATAATCTAACACATACCTAGCTAGATTACTTACTAAAAGTTCTAAGACTCCATTCCTGGTCTATCCCCGGTAAAGACCAGCATATAGACAGACACAGACCCTTTGTTTCTCTCCCTCCTCCCAGCTTTTGAAAGTATCTTGTCTCCTCATTGGTCATTTTGGTCAGGTGCCAGCGAGGTTACCTTTAGCTTCTTAACCCTTTACAGGTGAGAGGAGCTTTCCCCTGGCCAGGAGGGATTTCACAGGGGTTTACCCTTCCCTTTATATTTATGACATGCCCCCCAAATCTCAGCTAGGGTGAAACACTGGCTGGGATTTCTTCCTGGAGCTCGAGGAAAAACAGAGTTAATAAGACACATGCATCTCTAAATATACTACCAAGTACATAAAGACTAACAATATTTTCCACATCTCAAGGACGATTTTAACCAGTTGATTCTGGGAAACTTTCACGGGAGAGTGCATCAGCCACTTTGTTAGAAGCTCCTGAGATGTGTTGGATGTCGAAATCAAAATCTTGGAGAGCTAAACTCCACCGAAGAAGTTTTTTGTTAGTTTCCTTGACGGTGTGAAGCCACTTCAGTGCAGCATGGTCGGTTTGCAGGTGGAAACGCCGTCCCCAAACATATGGGCGTAGCTTTTCCAGAGCGTAGACAATGGTGTAACATTCTTTTTCAGTGACTGACCAGTTGCTTTCCCTCTCAGACAGTTTTTTGCTGAGAAACACTACAGGGTGGAATTCTTGATCAGGTCCTTTCTGCATTAAAACTGCTCCCACACCACGCTCGGACGCATCTGTGGTTACTAGGAACGGTTTGTCAAAGTCTGGGGCCCTTAGTACAGGGTCAGACATGAGTGTCGCTTTAAGCTTGTTAAAGGCCTTCTGACACTTTTCGGTCCACTGAACAGCATTTGGCTGTTTCTTTTTGGTTAGGTCTGTCAGTGGGGCAGCGATTTGGCTGTAGTGCGGTACAAATCGTCTGTAATAACCAGCCAAGCCTAAGAAAGATTGAACCTGTTTCTTTGACTTTGGGACAGGCCACTTTTGGATAGCATCCACTTTGGCCTGTAGGGGGCTGATAGTTCCTTGACCCACCTGGTGTCCAAGGTAAGTCACTCTGTTTAGGCCTATTTGACACTTCTTAGCCTTAACAGTTAGTCCTGCCTCCCTTATGCGCTCAAGGACTTTTTGTAGATGTTCCAGGTGGTCTGCCCAGGAATCCAAAAATATGGCCACATCGTCAAGGTAGGCGGCTGCATATTCTCCTAATCCCGCTAGGAGACCATCTACAAGTCTTTGGAAAGTGGCGGGTGCATTTCGCAGCCCGAAAGGGAGTACATTAAATTCATACAGCCCGAGATGTGTGATGAAGACTGACCTTTCCTTGGCAGATTCATCTAGCGGTACCTGCCAGTACCCCTTGGTTAAGTCCAAGGTAGAGATGAACTGGGCCCGTCCCAGTTTCTCTAATAGTTCATCTGTGCGTGGCATTGGATAGTTGTCTGGGCGAGTTACAGCATTTAGCTTACGGTAGTCCACGCAAAAACGTATTTCCCCATCTGGTTTGGGAACTAGAACCACTGGAGATGCCCATGCACTCTCAGAGGGGCAGATTACACTCATCTGTAACATATCCTGGATCTCCCGTTCTATAGCAGTTTTAGCTTGAGGAGACACCCGGTAAGGTTGGACCCTAATTGGGTGAGCATTACCTGTGTCAATGGAGTGGTATGCCCGTTCAGTCAGTCCTGGGGTGGCTGAGAACGTTGGCGCGTAGCTAGTGCACAGCTCCTGGATCTGCTGTCGCTGCATACGCCCAAGGGTCATGGAGAGGTTCACCTCTTCCACACCACCAGCACATTTCCCTTCGTAGTAAACACCTTCAGGCCACTCAGCGTCGTCTCCTCCCTGGGCTGTAAACTGACAAACCTTTAATTCTCTGGAATAAAAGGGCTTTAGAGAATTAATATGGTACACCTTAGGCTTTCGGTTGGAGGTGGGGAATGCTATGAGATAATTAACAGCTCCCAGGCGCTCGTGGACCATGAATGGCCCTTCCCACGATGCTTCCATTTTATGGGCCTGGAGCGCCTTTAAGACCATGACCTGGTCCCCTACTTTGAAGGAACGCTCTCTGGCATGTTTATCATACCAGGCTTTTTGCTCTTTTTGAGCATCCTGTAAGTTTTCTTTAGCAAGGGCTAAAGAGGTTCGGAGGGTGTTTTGTAGGTTGGTTACAAAGTCCAGAATATTAGTTCCTGGAGAAGGTGTAAATCCCTCCCATTGCTGCTTCACCAACTGCAATGGCCCCTTAACCTCACGGCCATATACAAGTTCAAATGGGGAAAACCCTAAATTGGGATGTGGTACAGCTCTGTAGGCAAAGAGCAACTGCTGCAACACTAGGTCCCAATCATTGGAGTGCTCATTTACGAATTTACGTATCATGGCCCCCAAAGTTCCATTAAACTTCTCCACCATGCCATTTGTTTGATGATGGTAAGGAGTGGCAACCAAGTGATTTACCCCATGAGCTTCCCAAAGGTTTTTCATAGTTCCTGCCAGGAAATTAGTCCCTGCATCTGTGAGGATGTTGGAGGGCCAACCTACCCTGGCAAAAATGTCTGCTAGTGCCTGGCACACACTTTTAGCCCTGGTGTTGCTTAGAGCTACTGCTTCCGGCCATCGGGTGGCAAAATCCATGAAAGTCAGTATGTACTGCTTTCCTCTGGGTGTCTTTTTCGGAAAAGGACCCAGAATATCCACAGCTACTCGCTGAAATGGAACTTCAATGATGGGGAGTGGCTGGAGAGGGGCTTTGACCTGGTCTTGGGGTTTTCCCACTCTTTGGCACACCTCACAAGACTGGACATAGGTAGAAACATCCTTGCCCATTCCCTCCCAGTGGAATGACCCCCCCAAACGGTCTTTGGTCCTGTTCACCCCAGCATGGCCACTAGGGTGATCATGGGCTAAGCTCAAGAGCTTGGCCCGGTATTTAGTTGGAACTACCAACTGTCTCTGAGGATGCCAGTCTTCCTGGTGTCCCCCAGAAAGAGTTTCCTTGTATAAAAGTCCTCTTTCTACAACAAACCTGGATCGATTAGAAGAGCTGAGAGGCGGTGGGTTGCTCCATGCTGCCGTCCAAGCTCTCTGGAGGCTTTCATCTGCTTCCTGTTCGGTCTGGAACTGTTCCCTTGATGCTGGAGACATCAGTCCCTCATTGGATTGGGGACCTAGGCTTGGTCCCTCTGGAAGCGATATAAGGGATGGAGCTTTTTCTGTTGACTGTGAACCGCTCTCCGCTGGTGCACTATGTTGGGATTCAGGCTCCAGCTGAGCCTCTTGTGTAGAGTTATCGGCTGTTGCCAGTTCAGGTTCGGTGGGGCCGTCTGGTGTTGAGGTTGCAAGTACTGGATTCAGTGCTGACACGGGGTCTGGTGTTGGTTGTTCGGCTGGTTCCGGTTCTGGGACTGGTTCCGTCTGGGTCTCTGGGACTGGATCCACTACTGCTGTTGCAGACATTGGCCTGGGGTCCGGGTCCATCACCTCTGACCAGGTCCTGATAGAAGTTTCCGGAACAGAGCTAGGCCTCACGGCTTGTTTAGCCTGGCTGCGGGTGACCATTCCCACCCTCTTGGCCTGCTTCACATGATTGGCCAAGTCTTCCCCCAACAGCATGGGGATGGGATAATCATCATAGACTGCAAAAGTCCACATTCCTGACCAGCCCTTATACTGGACAGGCAACTTGGCTGTAGGCAAATCGAAAGAGTTGGACTTGAAGGGTTGAATCGTCACTTGGATCTCTGGGTTAAATTGGGGTCCACTAAGGAAGCATGGATAGCTGACACTTGTGCTCCGGTGTCCCTCCACGTGGTGACCGTCTTCCCGCCCACACTCACAGTTTCCCTCCGCTCCAAGGGTATCTGGGAGGTATCTGGGCCTGTGGACCTCTGGTGTGATTCCGGTGCAATGAACTGTAATCTGTTGGGGTTCTTGGGGCAGTTGGCCTTTACATGCCCCAGCTCGTTACATTTAAAACATCGTCCAGCTGATGGGTCACTGGGGCGAGGTGGGTTGCTGGAGAACGGGGTGGTGGGACGATAAGGGGTCTGGAGGGTTCTTTGGGAGGTAGGTGGGGCTTTGGGCGGCCCCCGGTAATAGGGTGTGGTCTGGGGTGGTCCCTTCTGGTCTCCGCTCCAACTGCGACCAGTTTTCTTCTTCTCTGCCACCTCCACCCATCTGGCTCCAATCTCTCCTGCCTTGATTACAGTTTTGGGCTTCCCGTCTAGGATGTATCTTTCTATTTCCTCAGGAACACCCTCTAAGAATTGTTCCATTTGCATTAGGAAGGGCAAATTTACTGGAGATTCAACACTTGCTCCTGATATCCAGGCATCCCAATGTTTCACAATGTGGTAGGCATGTCGGGTAAATGACATGTCTGGTTTCCACCTTAGGGCTCTGAACCTCCGACGAGACTGCTCGGGTGTTATCCCCATTCTGACTCTCGCCTTGGATTTAAACAGTTCATACTTGTTCATGTGTTCTTTAGGCATTTCAGCCGCCACCTCAGCTAAGGGTCCACTGAGCTGCGGCCTCAGCTCTACCATGTATTGGTCAGTAGAGATGTTGTACCCAAGGCAGGCCCTTTCGAAGTTTTCTAAGAAGGCCTCAGTATCATCACCTGCCTTGTAGGTGGGGAACTTTCTGGGATGGGAAGTGGTACCTGGAGACGGATTGCTAGGGTTTGTTGGTTTATTCTGCTGGGCCTTTATCCTCTCCACCTCCTCCACATGCTTCCTCTCTTTTTCCTTCTCCTCCTCCACATGCTTCCTTGCCTCCATTTCCCTCTTGTGGGCAGCCTCCTGTACCTCCTTCTCCAGCCGCATGAGTTCTATCTGTCTTTCATGTTCCCTTTGTTTTTCCTCAGCCTGAAATTTGGCTAATTCCAGCTGTAGTCGAGCTGAGGATTTGGTCATTCTAACCTCTCTGTTTTTAACTAACTTTACACCCGAGGTTTAGAAATAAACAAACAAAACGTGGCTGTAAAATTTTGCTGTGCTGGAATAGAATACCTATTCTCTGATAGTAACTGTCAGCCTACAGAAAAAGACAATTCCCTTGTCTCTGCTCTGGGCCCAAATTAAAGCAAAAAACCTCCAACTACTTGGAAACCTGCTTACCCAGCCCAAAGAAAAAGCAAATGGGTAGAACACACACCCCCTATTTACTTTTAGGAAGAAAAGAAAAAAAACCCTCTGGGTTGGAAGACTGTGAATTTCCCTGCATGAGTTAAGTACCCTGCCTCCAGGCAAAGAAAACCTGCAATTCACAAGATAATCCCCTTTTGTCTCTGCTTGGCCACAAAGCAGAGAAAAAACAATCTGCTTTCAGTTTCAGCTGCTTTCTGGACTTCCTTTCCAAAGGAAAAAAAAATTCTTTTTAAAATCTGTATTTCTAGTTCAAAAAATCTCAACTGGATCTCAAAATGATTTCAGGTTAATCCCACCACTATGCCACCATGTCAAGGTTCCTCCCCCACTCTGAACTCTAGGGTACAGATGTGGGGACCTGCATGAAAAAACCTCCTAAGCTTATCTTTACCAGCTTAGGTCAAAACTTCCCCAAGGTACAAAATATTCCACCCGTTGTCCTTGGACTGGCCGCTACCACCACCAAACTAATACTGGTTACTGGGGAAGAGCTGTTTGGATGCGTCCTTCCCCCCAAAATACTTCCCAAAACCTTGCACCCCACTTCCTGGACAAGGTTTGGTAAAAAGCCTCACCAATTTGCCTAGGTGACTACAGACCCAGACCCTTGGATCTTAAGAACAATGAACAATCCTCCCAACACTTGCACCCCCCACTTTCCTGGGAAATGTTGGATAAAAAGCCTCACCAATTTGCATAGGTGACCACAGACCCAAACCCTTGGATCTGAGAACAATGAAAAAGCATTCAGTGTTTTACAAGAAGACTTTTAATAAAAAATAGAAGTAAATAGAAATAAAGAAATCCCCCCTGTAAAATCAGGATGGTAGATATCTTACAGGGTAATTAGATTCAAAAACATAGAGAACCCCTCTAGGCAAAACCTTAAGTTACAAAAAAGATACACAGACAGAAATAGTTATTCTATTCAGCACAATTCTTTTCTCAGTCATTTAAAGAAATCATAATCTAACACATACCTAGCTAGATTACTTACTAAAAGTTCTAAGACTCCATTCCTGGTCTATCCCCGGTAAAGACCAGCATATAGACAGACACAGACCCTTTGTTTCTCTCCCTCCTCCCAGCTTTTGAAAGTATCTTGTCTCCTCATTGGTCATTTTGGTCAGGTGCCGGCGAGGTTACCTTTAGCTTCTTAACCCTTTACAGGTGAGAGGAGCTTTCCCCTGGCCAGGAGGGATTTCACAGGGGTTTACCCTTCCCTTTATATTTATGACACCTGTACAAAAGTCTTTTTCCTAATTTAAAACAAAACGATCACAATTATCGTATTGAGGCTATTAACGCTATACTAAACTTGCCTTTTAATTAACATAAAGCCATTTTGTGGTCACATTTCAGTCTTAAAACATGTAGAATATAGTTAAGTTAATTCAAACCTCCCTACTTCTTACCTTAGAACAGCTGTTATATGAGTTTCTTTCTGGGAGGGAGTTTTGGCTGCAGGAGAGGGTGAGGGCGGGCTCTGGGAGGGAGTTTGGTACAGAAGGGGATTCTGATCTGGGGCAGGGGGTTGGGGTGGAGGAGGGGGTGCAGGGTCTGGGAGGGAGTTTGGTTGCAGGAGGCAGATTCTGACCTGCAGCTGGGGTTTGGGGTGTGAGGTGTGAGGTGTAGGTTCCGGCCGGGAGGCACTTCCCACAGGTGGCTCCCAGGTGGTTGCGCAACATAGCCCCATGCCGCTCCCAGAAGCGGCCAGCTGCTGGCATGTCTCTGCGCGCCCCTGGTGGGAAGGGGACAGCGTGTCTCTGTGTGTTGCCCACGCCCGCAAGGCCTGGCCAATGGGAGCTGTGGGGACGGGGTGGGTCAGCATGCAGAGCTGTCCCCTGCCACCAGGGGCTGCAGAGATGTGCCAGCAGCTGGCCACTTCCGGGTGTGGCGTGGGCATGCAGGCAGCCTGCCTGAGACTTGCTGTGCTGGGGCCCCCCTTAGGCTGGGGTCCTGGGCTGCAGCCCCTAAAGCCCCGCGTTAATCTGGCCCTGCCCTCATGTCCCTCCAGACTGCGGCGATGCTGGCTACCTTTGATGCTAGTGAACAAACAACAGCGCTGGATCTTAATTCATAGCGTGCAGGTTGCCTTATTGTAAAAAGGAAGGGAGGTAGTGTAAATGTTTTATAAGCTGTGGATTGGTAGTGTCTGTTGCATCTGGTGACTTCTTGATCTTTAGTAGTAAGGGATGGCATCCCTTTGTTACATTTGACTGATGATTGAAGAACAAGGGGCATCCAATCCCAAAAGGCATAAAGTGGCAGGGTGATGCTGTACATGAGGAAATTATAGCTGAGATAACTGCCATTTTTAACTGAATTGCAGCTATTGTCTCTTCCTGCAACCCCAATGTTAACTAAGTTTTTTACTTATCTATTAGCTACATTTTGCAAAATTCTTTGTACAGTATATCTCTGATTGCAATTAATCCTGCAAACGTGGTGAGATTGCATAGTTTAGGGTTAATAGGTGCCAATTGGAAGGCTTTAAAGTAAATTGGGGTAAATATGTGGCAATACCATCACACATAATTTAAATCCATCAGCAGTGTGAAATCTTGAGAGCCCCTCTAAATATACTGGAGTGAGCGGTGATAGAAATGGTGCTTTAAAATTAGTGGGCTGAATTCCGCTCTGTTACACACATAGGCATCCTCTCTGACATCTGTAGAGTCCAGTCTGGGGAGCCAGGCCTGTGCATCCAGATCCTGTAGCTATTGCAAGCTGGACTGCCATGAGAGTGAGCTGGTTCTATGGAAACTGAGCAGAGTCCTAGGAAGAGCCCTGCAATCCCTGCAGAGCAGGAGGTGGTAACAAAGCCTTCTCTGAAGGTCAGTTGGGTACATAAAACCCAACTCTCTAAGGCAATTCCCTTCCTCCTCCATACCGTTCCCTAAGTACCCGTACAGACTTACCTGCTATTGTCTGTTCTGGGGAGGAGGGGCAGTGGCTTGACCATGCACCCTTAATGCTCACTCCTTGGTTCAGTTGGCTCCTTCAAAGGGCTCTATGGGTGCTGCTGCCTGGCTGATCCCACCACATTCCAGCTTCAGGGAGGCCACCAGCGAAGGACTACTGTCACCAAAGCTATACATAGCTCTGGGTTGGCAGCGAGTAACAGGATTACCTGCTTCCTCCCCTGTCCCTGCCCCTAGTGTGCACACAGGACAGCAAACTAAACATACCCTCTGCAGCCAGCTGCTAGACTGAAAGAGACTGCAGCCCCAGTGCCTCTCAGGATAGCAGGGGATCATGGGGAATCTGAAAGAGCGTATGCTTGCCACAGAAACCTCCAGTGGTTCCCTCACCTCTGCAGCAGGGAGTATAGGGTGCCATCTGTCTCTGTGGGCAGAGGAGCAGAGTGGCTGGGAGAGGCCACGGGCTTCACTCTGTGTCTGTGAACATTCATGGGCTTAGCTTGATGTTTTGTGGGTAGGACTGGAACTTGATCCCACCTTCATTTCTGGCAGTTCAGAGTCAAACATTTCATGCAGGCTACTTTGCCCTCCTTGCTGTGTTGCATATGGTCCTGTTAGCTCCCTCACAAACATGCACTACTATCCAATGGATCCTTTCACCATCCTGCCCATCACGTAATGGCACAATGATGAGCTTGGAGCCTGCTGGTTTCCATTAGTCTATTGGATTTTCTAATTCAGTGCATGTTCAACAGCTACCCAAACTGCTGTTCTTCTTTTTGCAGAGAAACGCACCATGAGCCTCCCATTTTGTGGGTGGATTTCTGATGAAACTTCATCGATATTTTTGACAGCTATTGCATCTCATTGGCATGCTCAACAGCAGTCATGATTTTTCTCTCTAAGGAGCTGCCTGTAACTCATATTAAACATCCCTGTGATGTACATCTCATTTCAACAGAAAGGGCGTTATGTAAATCTCCCTTGTATCCTCATGATAAGCCTCTTCTCTATCTACTGAGGTGTATAGGAATTGGGTTGTATCTCTTTAAATAATTTGTGAGCCTTCTAATGGCCCTCACTATCTTCTGTGTTTCAGAAGCCCCCAGAACCCTTTATACAGTTGCCACCTCAGGCCACTCCCCTCTCCCCATCAACAAATAGTGTCGACATGATGACTTTAATAATGTATTACTAAAATGTTTTAGAGAAGCAATTTAGAAATGTTTCCTGGAGATCTTTAGTTGGAAGCTGCTGTAGAAATTCACATAATTATTAGGGCCCTTGATTTGTCATAGTGAGTTCTTGGTATAATGGTCATTTGTAAGAAGGCTTGGCTAAATAAAGTGATCTGAAATGAACTCCTTTAAACAGTGGTCCCTTTATGGTCCGCCAGTCTGCAGATCTGGCCAGTTATTGTGTACACTTTGCTCTAGGGGAATGCAAATTCTTCAACAGGACAGCCAAGAGAGAAATTCATTGACAAATCTTATCCAGCCATCTGGAGCAGGGGCTGTCAAAAACTTTTCCTTGGTATGGACCAGAGCTTAACAGAGAGATTTACTTATAAGGACCTCCCCTCACATTTGTGTGATCAGGTATCTTCCCTTTAGCAACTACAGAAATTCCATACATGGAAAAAACCATTAGCAAAGTGATCAGTGTATTTTTAGCCTTCTTTTTAAGGTAATTTAGCAGCTGGAATCAAAGAAGAGAGCAAGTAACATGTAACCAACCAGCTCTCCAAGTACCATATAAATGTCACATACCTGTGTGATACACATGATGAGCTGCTTTGATGATGCACCATTAGCCTCCTCACCTGCTTTCTGCTCACTCATCTAAACAAAATGCAGTTAGAGAGTCACCTTAGTAAAAAGTTTGGGAACCCCTTGAAGGTCCTGAGATACAAATGTGACATTATTTCACATGAGAAGACTGGTTTTAGATCTCATTTAGGGTTTCACTAAGTCAACACACTTATCTAGGAACTGTGTTAAGGTGCAACTGTGTTCACTTGTGTACCAGTCCAGCGCAGCATGTTAAGCACAAGTAGTTCAGCATGTGCTTAAGTGATATGATGAATCAGGACTCTATATCGTAGGGAAGAAAAATTCCCTACATCCCAGAAATTAATGGGTGAAATTTTGTGGTCTGTGTTATGTAGGAGGTCAGACTAGATGATCACAGTTGTCCCTTCTGACCTTAACATCTATGAATTTATAACAGCATTACCATTAGTGTAGTATTGATTTGTAAGTATAGGAAATGATAATCTTAACAAGGACAAGTGCAATTAACTAAAACTTATAGAACAAACATTACTGAGGTTAGCCAGTTTGAGAGTTTAGAACCTGATTCTGCAAAGGTTTACTCAGGAGCTTAATTTTACACACTCTGAATATTGCTGATGATTTCAGTGGGACTACTCACAGTGAGTACGGTGTGTAATTGTTTGTAGGATCTTGGCCTTTTTTTAATCCACAAAAATATCCAAATCCAATATTCAGAAAAAATGTTTTAAAAGTGTGCTTCTGACACATTCATGCCCTATTTAAACTGGCTTAGCCCAGATGGCAGACACAAAATACACATGAAAATACAGCTGTAGTAGCAAGGCTGCCATGCGAATTCTATAGCTGTTCTGTTGGGGAATTCTGGCTGACATCTGGGTAAAACTAAATGAAGAAGAAAGGCCAGATTTTTAAAAAGTCACCTCCCTCCTCAAACCTGAAATATTTGGTCGTAAATAATTGCAGGTACAGTTTTTTATCCTCCATTGTGGGTGCATTAGGACATTGCCAGAAATAATTGGGAGTGCAAAAGGAGAAGCCCAGCAAGAATGAATTGAAAATCAGGTGTTAAATATTCAGTTTAGTGTATGTTCAAATTTTTCCAGAAGGGAGTGTCTCTTTGGCTGTAATCAGTGTCATTCAATGGAATTCACGTTGGATATCCCCTGGAGGGAAGGAGACATTTCAAGGGGTCAGAACTAGAGCTAGGTTACACAATCATAACCATTTTTTTATTCATCGAAATTTGGTCTGTTTTTTTTTTTAAGTTCATGAAACATCAATGTAACTTCTGCATTTTCAGAAAATTTAAAAGATTTCCAATGAACCTTCACTGGGATTAATTTTTACTATCTCATTTTTCACAATGTAATGAGTAGCCACTTTTGCTCAAACATACATTATAAGCTTTTTGGGGCCGCGACGGTCTCTTTTTTTTTTTTTTTTTACACAACGGGGTGTTGGTCCAGGGCTGCGGCTCCTAGGCAATATGATAATACAAACATACATAAAATCCAACAGTTCCACCAAAACAACATAGACATGATGTGTTAAGAACTACTTTGGAAGACAGGCAGTCCTGAGTTCCATTCCCATCTCCACTACTTACTAATACTTTGCAAATCTTCTGTCTAGCTTTCTGTAAGGTTGTCCATCACTGTAGTCTCTGAGCACCTATGTTGTGAATATTATTCAGTTAAGACGTAAGTAATAGGAATTGCTCCCATTTAGCAGATGGAAAATATGGACTGTGTGTGAGTTGCTGTGGCCTAGTAGAATAAGCGCAGAGCTGGACAAACTGCGTTCTTATTCTAGTTCTGATATGGATTCTTGTGCAGCCTTGGGTAGGGCTATTCATTTCTCCTAGCCCCAGGAAAAGCACACATTCACAGTGGAGTCGGTGCGATTCAAATGTGTAATGGCATAAACAGCACTCTAATTTATGATTTGGCTTCATCTGTCAAGCATTATGGGTGTGATTGGGACACAGGTTCCAGATACATTCACAACATGTCTTCTGTCCAATTAGGTTTTGTCTTTGTGGCATTATTGCCGCTGTTAGAAACGTTTGTTTATTGTTGTCAGCCTGCAGGTGAAGTCTTTCTCCAGGCGTTGTTGGTCTGAGGCCCTTATGCCTTCAGTTTCTGTTCCCTTCAGAATGAGAGAGGCTGGACTCTGGCAGGTGGTGTGTTCCATTCCTGCTGGAGGGTGCAATTCCATTCAGCCCTGGCAGTGCTGACAGGAAATGTCAAGCAGATTAGTCCTTGCTAACATGGTTCCAGGGCCTCCAACTGCTGTTCCTGCTGGCGTG